>NC_030827.1:33121421-33424451 GCF_001704415.2 Capra hircus
GATTTTCTTGCCTAATTCACCCTACTATGATATGAATTCCAGAAGAATGAACAACATGGGTTTGAACTGTTTGGGTCCACTTACATGTAAATTTTTTTCAATAGTAAATACTATGGCATAGCATGATTTGTGATTGAGTTTGCAGATGAAGAACCGAGAGTGCAGATGAACCAAATATACAGAGTTCAGTTTAGTTCAGCTCAGTCGCTCAGTGGTGTCCAACTTGTTGTGACCCCACAAACCGCAGCATGCCAGGACTCCCTGTCCATCACCAACTCCCGGAGTCCACCCAAACCCATGTCCATCGAGTCGGTGATGCCATCCAACCATCTCATCCTCTGTCATCCCTTTCTCCTCCTGCCCTCAATCTTTCCCAGCATCAGGGTCTTTTCAAATGAGTCAGCTCTTCGCATAAGGTGGCCAAAGGATTGGAATTTCAGCTTCAGCATCAGTCCTTCCAGTGAACACCCAGAACCGATCTCCTTTAGGATGGACTGGTTGGATCTCCTTGCAGTCCAAGGGACTCTCAAGAGTCTTCTCCAACACCACAGTTCAAAAGCATCAGTTCTTCAGTGCTCAGCTTTCTTTACAGTCCAACTCTCACATCCATACATGACCACTGGAAAAATCATAGCCTTGACTAGATGGACCTTTGTTGACATAGAGAAGCAACTATAAATTATATGCAGATTTTCGACTGCACAGAGGGTCAGCATCCCTGGTCCCTGCCTTATTAAGGATCAGCATTCAGAAAGAGATCAGCCCTGGGATTTCTTTGGAAGGAATGATGCTAAAGCTGAAACTCCAGTACTTTGCCCACCTCATGCGAAGAGTTGACTCATTGGAAAAGACTCTGATGCTGGGAGGGATTGGGGGCAGGAAGAGAAAGGGACGACAGGATGAGATGGCTGGATGGCATCACTGACTCAATGGACATGAATCTGAGTGAACTCTGGGAGTTGGCGATGGACAGGGAGGCCTGGCATGCTGCGATGTATGGGGTCGCAAAGAGTCAGACACGACTGAGCGACGGAACTGAACTGTGTACTCTTTTATTTCCATATCTTTGACTCAATGTGTGGCATGTAATATATACTCAATAAATAGCTACCAAATGCTCGATACTATAGAGCAGGACATGAGGAATACTTAGCAAAAGAAACCCGCCTTCCCTTCTTTTACTTGATAAGTGATGTTATTTTAATCTCCCAACTGCCCACCTCTTCTCAGCCACACACAGAACTCCTTTCAGTGTGTCTTGCACACAACAGGCACTTGATTTATTAAACAAGTTGAATAAGAACTAGACAAATCTAGTCCCTACAAAACTCATGCCACACAGAACTTTCTGCAGTGGAGATGGAGATCAATGAATAAAAAGAACTTATATGCATGGTTTAATTTTAGCCTGAAAGATTTACTGATTATCTTGAGAAATGTCAGAACAATTGAAAGGAATTCTAAAGAAAAGTCAAGAGATTGGTAGAAATCAGTGTCTCAGCCACATAGTCTGATAAGGGTTTCAAACAAACGCAAAAGCAATGCTTCATGTGTGATAGTTTCAGTTGCTCAAAGTATTCAGAACAACTGCAAAGTAGAATGGCACAATGAGAAGCTTGTGAGTGATGAGTTTTGCTGTGAGAAAATATGTGTGCGGGTGGACAGAGGCAATTCAGTGTTTGTTTTCTATTTCTGGAAATTAATCTGCCTGTACCGTTTCCACTAGAGCAGGCTTTCTCAACCTTGTTACTACAATAGCCTTCCTTGTTCGAGGGTTTGCTTTTTGAGGTTTCAGTTATCCAGGATTGACTCTGGTCCAAAATTATAAAATGGAAAATTCTAGAAATCAGCAATTCGCAAGTTTTAAGTTACTTGCTGTTCTGAGTAGTGTGATGAAATCTCATGCCAGCCACTCTGTGCCACCTTGTAGTGAACCATCCCTTTGACTAGGATACCCCACCCATTGGTTACTTAGCCATCTTGGTTATTAGACTATCTCGGTATTGCAGTGCTTGCTTTACTTAATAATGGCTTCAAAGTGCAAGGGTAATGATGCTGGCAATTCAGCTATTCTCTTGCTATTTAATTTGTAAGTTACACTTTCTCACATACAGGAGGAAACATAGTATATATGGGCTTCCCAGGTGGCACTTAGTGGTAAAGAACCTGCCTGCCAATGCAGGAGACATGAGACACGGGTCGATTTCTGGATTGGGAAGGTCTCCTGGAGGAGGTCATGGCAACCTACTCCAATAATCTTGCCTGGAGAATCGCATGGACAGAGAAGCCTGGTGGGCTAAGGTCCATAGGGTCACAAAGAGTTGGACATGACTGAAGTGACTTAGCATGCACGCATGCACTATTTACGGTTTCAGGCATCCACTGGGTGTCTTAGGGCCTATCCCCTGCAGATAAGGGGAGCTACTATATAGACATTTGGGGCTGGGTGATTCTTTGTGAGGGAGTTCTCCCGTGCATCGTAGGATGGTCAGCTGCATCCCTGGCCCTCTACCCACTAGAGGCTGGGAACACTGCCCCTTCACTAGTAACAGTACAAAACATTTGCAGGAGCTGGCAAATATCTTCTGGGTCAAAATAAACCCTGGTAGAGAACCACTTGTCTATGGTAACAGATGGTTCTATTGGTCTTTCTGATTACCTAACAATACTGCTGCTGTACTGATTTTCTTCTTAAATTTTTACATTTCACGCATAGATTTTTGCTGGTCCCAAGACCTTCCCATTTAAGAAGCTGCCCTCCCTAGGGCTGTGTTGGCAGATGTAGAAGTTTTGGGATACTGTTATCCTTGGTTTAGCAGCTCCTGTACACAGCAGGACCTCAGGGAAGGATTCCATTTGACTCTCTGCTGAGAAGTGTCCAAACAGATGCTGCAGTGGAGAGGGAGAATCCATGTCTGAGCTGATTTATGTGAAGATAGTAATTTTGGAGAAGGCAATGACACCCCACTCCAGTACTCTTGCCTGGAAACTTCCACGGACGGAGGAGCCTGGTAGGCTGAAGTCCATGGGGTCCCTAAGAGTCGGACACGACTGAACGACTTCACTTTCACTCTTCACTTTCATGCTTTGGAAAAGGAAATGGCAACCCACTCCAGTGTTCTTGCCTGGAGAATCCCAGGGACGGGGAGCCTGGTAGGCTGCCGTCTATGGGGTCGCACCGAGTCGGACATGACTGAAGCGACGCAGCAGCAGCAGCAGACAGTAATTTAGGACTTCTTTATTTCTTAGGGTCTCTTTATTTTTTCAGACAGCCCTACTGATAGTCCTTAAAAGGAAATCCATATGACAAAGAGGCTTAGTAGTTAAGAGGGCAGTTGGAGCAGCTCTTTTTCCTGCTCCTTGACGGGAATGCTGATGCTCTAAACTAGTCACTGCTGGCTCATCTATTGGTTTAAAGAAACAACCCAGCAAGTTTAAAGACATTGTGATGAATATTGAACTCCTCTACTGGGAGGCGTTAATGTAATAGGGCTTCTCAAATTTAGCAACTGGGATCCTGGATCAAAAGACTTACAAAAGGAAACAACCTTCTTTACTTCAGCTTACTGTCTCTGAGATGTGCTGAGGAAGAAGGCTTTATACAATATTAAAGGCACAGCTTTACCCAAAGAGAAATATCACAGAATGATCATTTTGATTTTTCTTTTACAAA
Organism: Capra hircus; assembly: GCF_001704415.2. Classification (NCBI taxonomy): domain Eukaryota; kingdom Metazoa; phylum Chordata; class Mammalia; order Artiodactyla; family Bovidae; genus Capra; species Capra hircus. The sequence goes on from NC_030827.1 coordinate 33,125,095, forward strand.
AAGATTAATCTCAGTGTTCTACAAGATATGTCAGTTTTAATTTAATATTAAAAATTATATTTCCTATATGTTAATGTCAAGTGAAGCACAAATATTGAACTACCAGGATGTAGTTTTAAAATTATCTGCTCAATTTTAGAAGTGTTTTGGTTTGTGATACATATTGTGCATTTTCTCTGATACAAAATCTCTTGTATTGTCCTCATAGCCCTGATCATTTGTTGGAGGTCTGAGGTAAGATTACATGCCAGGAATAAGGAGCGATCCTTATTCTTCATTTTTGGTCTTTGCCGCTTAAAAATCCAAATAACCAATCACTTTAATCAATGGAGTAAACAAAAATTAATGAGATTAATTGTAGAGTGTCAAATAATAATGGATTCTGTAGCTCAGTTGGTAAAGAATCTGCCTGCAATGCAGGAGACCCGGGTTTGATCCCTGGGTCAGGAAGATACCCTGGAGAAGGAAATGGCAGCCATTCCAGTATTCTTGTCTGGGAAATCCCATGAACAGAAGGAGACTTGCGGGCTTCAGTCCATGGAATCACAGAAGAGTTGGACATGACTTAGCAACTAAATAACAGCAACAAGGTCAGACTCCACACCAAGAGCTGTGTTTGGGGATTTAGTACAAGGTAACAGGGAATGGAGCTGGCCGATTAGTACTATGGAGTCAGTGATACTGAAGGAATAATAACAGGCAGACAGACTCAACATGTAACCAGGTTCTACTTACCAGTGTAATATTTAGTGGTGAAATTTTAGTATTCTAATGATGGGAGGGGGTCATAAGAGCAAATAATTCCCTTAGAAGACTTAAATATTAGATAATTTATCAAGGTAAAATTCCTGTTAATGAAACTGAGGCAGAAAGCAAGAGGAATTTGTTCAGACATGCCACTTTATTGGCTGGAATCAGTTCTCTATCTTTTTTTCTAAGGTTAAATCCATTCTAGAGACTGAGGCAGAGTAAGCCTATAGAAGAGGTTTGGATGGTAGTAGCTAGGATGTTTATTAGGGATATTAGGGATATATCAGGAACATTACCTGAAAGCTGTGTCAGTGGTCCCAACAGGAAACCAGGCCATTAGCAATGGAATGGAATGGAGATGAAGAGGCTATATCTGAGAGAGAATTTGGAGGTCAATATGATGGGACTGGAAGACTGATGAACATGAGGTTTGAGTGGTGAGTTAGAACTCAAGATGAATCCAAGATGAGATGGAAGTAATATGAAATGAGTATGATAGGTACACTGATAAAGGAGCTGGTTTGAAAGGGAGGATATGATAGTTCATCTAAAACATTTTAAGTTTAAGTTTCCCATGGAGTAATAAAATTTAGTTACCTGATAGGCAGACTGAAAATCTGTAATGCAGGTCAGATTAGATGGCATCAATCTATTATATATCTATTATAAGGCATGAAGCCAAAGAAATGAATGAGATCACCCAAGGAATAATCATGGAGCAAGCTGAAATCTTGACTAGAACTTCGGATAATGCTCTCATTTAGGAACTGGAAGGGCAGCAAGAGGCAGCAAAGGAGCCTGGGATGGGACAATAACAAGAAAGTAGAAAAACTAGGAAAGAGTCATGTCTAAAAAGCCAAAGGGGGAAAATATTTTAAGAAGGAAGCAGGAAGAACAGCAGTATCAAACATTCCAGAAAGGCTGAGCAGGATTCACTCATTCATTTGACAACAGTAATGAAATGCCCCTAAGTTCTATGCTAGGATTTAGGAATGAGGCCACAGAAGTCTGATGAGTATTTTTAGTTATCATTGAGGCTGTTTCACAGAGGTTTTATATGAGTTACAATCATGATAGTCTGATTACAGCAGTTAAAGACGGAACCAGAGTTAAGGAGAGAGAGTCAAGCTGTGTAGCCTAATTTTTGAGAATCTGAGAGGAAATGGTAAAGAAGACGGGGGTCAATAATGGCCTAATCCCATGTGAACTCATTTTGATGCACTGACTTGAATCAAATGTTTATTAATAAAGCTGGATATAGTAGTGAGCACAGGAGATGATAGGGTTTTTTTTGCTTTTGAGGAAGCTTACAATCTAGATGTACCTTATTTTCTTGAGCTTCAAAATTACTCAGATGGTGACTGCAGCCATGAAATTAAAAGACACTTGCTCCTTGGAAGAAAAGCTATGACAAACCTAGACGGCATCTTAAAAAGCTTTGAGACATAACTTTGCTGACAAAGGTCCATATGGTCAAATTTATGGTTTTTCCAGAAGTCTTTTACGGATGTGAGAGTTGGACCATATAGAAGGGTGAGCACCAAAGAATTGATGATTTTGAAGTGTGGTGTTGGAAAAGACTCTTGAGAGTCCCTTGGACTGCAAGATCAAACCACTCAATCCTAAAGGAAATTGACCCTGAACATTCACTGAAGGACTAATGCTGAAGCTGAAGCTCCAACATTTTGGCCACCTGATGTGAAAAGATAGCTCATTAGAAATTGCAAATAGAACTACCTTATGACCCAGCAATCCCACTGCTGGGCATACACACCGAGGAAACCAGAATTGAAAGAGACACATGTACCCCAATGTTCATCACAGCACTGTTTATAATAGCCAGGACATGGAAACAACCTAGATGTCCATCAGCAGATGAATGGATAAGAAAGCTGTGGTACATATACACAATGGAGTATTACTCAGCCGTTAAAAAGAATTCATTTGAATCAGTTCTGATGAGATGGATGAAACTGGAGCCGATTATACAGAGTGAAGTAAGCCAGAAAGAAAAACACCAATACAGTATACTAACACATATATATGGAATTTAGGAAGATGGCAATGACGACCCTGTATGCAAGACAGGAAAAAAGACACAGATGTGTATAATGGACTTTTGGACTCAGAGGGAGAGGGAGAGGGTGGGATGATTTGGGAGAATGGCACTCTAACATGTATACTATTATGTAAGAATTGAATCGCCAGTCTATGTCTGACGCAGGATACAGCATGCTTGGGGCTGGTGCATGGGGATGACCCAGAGAGATGTTATGGGGAGGGAGGTGGGAGGGGGGTTCAAAAAAAAAAATTAAAAATTAAAGTTCTAGCATCTAGATAAAAAAAAAAAAAGGAAAAGACCCTGATGCCGGGAAAGATTGAAGGCAAGAGGAGAAGGGGATGGCAGAGGACGAGATAGTTGGATGGCATCACTGACTCAATGGACTTGAATTTGAGCAAGCTCTGGGAAATCGTGAAGGACAGGGAAGCCTGGCATGCTGCAGTCCGTGGAGTCACAGAGTTGGACATGCCCGAGAAACTGGGCAGCAATGAACAACAATCTAGATGAAAATTAATGAGTGTGTCTGTGAGGGAACTGCAGGTGGAGAGCAAGATATAAACATTGAATAAAAATTCAATGAACATAATGAACATTAGTTATAATATCAAATAACGATTATTAGTTGATGAAAAGGAGCTATAGACTAACAAACTGTGAATTCAGGGGGAGGGAAGATTACCAAGTGCCCAAAGGTTTTGTCACAGAGAAAGAAATACATGTAAGTTGCAAAAGAAGACTGCTACTGCTGCTACTGCTGCAGCTAAGTCCCTTCAGTTGTGTCTGACTCTGTGCAACCCCATAGACAGCAGTCCACCATGCTCCTCCGTTCCTGGGATTCTCCAGGCAAGAATACTGGAGTAGGTTGCCATACCTTTCTCCAATGCACGCATGCATTCTAAGTCGCTTCAGTCATGTCCGACTCTATGTGACCCCCTGGACAGCAGCCCACCAGGTTCCTCCTCCCACTAGAGTGGGTTGCCATTTCCTTCTCCCAAAAGAAGACTAGGAGTAAGACTTTCATGAAGGGAAGACAAGAGGGTAAGTTTAACTCCAAAACTGTCTCTTCCCATAGAAAGTGGAGATGCTGCCATCTGCCTATCTTCTACTCTAGAAAAATGCATTCACTCAGTCGTGTCCGACTCTTTGTGATCCCATGGACTGTAGTCTACCAGGCTCCTCTGTCCATGGGATTTTCCAGGCAAGAATACTGGAGTGGGTTGCCATTTCCTTCTCTAGGAGATCTTCCCGACCCAGGGATTAGAATCTGGGCCTCCCACATTGTAGGCCGATGCTTTACCATCTAAGCCACCAGGGAAGTCCACCAAAAGGGGCCTCAAAAAATACATCTACTCTTCCTTACTCACTCAGCAGTCTCCTTTTAACTCACAGATTGCTGGTACATATGCTTCGGTATTCCTGTGGTGTTGGCCTTATCATCACAAATGGTACCAAGATTTCAAATATTCAGGAAACCTGTTCGCAGAAAGCAGGAGTCTTAAAAACCTTAGCCCTGTGCTAAATAAAACAGGCACAGAACAAACAAGGAAAGAGTGTCATGCATAAGCTTTTGCCAGCAAGTTCAGTGCCCTGCAGAGGCCAGGAGGGGAGCAGTTCTTGTATTGATGGAGTCAGAGCCTGAATTCTAAGGTCAGGATATAGATATTAAAACTGCACACTCATGGGCACATCAAACCTTAGCCATGTAGGCCTTTTTGTTCTGAAAGTTCACAGGTGAGGTTGACCTGATACATTTTCTTTGATGTTTATTAAACCGTAATTTTGTAGAATTTGAAATGGAATGATAGCTAAACTGAGAAACCAATCAGAAGTTCAGCTCAAAGAACTTACTTACAGAAAATACTGGAAAGATACTGTAAAAGAGGTAATACTTGTTAGATCAATTTTCTTAACATGGCAGAATGTAAATATTTAGGTGCTGTTCATTAAAATTTCAAGTTAAAAATTAGACAGTTGGGTCTGTAGATGTCAAATGCTCTCATTAACCCCCAAAAGTTGTTATAGTCTGCATTAGTTAGCTATTGCTATGTAACAAATTATATGAAAATTTAATCACTTAAAACACAGTCTTTGTGGGTCAGGAATCTAGGCAAATATTCACCATATCCTAAGATCTCGATTCCGCTGGGATAGGAGGTACTTCCAAGCTTATTCATCGCCTGTTTCCAAGAAAAAAAGAAAGTAACCTCTTTCATTCCATTCACTTATTCAGAGCTAGAGCAAAGTTTCTTGATTGAGCAGGGTTCATAATGGGAGTGGCCAGCTCTTGTCTGACTAAAGAGGACAAATTGAACACAAAATTGAGAGGGTAAGTTCAGAATCATAGGTTCAATATTAAATATCATGTCCAAGGTATGAGTTGGAACTGTAGATGAGAAAAGAATAAGAGGACAGGAGGATAGGAATACTGAGCCAGTGTAGAAGCAGAATATTAGACCAGATAAGGCAGACAGGTTGTAGATTTCAGGGTTTCCCCATGGGCCCTGCAGGTAAGGAATCTGACTGCAATGCAGGAGACGTGGATTCGACAGATTTAGGCATGAACAAAGAAATAGTGCTTAGCACTGTTTTGCTCTTAGGCAGGTTCCTGGTTTTAAAGACAAAGGGCTGGGCCAGAGGTTTTCTCTGTTATTGAAAGTCATAAAGTAGTATTGCTATATTTTTGTTTTATGTTCAAATAAATAGAAAACAGTCTAGAGGAAATGTTGAAATTTGCAAGGAACTACTTCTCCAAATGAAATTAAAAGCCCTGAAAATATTATTTCTTAGCCAACATTAGATTATGTATTTTCTCCCAAAATGCACAGGTAATGTTTTGTATTGATTGATAATTTAATTCTCCTCCCTCTTCAAACAGTATTTGCATCTGGTGATTTTTTCTCTATGTCAGAGTCAGCTAACTTAGAAGAAACACTTGTGGGGGTGCCGATGGTTTCTTCTTCTGTTTGCTGTTTTTAATTTTTATTTTTATATTACCTTATTTTGATCTTAATAATAATTCCCAGGTAGCTCAGTGGTAAAGAAGTCACCTGCCAAAGGGGACTTAGGAGATGTGGATTTGATCCTTCAACCCCTGAAGGAGGAAATGGCAACCCACTGCAGTATTCTTGCCAAGATAATCCCATGGACAGAGGAGCCAGGCAGGCTGCAGTCCATGGGGTCACAAAGAATTGGACATGACTGAGCAACTGAGCACACATACACACAACAAATTAATATTTTTATTAACACATTGCAAACAACAGCTCATTTCTGAAAGAACAAATCTAGTCATATTTAATTCCCTTTTTGCTTGATTCCAATTATGTCTTCTACCAGATTACAGAAGTAATCAATTTCTTTAATCCACCTTTTCTTCACATGCTTGCAAATAAATTATTAATTTTTTATTTTATAAATTAACCCTTATTTTGAGGGCTTATTAATTTATTTGTACCTATTCCAATCTTAGATCATTTCATTATAACTCTTCTTAAGCTTATTTTTTCTTTATTTAAACATATTCTTGCTGTATATTAAACCATAGTACAATTTAGTTTCCTCATTTATATTAGCCATTGACTGAACAACAACTAATAAGTCAGCATGCAGTAATTTAGATCTCTATTAAAATTTGTCAATGCCAGCTCCAAACAGACAGTTTTCTTTATTCAGAAAGTGTTGACATTTTCTTCCCATACCATCTACTAAAGATAAATAGATCAGATAGTTTCAGATGAAATTAAATGTGGCATTCCTATATATTTTTGGTTACCAAAAATTGTTTGAAAAGTTCCACTAATTCTGAGGAGTTTTCTGTTCCACATCTTAAAGGTAATGATTTTCAGGATATCAAAGTATTTTTCAAAATATTTTCCCTAACAACCTATCATGGCATCTGAAATTCATACTCTTGTGATTTCTGTGGGTTGTTTAATGCTAGACAAGGATATATGTATATACCTGTAGATACAGATTGACATATATATGGAATATAAACAAAGACAAATATTGCATCACTGATAAAATGTCCTTTAAATTAAAGGCCCTGAGGTGATGATAATAAATTTAGAAATGTTTGTGTGTGTGTGTGTGTATGTGTGTGCATGTGCAGATATTGGGTTGGAAGAGTGAAAAATCTAGAAAAAGCTGTACCTCAATGCATGTAGATTAAGAGTGAGCAACAGTGTATGAGAAAGCCTGAGTAACAGATGGGGAATAATAATATCTGCCTTTTTTAATGCGTGTAAAGTCCAGAATATATTAATTTTACCTATTTAATAAGTCATGTCCAAGAATTAAAGGAGCCTTTAAAAATAAAATTGAAATAATTTTTCTTTTTTGGTTCCAATAATATTTTAAATGGCAATCTGTACTTACAGATAAATCATACACGTGTTCATTGCTGCATTTATGGAGCTTTAATATTTGCAACTGCTAAAAATAAATAATTAAATCGGTTCACCCTAGGGAGAAATTCTACTAAATTTGGAAGTAACTCTAAAAAGAGCTTTCACTTTTTTTGAGAGGAAATATCTGTCAAGAAAAGAGTCTATTAGCTAATTATTAAATACCATCAATTGTGTTAACCTACAAGAAAAAGTAATTGTTCATTCAATATGTAAAGTGTACTTGACTTCATATACATTCACAGTTGCCCAAATGCAGGGTCAAGAATAATGTTAAAATACCAATATTGTACTTTTCTCTTACCTTATTTTTCTCTTCCTCTATTACTATAAACTCCTATGCTTTCCAAAGTATAGGTGGTAATACTGATTGTCTACTTATGAAACAGACTTCTTTATTCATTGACATAAGCCCACTAAGCTTAAAATTAACCCTAAAGGAAAAGATTTAGGTAAAGCATTTGGGAAGCGATGAGTCCCTATAAATCTACTGTATGGCCACTTATGCCACCTACATGGAAAACCAGTTCTTGGACTTCTCTGGTAGCCCAGGGTTTAAGACTTTGCTGTCCAGTGCAGGGGGTGTGGATTTGATCCCTAGTTGGGGGAGCTAAGAATCCCACATGCCTCATGGCTACAAAAACCAAAGGTATAAAACAGAAACAGTATTGTAACAAAATAAATAAAGACTTTAAAAATGATCTGCAACAAAAATCTTTTTTAAAAGAGAAAACCTGTGCTAATTAGTAGAGGAAATTCTTGGTTTATAGAAGATGATCTTCTGAATTTTAAAATATTGAGTAAATGGGATTTTTAAAATTATTATTGTACAAACCATTTTGGTCTGTTAGACTCCTCTGTGTACTATTATTGTTGAGTCACTAAGTCATGTCTGACTCTTTGCAATCCCTCTTTGCTGGACTGCAGCATGCCAGGCTGCCCCATCCTTCATTCAGTTCAGTTTAGTTGCATAGTCGTGTCCAGTTCTTTGTGACCCCATGGACAGCAACACACCAGGCTTCCCTGTCCATCACCAACTTCTGGAGCTTGCTCAAACTCAAGTCCATAGAGTCAGTGATGCCATCTGACCATCTCATCTTCTGCCATCCCCTTCTCCTCCTGCCTTCAATATTTCCAAACATCAGGGTCTTTTCCAATGAGTCAGTTCTTCACAGCAGGTGGCCAAAGTATTGGAGTTTCAGCTTCAGCATCAGTCCTTCCAATGAATAGTTGGGACTGATTTCCTTTAAGGTGGACTGGTTGGATCTCCTTGCTGTTCAAGGGACTCTCAAGAGTCTCCTCCAACACCACAGTTCAAAAGCATCAGTTTTTCGGGGCTCACCTCTCTTTATAGTCCAACTCTCACATCCATACATGACTACTGGAAAAACCATAGCTTTGACTAGACGGACTTTTGTTGGCAAAGTAATGTCTCTGCTTTTTAATATGCTATCTAGGTTGGTCATAGCTTTTCTTCCAAAGAGAAAGTGTCTTTTAATTTCATGGCTGCAGTCACCACCTTCAGTGATTTTGGAGCCCAAAAAGTCTGTTACTATTTCCACTGTTTCCCCATCTATTTCCCATAAAGTGATGGGACCAGATACCATGATCTTAGTTTTCTGAATGTGGAGTTTTAAGCCAACTTTTTCACTCTTCTCTTTCACTTTCATCTAGAGGCTCTTTAGTTCTTCTTCACTCTCTTCCATAAGGGTGGTGTCATCTGCATATCTGAGGTAACTGGTATTTCTCCCAGAAATCTTGTTTCCAACTTGTGCTTCATCCAGCCCAGTGTTTCTGATGATGTACTCTGCATACAAGTTAAATAAGCAGGGTGACAATATGCAGCCTTGATGTACTCCTTTCACAATTTGGAACCAGTCCATTGTTCCATTTCTAGTTCTAACTGTTACTTCTTCATCTGCATACAGATTTCTCAGGAGGCAGGTCAGGTGGTCTAGTATTCCCATCTCTTGAAGAATTCTCCAGTTTGTTGTGATCCACATAGTCAAAGGCTTGGCATAGTCAATAAAGCAGAAGTAGATGTTTTTCTGGAACTCTCTTGCTTTTTTGATGATCCAATGGATGTTGGCAATTTGATCTCTGGTTCCTCTGCCTTTTCTGAAATCAGCTTGAACATCTGGAAGTTCCCAGTTCACATACTGTTGAAGCCTGGCTTGGAGAATTTTGAGCATTACTTTGCTAGCGTGTGAGATGAGTGCAATTGTGCGGTAGTTTGAGCATTCTTTGGCATTTCCTTTCTTTGCGACCGGAATAAAAACAGAACTTTTGCAGCCCTGTGGCTACTTCTGAGTTTTCCAAATTTGCTGGCATATTAAGTGAACACTTTCACAGCATCATCTTTCAGGATTTGAAATAGCTCAGCTGGAATTCCATCACCTCGACTAGCTTTGTTTATAGTGATGCTTCCTAAGGCCCACTTGTCTTCACATTCCAGGATATCTAAGTGAGTGATCACACCATTGTGGTTATCTGGGTCATGAAGATCTTTTTTGTATAGTTCTTCTGTGTATTATTGCCACCTCTTCTTAATATATGCTGGTTTTGTTTGCTCAAATTCATGTCCATTGAGTCAGTGATGCCATCCAACCATCTCATACTAGGTTACAAAAAGAAAAAAGAAAAAAAGACCCTTCTAAGACACTTGGGTGTACTAGGTAAATGTTCCTTAGTGTTTCCTTTGGCTCATTTGAGGCAGAAATATGGACTCGGCAAGAGGGAAAGAAGTTGGGTAGGACAAAGGACTGAAATGTAACCATGTTGTGCCTTCTTATTCTTCTAGGATCTCATGACTCCTTCAGCTTCTACATTGATGAAGCCTCTCCAGTGGGGCCTGAACAGCCAGAAACTGTCCAGAATTTTGTCTCTGTGTTTGGAACTGTGGCCAAAAAGCTGATGCGAAAGTGGCTAGCCACTCAAACCATGAACTTTACCGGTCAGCTGGGAGCTGGGATTCGTTACTTTGATCTTCGAATTTCCACCAAGCCCAGAGACCCTGACAATGAACTCTACTTTGCTCATGGTTTGTTCAGTGCCAAAGTCAATGAAGGTCTTGAGGAGATCAATGCATTCCTCACAGATCACCATAAGGAAGTAGTATTCTTGGACTTCAACCACTTTTATGGGATGCAGAAATATCACCATGAAAAACTGGTCCAAATGCTGAAAGACATCTATGGAAATAAAATGTGCCCAGCGATCTTTGCCCAGGAAGTGAGTCTGAAGTACCTGTGGGAGAAGGACTACCAAGTGCTGGTCTTCTACCACAGTCCAGTGGCTCTGGAAGTGCCCTTTCTCTGGCCTGGGCAGATGATGCCAGCACCCTGGGCCAACACCACAGACCCAGAAAAACTGATCCAGTTTCTTCAGGCATCCATCACCGAGAGAAGGAAGAAGGGATCGTTTTTCATATCTCAGGTGGTGCTGACTCCCAAAGCAAGCACCGTGGTCAAAGGGGTGGCCAGTGGTCTCAGAGAAACTATCACAGAAAGGTAAGTGTCCTTACGTTCTCAGGGGCAATGTTTAAGCAGTTTAATCCAACATCAAAGAGCTGTTAAGTGATGGAGCTGATTCACACCTATGTATGTTAGTTTCCCAAGGCTGTCACAACAAAGTGCTACAAACTGGGTGGCTTAAAATGGAAGAAATTTACCACCCCTCAGTTCCAGAGGCTAAAAGTCTGAAATCAAGGTGTCAGCAGGCTGGCTCCTTCTGAGGGCTCTGTGGGAGAATCTTTCCCATGCCACTCCCCTAACTTCTAGTGATAGTTAGCATCCCTTGTGGTCCTTAGCTTACAGATGCATCACTCCCATCTCTGCCTCCATCTTTATATGATATTCTTCCCTGTTTCTCTGTCATCTCTTCTTATAAGGACACTAGTCATATTGGACTAGGGCCTGCCCTAGTGACTTCATCCTAACTTAATTACATCTGTAAATGTCCTATTTTCAAATAAGTTTACACTTAACAGAAGCTAGGAATTAGGACTTCAATACGTCATTTTGAGGGCTTTCCTGGTAGCTCAGCAGTAAAGAATCCACCTACAGTGCAGGAGATGCAGGTTGGATCCCTGGGTTTGGAAGATCCCTGGAGAAGGAAAAGGCAACCCATTCCAGTATTCTTGCCTAGGAAATCCCAGGGACAGAGGAGGCAGAAGCTGGTGGGCTACAGTCCATGGGGTTGCAAAGAGTCAGACACAGTTTAGCAACTAATCAACAACAATAACACCATGTCATTTGTAGGACACAGATCAACCCACAGAAACATGGATTTTTGTTTTTGCTTTTGCTGTACCACATGGCTTGCTGGGTTTTAGTTACCCTACCAGAGATCGAACCTGGACCCCTTGCAGTGGAAGTGTAGAAACCTAACCACTGGCTCATCCAGGGAATTCGCACATTATGCATTTTGACTCCATATCTAGTTATCTTTTCATAGCACTCCTTTTCATATGTGCTTAGCATTATATAGATAACGAAGCTCTTTCTCTACTGTTTTCAGAGTATTTTCACATACCTGATTCCATTTGACCTACATAATAATCCTGGAAAGTAGATACTATATTACAGATAAAAATTAAACTTCAGAGACATGAAATGTTTTGCCTAAAGCCACTTGGACAATGAATAGTGAACCAAAGACTCAAACCCCATTTTTCCCAAGTTGTGTTCTATGTCTTTACACTTTATCCAAAGCAACAATCTCCAGAGAGTAGGCATTCCACTGGTCAAGCCCAGACACACCTGTAGGGCAGTGGTCATCTGTGAGCCACAATTAGCAATCACTAAAGATGTCTGTAACTCATTCCCCAATACACATGTATCATTGTACATATTGCTTATTCTTTTGAGTTAAAGTATTAAACAAGGCAAACATTCAAAAGCAAACACGGTTCCTATCACAGCTTTTAACTTTTAATTGGTATTTTGAATTATGGTAAGGAGACAGAGAATGAATGTTTTGCTCAAGGTCTTGCAGGGAAAGACAAGAAAATGAAAAGGCTGAGAAGTGGAAATGCTATGGATGGCCTTTAGAGGTGAAAATGCTAGAGGGTGGGAAATGGCAGGTGAAATTAGTAATGGGGCAGGAACAGATTTGTATGAAGACTTTCAGGCAGGCTACAGGGAAGGTCATCCTATGAGCCATGGGGAGCTAGAGAATGATATTTAACAATGGGGTAACTTGACTAGGTCTGTGTTTGCAGTGGATAATAGGTGAAGCATGGGAGGGTGAATGGAATGGAAAGACTAAGCAGTTAAGAAGTGTGTGGAACTGTTTAGCAATCATATGGAAGCTCAAGTGAGGAAGTAAGAAAATGGAGAAGGGGACAGTATGCTGCAGCAAAAGTTAGAATGACTATTTAGCTATGTGGTGTGAATGAGAGAAAAGAGAAGTAGAATGAGTGATGGATGCATTCACAGAGGCAAAAACCAAAGATACAGGGACTTGGTAAAAACATGAGGAAGATCCAGTCAGGATTATGTTAAATTTGTTTGCTCAGTCCCTTAGTTGTGTCCAACTCTTAGGGATCCCATGGATTGTAGCCCACCCATGGGCTCCTTGTTCATGGAATTTTTCAGGTAAAAATACTGGAATGGGTTGTCATCTCTTTTTCCAGGGGATCTTCCCAACTTAGGGAACGAACCCACGTCTCTTGTGTCTCCTGCATTGGCAGGAGGATTTTTTTTTACCACTGCGCCACCTAGGAATCCCCATGCTAAATTTAAAGTACTAGGAAGACATCCAAGTAGAGATAGCCAGTTGATCATTAGGAATATAGGTTAATGTTTTTGGGAAATATTATATTTTTTGGCAATGACAGGCACAGGACCTTGGAGAGGAAAAATTCCTCCATACATAATTATAACTTCCTTCTGTTATTCAGATATTTGCTAGGATCTCCTTATTCCTTCGATACAAATAAGATTCCCAACCCTTCACTGTACACTGTATGCAAGTGTAAAGCCTTCCCTAAAATTTCTGCTGATGCCTAGATTTCTTCCATTCATACAGAATGAGCCCTTGCTCTACTGGACTTATGTCATTTTAAGAATTGATTGTCCAATGTGGCCTGTCCATGTTCCACCCTCTATAACCTGAGACGTGAAACTTGCTTTTGATTAATTTCCATATAATGGTTTATTCAGACTTTACTAAGGATCCGAGCAGACAAGGGAGGTTTTATAATCATAATGTAGATGATTTAAAGTTGAACTTCAGATTCATCTGGAATTGCGAATCTCCTGACCTGGAATATCTTTTGATGACATCTGTACCACTTTTCACCCTAGACTCAAGTCCTCTGAAGAATCTTCTCCTTATCCTTTTCTCACCTGTTTTCTCCCCTTACCCCCAAATTGCAGTGGAGACACTACACTCGCCTCTAGATTACTACCAAACTATCCACCTCTCTCCCTGGCCCTAAGCCTACATTCAGTCAGTCATCAATGTGTTCATCAGAACAAGAAGACTTTCTTTAATAGAATCACCTTCTATAAAAAGTAATTGTTCTCATAAATAACAACTTACCACTTATCTTACCTATTTAAAAATGAGGGCGTTATATACATAGACGAATGTGTTGTTTTCAAACTTAGAGCTCCATAGGGCCCCAAGATTTTAAGAAATCCCCACTAGAGGTGGGTAAGGGGCAGGAGAGGGTGACTGACTTTAATTTTCTTCATTCTTGCTGCAACTTTAAGAAAAAAAACCCTTTACTTCCAACATTTACATATTGGGCCTGAAAGGAATCTTCCCTTCCTGCTTTACTTTCTGCTGTTTCAGTCTATGCTTAGGAAAACACTTTTCCATACAATTTGCCTACTTTGCATTTGGCCAGGAATCACACCCTGATTCCATACTTGTGTAAGGAATAGTCTTTGGGAAGCCGAGAAAGAAAATCTACTCAAGGAAAAAATGACTTTCGTTTTTCTCTCTTATGGACTTTCATGCAGTGTAGGATTTTACAAGTTACAAATTGAACTGCTTTCTGGTTATATATGCTCTAGTACAGCATTAACAAAATAGGATTTATAGAATAAAGATTAGAAAAGTTAGGAGATTAAAAAAAATGGTTTAGGTGACAAAAAAAAAAAAGAAAAGTTAGGAGAGTATTGAAAATATTAATGTATATCTACACAACTCTCCCCAAGGAATCACAGTGCATATTAGCATATAAAAGGCACTAGCCAGTATTTTAATGAATAATCCTATTTAAATTTAACTAATACAATTTTTTCCAAGCACTTAATTTTTTTTCCAGATAACACTTATTAACACCCCATGGAATTAATTTAGACAGAATGTCCTCAGCCATCTGCTCTGATTCAGAATTTCTCATTTGCCTCTGGCTTATATATCTGGAATAGTAGGGTGGTTTCAGTAAAAAGGGAGCTTCCCCGGGTAGTGCTAGTGGTAAAGAATCCACCTGCAGGTATATGTAAGAGAGGTGGGTTCCATCCCTGGGTTAGAAAGATCCCCTGGAGGAGGGCATGGCAACCCACCCCAGTACTCTTGCCTGGAGAATCCCATGAACAGAGGAGCCTTGGAGGGCTACAGTCCATAGTATTGCAAAGAGTCAGACCTGACTGAAGCAACTTAGCATGCAACATGCACATCAGTAAAAAGGGGGCTTCCCTGTTGGCTCAGTGGTCCCTGGGTTGGGAAGACCCCTGGAGAAGGAAATGACAACCTACTCCAGTATTCTTGCCTGGGAAATCACACAGACAGTAGCCTGGTGGGCTACAGTCCACAGGGTCACAAGAGTCAGCACAACTTAGTGTTTAAACAGCAACAACAGCAAATCAGTGAAAAGAGGGAGTAGAAAAAGAATTTAAAAAGTAGAAATGACTCTATAGGTAGAGTCAACCTTTTGTCTCTAGAATTATGCATATGACTTGTGAATGATTTGTGAACATGTCTGAACCTGACCATAATACTTGTGCTATAAGCATTCTCAGCGGAGTTTGTCTCAGTACTCAAAGACTTTCTTTTAAACCAGTCGCAAAGCCTGTGTTTGCCTATGGTGTTAATGTGATATCCAGAGGGTTAGATTGGTTTGGACATATTTCAGCTTTCTGGGTATGCCTGGGATGGAGCTTCCCTGGTGGCTCAGACAGTAAAGAATCTGCCTGCAGTGCAGGAGACCTGGGTTCGATCTCTGGTCGGGAAGATCCCCTGGAGAAGGGAATGGCTGCTCACTCCAGTATTCTTGACGGGAGAATTCCATGGACAGAGGAGCCTGGTGGGTTACAGTCTATGGGTTCACAGTCTGACATGACTGAGCAACTGACACTCTCATTTTCTATAGGGAAATATCACTGTCGGTCCTCAGATGATGCCTTGCAAAGGTGACTTACTCCTGAAACAGTGAAAGAACCCTTGACTCTCCAAAAACGTTTCCTTTCTCTTCTCACTAAGTGATGAAGCCCATAAAGAAGACTTTTTCTGTACTTATCTTTTGCTATTGTGCCAAAGCTGCTCATTCAGAAAGTCCTTTGCCACTAAAGAGGAACTCTCTAGGCAATGTTAAGACTTCTCTGGACCTTGGTGTATTTTCATTTGTAAAATTTGGAGTTTGAATTCAATTATCTCCAAGATCTTTCTGAGTTCTAAAATCCTACATTTCTGCACCTGACAGGTTTCTCTATAATTTTTCATTATGTCTAATATTTGGGTTAACAAAACTCTGAGCACATGAATTTAGAAAACAGTGTTTTAAGATGTGGGTGGCTTTCAGGGAAACTAAATCCAGCTTGGATTTAGGTACCGTAACTTTCAATCTGGTCACTGGTTCCAAATACTGCAGATGCATTCTCTACATTTTAGTAATGCCAAAAGACACAGATTTTAATTTCTTAAAGACCTATTTTTAATTTATTTTTCAAACACCAGCTTTTGCACCTCACCCCCACGGAATTCACACCTTCTTAAAAAGAAGGTGCATAACTTGAGTCAAGTCCTTCTCTAATTTGTGGAAGTTTATTAAATCATAGGTTTTTTAGTTAAAAAAACTCATTAGACCACCTGTCAGAATATTTAAGGAGCAGTGCATTTTTGTAAGTAAATTGATGCTGGATTAATTTAGACAGCGTTTATACAAGTCAACAATTTAGATGATGATGATGAAGGTAGCAGTAATAGTAATGACAATTTATTAAGTACTCTTTATGCTGGCTTAGTCAAGGCTATGGTTTTTCCAGTGGTCATGTATGGATGTGAGAGTTGGACTGTGAAGAAAGCTGAGTGCTGAAGAATTGATGCTTTTGAACTGCGGTGTTGGAGAAGACTCCTGAGAGTCCCTTGGACTGCAGGGAGATCCAACCAGTCCATTCTAAAGGAGATCAGCCCTGGATGTTCTTTGGAAGGAATGATGCTAAAGCTGAAACTCCAGTACTTTGGCCACCTCATGCGAAGAGGTGGCCTTTGACTCATTGGAAAAGACTCTGATGCTGGGAGGGATTGGGGGCAGGAGGAGAAGAGGACGACAGAGGATGAGATGGCTGGATGCCATCACTGACTTGATGGATGTGAGTTTGAGTGAACTCTGAGAGTTGGTGATGGACAGGGAGGCCTGGCGTGCTGCAATTCATGGGGCTGCAAAGAGTCGGACACAATTGTGTGACTGAACTGAACTGAACTGATGGTGGCTCAGTGGTAAGGAGTCTGCCTGCCAATGCAGGAGATGCAGGTTTGATCCCTAAGTCAGGAAGATGCACTGGAAAGAAGGAAGGAAATGGCAACCTGAGCCAGTATTCTTGCCTGGGAAATCCCATGGACAGAGGAGCCTAGCGGGCTACAGTCCATGAGGTCACAAGAGTCAGACACAACTCAGTGACTAAACACACACACACAGACACACACCTGTTTAATACTAATTGCCCTGCACATTTCTTCTCATGATCACAGTCATTGCCTTGAAGGTAAGGCAGAAGGATGTGGATAGGTTTTAATAAGCTCCACTTTCATCCAGTGGAGGAAAGGAAGGCAACTACATTTGTTGAGCCTTCTTTCTGTGCCAGGCACTGTGCTAAGTGTTTTACACAAATTGTATCCATTTAATCTCCCCTGCAGCCTTAGGAAGTAGGCATCACATCCATTAGAGATGGAAAACGCAGCCTAAGAAATGTCTAGAACTTTGCTCAAAGTCCCATATTAGTTTAGCAAAGGCAGGATTATTTTTTGGGTCTGACTCCAAGTCACATGTTTACTTCTATAAATTAAGTGAGATTCACATTTCTTAGTAGTGAGTGCATATAGTACATCATTTGTCATCTTGGAGGGCAGAGTCAGATCTGAGGTGTTGGGAAGGTAAAGTATACTGGAAGTGGAGTGGGCAAGGCTATGAAAGAGCAGATATTAAGTGTAGGCTTTGCCTCAAGATAGCATGCTGCCGGGGGTCCCCCAGGGATGCACTGCTGTTGAATAATAAAAAGGAAGGGAACTTTGAGGTGACCTGGCTCTATCCTCCTTGCTTTATGCCTATTGCTCATTTGACTGTTTTCCATTTAGTAAGGAAACTGAAGCTGGAGGAATGCTAAAATGTAGCCCAAGGTCACAGAGCTGTTGGCAAAAATGGAATCATAATCCAGGTCTCCTAGCTTGCAGACAGAGTTCCGCCCTTTACACCTCAGGGAGGAATGCGGGCAGAAAATGGACAGGAAGACCAGGATGGGTCAGTGACCAGCAAGCTGCAGGGAACAACATGGAAGAGCCAACCAGCTCTCAGCCTGCACCGTTCCCAACATACCACAGTGCTCTGGGGCCTTGAATGGAGGGGCCAGAGGCTGGGCCTGGGATGCTGACCTTCAAGGGGCCCTCTCTCTTTCTGCTATGCAAGCACAATGGACTTTTTTTCCATTCAGCAGAGACACCCCAGCCTTCAACAGTTCCCCAGAGAACACTTCTGCTGCTTGATTTACTCTGTCAGTACCTGGACTCAGCAGGTATGGGCTGGTCTCTGAGAAGTTGTTCCCTTGTAGCACCACTCAACATAGCAGTTCTGAGGAGCAAAGAAACATGTCACTGAGGGAATGGGAATCAGAATGGTTCAAAAGCTGCTCCAGGCGACATCAGTCTTTATGAAGAACAGCTTTCTGGGTCCACCTCCAGACCACGTGGCCCAGTATGTCAGAACATTAGTTGTTGTTCAGTCACTCAGTTGTGTTTGATTCTTTGCGACCCCATGGACTGCAGCACTCCAGGACTCCCTGTCCATCACCAACTCCTGGAGTGAACTCAAACAACTCATGTCCATTGAGTCAGTGATGCCATCCAACCGTCTCATCCTCTGTTGTTCCCTTCTCCTCCTGCCTTCAATCTTTCCCAGCATTAGTCTTTCCTAAAAAGTCGGCTCTTTGCATCAGGTGGCCCAAGTATTGGAGCTTCATCTTCAGCATTAGTCCTTGCAATGAATATTCAGGGTTGATTTCCTTTAGAATTGACTGGTTGGATCTCCTTGCAGTCCAAGGGACTTTCAAGAGTCTTCTTCAGCACCACAGTTCAAAAGCATCAATTCTTCCACGCTCAGAACATTGGTAGAACAGATCTATTATCAGTCTATTCTGTAAAAGAGAAAGCTGCCTTCTCAGGCTACATATGCCTAAGGAGAAAGAATATTAAGGACATTATGTAAAATCAGTATTAGAATAATCATTGTTTACAAGATGCTGGTATCATGTTTCATTTTTCAACATATATTTATTAGAGGCTTCATTTATTCAACGGATGATATTCCCAATTTTCAATTTAGAAAACTAAAGGTCAAAAAGGCTAAATAATTTGTTCAGACGGTGGTGTGAGCTAGTGCTGGGATCAAATCAGAATCTGGTCTTTTGAAAAAACTTTAATTCGCAAAGATAGACTTGTGTTCATAGCAGCACTATTTATAAAAGCAAGGCAAGGAAACAGTCCAAGTACCTATCAAAAGATAATTGGTTTAAGGAAAGTAAGGGGTGTGTGTGTGTGTGTGTGTGTGTGTGCGCGCGCGCGCGTACGTGCGCGTGCATGTGCACTCAAGCTCACTTGAGCAAATGTGCTCAGTCATATCAGATTCTTTGAGACCTTCTGGACTGTAGCTTGTCAGGCTCCTCTGTCCATGGGATTTTCCAGGCAAGAATAATGGAGTGGATTGCCATTTCCTCCTCCAAGAGATCTTCCAACCCAGTGATCAAACTGTGTCTCCTGCATTTCAGACAAGTTCTTTACTGCTGAACCACTGGGAAAGCCATATTTATGCACAATGGAATATTAATCAGTCATCAAAAGAATGAAATGTTGCAATTTATATCAATATGGGTGGACCTAGAGATTATCTTACTAACTGAAGAAAGTCCCACAGAGAAAGACAAATGTATGATATCACTTACAAGTGGAATATAAAAAAAATACAAATGAACCTATATGCAAAACAGAAATAGATTCACAGACATGGGAAACAAATTTATGGTTACCAAAGAGAATATAGGGGAAAGAGAGGGAAGGATAAATCGGAAGTATGGGGATTAATAGGTATAAGCTACTATATATAAAACAGATAGTGAAGTGGAATCGTTCAGTTGTGTCCAACTCTTTGCAACTCCATGGACTGTAGCCTGCCAGGCTCCTCCATCCATGAGATTTTCTAGGCAAGGACACTGGAGTGAGTTGCCATTTCCTTTTCCAGGGATCTTCCCAACCCAGGGATCGAACCCGGGTCTCCTATATTGCAGGCAGATTCTTTACCGTCTGAGCCATCAGGGAAGCCCAAAGCACCAAGTATTTACTGTGAAGCACAGGGAACTGTATTCAATATATTATAATAACCTATGATGGAAAATAATCTGAAAAATTTATATGCATAATGGAATCACTTTGCTGTATACCTGAAACTAACACAATATTTTAAATCAATTATACTTTAGTTTAAAAAAAGAATCTGGGTCTTTTGAATCACTAGAAGAAGGAATCTGGCTTGTAAATCAAAAGGAAGCTCCAGAAAGCAAATTTTCTTCTAGCCCAGGGCTTGGCAAACTGAGCAGTGCTATGCCACCCTCTGAGGTTATGATTCATGAGTCTGGTGCTCAAAGAGTTTCATTTCTAACACATGAGGCTCACTTTGAGTAACACTGCTCTTGTTTGCAGACGAGGTGTGCCTCAACTGTCCCCACCCACAGAGGCACTTGGTTTTAAGCAATCTTAAAAGAGAGTCAACTCCAAGATTTAGCTATTAGTTCCTCCCCACCCCAGGCTCAAGTATTTCTTCCTTAAATCTAAGCTATGACTCCTCTAAGTTCAAATTTTCTTGTCCTATCACTAAGGTAGAGCTGCCCATCATCAATTTCCAAATAATTGTTGTAGTTGTTGTTCAGTCACTGAGTCATATCAGACTCCTTGCCACCCCGTGGACTGCAGCACATCAGGCTCCTCTGACTTCCACCATCTCCTGGAGTTTGCTCAGATTCATGTACATTTAGTCAGTGATGCTATCTAACCATCTCATCTTCTGTCACTCCCTTCTCCTTTTGCCTTCAATGTTTCCCAGCATCAGAGTCTTTTCTAAAGAGTTAGCACTTTGCATCAGGTGGCCAAAGTACTGGAACTTCAGCTTCAGCATCAGTCCTTCCAGTGAATATTAAGGGTTGATTTCCTTTAGGGTTGACTGGTTCAATATCCCTGCAGTCCAGTGAACTCTCAAGAGTCTTCTCCAGACCCACAATTTGAAAGCATTGGTTCTTTGGCACTCAGCTTCCATCATGATCCAAGTAATGGTCCTCTGCTATTCTCTCCCTTCTCTCCTACGTCATGGATGATTGTGCTTCAAAAACATAGGCAAAGGCTCCTGGGAGGGATTCTTTGTTCCCCTGGGCTCTAAAGCACACCTCATGGAAGAAGCCTTAGTAACTTCCAGACTCAGTGTCTTTTTCACCAAAACCAATTAACATTTCAGCACCAATTAACATCTTAACATCATGGCTCTTTGCAACCCAATAGACTCCCCAACCCTGATTTCAAAAAGTGAAAAAAAAAAAAAAAGTCTCTATAACAGCTTCCAACCATGAGGCTTTGTGACAGAAGAGTGATTTTTGCCCAGGTCATGCTGGGGTATGGAAAGAGGGAGGGCTGTCTATAACTCTTTCTTAACAACTTTGACCCAAGAGTTTTTGAATCAGGAATGCACATAAAAGCTTTTGCTCTCCTTCATTCTGCTGATGCTGGAAGATTAAAGTACAGCAAATGTAGATAGGTACCTTTCATTATCTGTAGCAGGAGAGCCAAAGACTAGAGAGAATTGCCAAGCTACTGAGAAGTCAGATACCCATTCAGTGCCTGCTGAGTATGTGTGTGTGTGTTTGTCTGTGTGTGTGTGGAGAGAGTGCCAGCTGAGTGTGTGTGTCTGTGTACGTGTGTGCGAGAGAGAGAGAGAAAAAAAGAAACATACTTTTCTAAAAAACACAGCTTAGGATAGAGGTCTACTCACTCTTGGCTTCCCTGGTGGCTCAGATGGTAAAGCGTCTGCCTACAATGTGGGAGACCCAGTTTCAATCCCTGGGTTGGGATCCCTTCTCCCCTGGAGAAGGAAATGGCAACCCACTCCAGGACTCTTGCCTTGAAAATTCCATGGACTGAGGAGCCTGGTAGGCTACAGTCCGTGGGGTCACAAAGAGTTGGATGTGACTGAATGACTTCACTTTTCACTCTAATAAATCTCTCTGGAGCTGTGTTTTCTTAGATGGAGTTGCTGGAGTTTAATATCTAAAGAAAAACTAACCTAATGTATAGCTTGCACTCATAAAGAGGTAAGAGCAGGGGGGTGAATGGGGATAGAAGGAATAAAGAGGAAATGTCCAGGCAGCAGGGATGTTTAGTCAGCCAGGTCAAGGCACAATAGGGTGGCCATTCAGCCAGCAACTAAGGGGAGGGGAGGCTTGTTTGGGACTTGAATAGAACTGTGATGTGAACCATCAAGCAGCTGAGCAAGTAAGAGGTTTCTGATTCAAGAATTAAAATGGACCATATCTGTACCACATTCTGAGACATGTCCATTGAGCTGATGATGCCTTAGGCAAGACACACACCGTGGAAACCATGAGCATCTCAGTAAGAGAGGGTAGGAAGGACTTGTTGGTGACTTGAGGGAAGGTTTAAAGGAAGCAGAAGTCCTCGCTAGGTTGGAAGCTGTCAGAACAAGTCTATAATTAGCTATCTCAATATGTCTTATCTTTAGGGCTAGAGTGAGGATAAACTGGTAAAGAAGTCAGAGTAGTTTGTTTTAGTCTAGAGAGGTCAATGTTTCATATTTTGTGAGTGATGTTTCTCTGTTGAGACAAAATTACAAAATATCTTTTTTATCTGACTTTCTCATGATCTTGAGTAATCTTGCCTGGGATTGGTATTCTGGGGAGTATGTCCAACAGAAAGAGAACATGACCTTGTTGTGAAAGTCAGGTCGGCTTCCCAATGTCAGGACTTGCTTTTAAATTTCTTTTCATTTACCCCCTTTGAGTGCACTTATTTCCATTTGGTTCAAAAACCTCTGATGTGAATTAGGCTTTATATGTGATTTTTGTTGTTGTTCTTTTTCTCATTAAAACAGCTGAGACTGTATCTGTGCAGATTCCTAGACCATTTTGACAATGAGACAAATCAAAGAGCTGGTGAAAAACTAGCCCAAGGTTTGTCTGTTGAAATGCAAGCTTATCAGATTGAGTCATACTGAAAATCAGCATTCTCCCTGGCTTAGGTTTCTGCCTATCTGTTTGGACAGGGATTGGAAATGACTGATGATGAGTATAAGGAATCCCAGGTGGTAGAGGCCAGAGGGATTGAGACTGGAAAAGAAATGTGAGCACACAGCATTTTGTAAAGGGAATTGCTGATTCTTTGATATTGGTGAACATTCCAACTTCTTCCTCAAGGTATTACAACTTATTCAGGGAAGAAAGAAGCAGAAGGTGAGGTGGCCAACAGTCATATTTTCAGCTGAATATTTGTCTTGCCCTTTTTGGCAGGGGAAACTATATTTTTATCAGTCTTGCTTGAATGAGTGCCCCTGAAGGCTTGTTTGTGTTGGGTGTACTTGGAAGACAGAGCTTTGGATGTTGTTGTTGTTCAGTTGCTCATTCCTGCCTACTCTCTGCAACCCTGTGACCTGCAGCATGCCAGGCTTCCCTCTCCTTTACCATCTCCTGGAGTCTGCTCAAATTCATGTCCATTGAGTTGATGATGCCATCCAACCATCTCATTCTCTATTGACCCCTTCTCCTCCTACCCTCAATCTTTCCCACCATCAGGCACTTTTCCATTGAGTTGGCTCTTTGCATCAGGTGGCCAAAGTACTGGAGCTTTAGCTTCAGCATCAGTCCTTCCAATGAGTATTCAGGGTTGATTTTTCTTTAGGATTGATTGGTTTGATCTCCTTGCAGTCCAGGGGACTCTCAAGAGTCTTCTCCAGCACCACAGTTTGAAAGCATTAGTTCTTTGGCACTCAGCCTTTTTTGTTGTCCATCTCTTACATCAGTACATGACCACTGGAAAAACCATAACTTTAACTGTATGGACTTTTGTCGGCAAAGTAATGTCTCTGCTTTTTAATACACTGTCTAGGTTCTTCATAGCTTTCTTCCAAGGAACAAGCATCTTTTAATTTCATGGCTGCAGTCACTGTCTTCAGTGTGGCTTTGGATGACTGAAACTATTAATTGCCAAGAGTGATTCCAACAAGTATAAGTGCTTATTTAAGTGAGATGATATAAGCCAAACCTTCCCTGCTAGAAGTGGGCTCCCCCTAACAAAACTGTTAAATAATCTCTAATAACTTGCTAACATCACTCTAGGCAATGACATTTCAGCTTTTAACTTATATTCAATTGACAAAATGTTTTCTTTCATAATCTTTTCAATATAACAGCAATTTTTTAAAAGTTGAATATATGAAATTTTCTCAGTTTATCTGGCCTGGGAGGACTTCAGAAGAAAATACTACACATATCAACTAAAGACACTAATTTTGGCTTTATTATATGAAGTGCAAATCTTCTGGCTCTTGCCCTATATGTCTGGGATTATAGCCTATTTCTAATTAACTTAAAGTACTAAAAATAATTAGATAGGACTAGCTACAGACTTTCCCATCATAATTGACTTTTTTTTTCCCCAGAAATCATAAATATAGCTTGAATTTTGGCTTTAAAATATTCCTTCCTCCCACCCACTCATCACTTATTTCCCTGTGGCCTCAGCTGTTAAAAGAAAAGAAGCTTACAAGTTGTTTCTGGAGCTGTGGCATCCTATCCTGAAGTAGCAGTATGTGGAGGTGAGATTGTAATGTGTGATTTCATTAGTAGATGCTAAAAGCACAGGCTGCCCTTTGGAAATATATGTGAGATTTGGTCAATGTAAAACTGAGCAAATTTGCCAAATAACTGCTGCTTATCTAGAATACTAAACAGAAAAGCTATTGCTCTTATGATTTAGCTTAGGTTCAAAAATGAATCAGTCATGAAAATAACTAACACCATAATGCCACAAAAAGTGATTAATGAAAATACATCTTTCAGATCGTTGGGATTCATTTTGGAAGGGTTTAATTTATGTTTCCCATTTCTCCAAATAAAATATTTGTAATAATTACTTTGTCATGAATAGACTGTAGGGAAACTTCGTCAAGAGCATAGTTCAATCTAAGTTCAGTCTGTTAATAAAGGCCATATGTGGATTCAGGAAAGACATAGTGGATCTGTTGCTAGAAAATAGCCAGGAAAATTAGTGCTATTCCTGCCTCAGTTTTAAATTTATTGGTGAGCAGTTAAGGGGGTTATTTAATGAACTTGACTCTTATTGCTCTTCACAGGCAGAGCAGGCTACCTCGTGCATAGCTGCATGCTTTGACATGACATGAATTTATTGGTGAGCTGAAATTTCACACCTTTCAAGCATACACAACTCATTGACTACTGTGTTGTACTTCAACGATGTGTCCAAGCAGCTTCCAAATAGATATGGCCACAAATTCTTGAATCTGATAAAGACTAGTAGACTCCTTAAAGCCATAAACCATGTTCGGGGGCATCTTGATGTTTCTATGCCATGAGCTCTGCATATAAAGGCTGTTTCAAGGAGTTATTGTATACTGCTCCAACTGACACTAGGTGGACAGCTTTAGACCTAGAAAGTGTACGTATGTTGAAAAGAGAGAAGTACTTAAAGTAAGTAGAAATGTAGTCTTCTCCCAGCCTCTATGAGAATACATTGCTTTACTCCTGCTCATGCAGGAAGTTTTTTTTTTTTAATCTAAGTATAGTTGTTTACAATGTTTTGTTAATTTCTGCTGTACAATAAAGTGAATCAGTTATACATGTATATACATGCTGCTGCTGCTGCTAAGTCACTTCAGTCATGTCCGACTCTGTGCGACCCCATAAATGGCCTCCCACCAGGCTCCCCCGTCCCTAGGATTCTCCAGGCAAGAGCACTGGAGTGGGTTGCCATTTCCTTCTCCAATGCATGAAAATGAAAGTGAAGTCGCTCAGTCGTATCTGACTCTTAGCGACCCCATGGACTGCAGCCTACCAGGCTCCTCCATCCATGGGATTTTCCAGGCAAGAATACTGGAGTGGGGTGCCATTGCCTTCTCCAATGTATATACATACATTCTTTTTAAATATTCTTTTCCATCATGGTTTATCAGAGGATATTAATAAAGTTCCCTGTCCTATACAGTAGAAGCTTGTTGTTTATTCATTCAAACAATAAATGTTGTTTATTATTAGAATGAATAATCCCAATATCTGCTACTCCCAAACTCCGAATCCACCCCTCCTCCAGCTCCCTCCCCCTTGGTAACCACAGTCTGTTCTCTATGCCTACGAGTCTCTTTCTGTTTCATAGATAAGTCCGATTGTATCATATTTTAGATTCCACATATAAGTGATAATCGTATGGTATTTGTCTTTCTGACTTACTTCACTTAGTGTGATAATCTCTAGCCTCATCCATATTACTGCAAATGGCATTATTTCATTCTTTTTTATGACTGAGTAGTATTCCATTGTATATGCATACCACATCTCAGAAAGGAAGAGTTTTACATCCAGTTTTTCTTTGTTTTCCAATTGAGGGTAGAGAAAAAAAGTGCTTAAATGCCCAACGTGGAACTTTCTTACCTGGTTTCATGATTGCCTCAGAATGAGCATTTACATTCTTTTAGCTTGTTCTAGATCTTGTATCTTCTTTAGTGTTTTTCTTGAGGGATTTCTTTGGTGGTTGTACTTGGAAAAGTTTTTTTCTTCCTCAAGAGTGCATGACTTATCTCTGTGACATTTAGGGGGGTTTTCCTTTTGCAATCCTTGCTAAAAATTCAGATAAAATTTATACATGGTGAGGTGGAGAGGGGAAAATGTAGTATAACCAGTTGGTGACTAGGATGTTATTTATGCGATGCCTTTAAAAAATTTTTTTTTAAAAATCAACCAAAGCATTTCCCCCCAGCATAAGAATCCATCCATTTATTGAGTCAGCCAGTACCTCAACAACAAGAATATAACAAGACCATGCTGTGGGCTTGGAGTGGGGGCAGGAGAGGCATAGCGTAGAGTCAAAACACTTTCCTCTTGATTCTTGTCCTTGATTTGCAGGGCAGTCTTCTTGGGATGTGAGATTTATATGAGACACAGTTAGAGAATGGTACAAGACATATTGCTACAGAGTATTAACATTTTGACTTGTAGACATCACATGCTGTTGGCACTCAAAGAAAGGAAAAATGGCAAAAGTGACTTATCTAATATCTCAGGACAATAGTACCCTGACCTTTCCTACCCTTTACCTTTCCTCAAACCATTGTAATGTTTTGCTCAAATATAAAGAGCACATCTATTTTCTCTATTTAAATGTGATCTACTTCTGTAGATCCAGTCATGGGTTCATGTGGATTCAGTGGTCCAGTCACAGACCACTGAAAATAGTAAAAAGCATCTCTTCTAAGGCAGAAAATTGTGCTTGGTTTGGGGACTGCTTGTAGACAATAAAGTTCAGATTGGGCCAATGAGTGAGAGTTTCATGGAGGTTTGAAAGATCCAGCAGCAGACAGTCAACACTTTGTGTTCTCACTGGTGTAAATGACAATTGCTTAAGTGAGGGAGGGAGGAAAGCAAAACATTAGGTGAAATGGTTCTCTTTTTTACAAATTTTTAATGGAATATAGTTGCTTTACAATGTCGTGTTAGTTTCTATTGTACATCCGAGAGAATCATATATATACACACATTTATCCCCTCTGTTTTGGACTTCCTTCCCATTTAGGTCACCACAGAGCACTGAGTAGAACTCCTTGTACTATATGGTAGGTTCTCAGTAATTATCTGTTTTACACATAGTAGTGTATATATGTCAATCCCAATCTTCCAATCTATCCCAAGCCCACTTACCCTTTGGTATTCATACATTTGTTCTTTATATCTGTGTCCTTATTTCTGCTTTGCAAATAATATCATCTGTACCATTTTTCTAGATTCCATACATGTATGTTAATATACACTGCTTTTCTCTTTCTGACTTACTTCACTCTGTATGACAATCTGTAGCTCCATCCACATCTCTGTAAATGACAGGATTTTGTTCCTTTTCATGGCTGAGTAATAGTCCATTGTATATATGTACTGCTGCTGCTGCTGCTGCTAAGTCGCTTCAGTCATGTCCGACTCTGTGCGACCCCATAGACGGCAGCCCACCAGGCTCCCCCGTCCCTGGGATTCTCCAGGCAAGAACACTGGAGTGGGTTGCCATTTCCTTCTCCAATGCAGGAAAGTGAAAAGTGAAAGTGAAGTTGCTCAGTCGTGTCTGACTCTTCGTGACCCCATGGACTGCAGCCTACCAGGCTCCTCCATCCATGGGATTTTCCAGGCAAGAGGACTGGAGTGGGGTGCCATCGCCTTCTCCGATATATGTACTACATCTTCTTTATCCGTTCCTCTGTTGATGGACATTTAGGTTACTTCTATGTCCTGACTATTGTAAATAGTGGTGCAATGAACACTGGGTGCTTGTGCATTTTTGAATTATAATTTTCTCTCAGTATATGCCCAGTAATGGGATTGTTGGGTCATATGGTAGTTCTAGTTTGGGTTTTTTAAGGAACCTCCTTACTGTTCTCCAGAGTGGCTGTATCAATTTGCATTCCCACCAACAATGCATCCAGGTTCCCTTTTCTCCACTCCATTTCCAGCATTTGCTGTTTATAGATTTTTTAATGATGGTTATTCTTATTGGTGTGAAGTGATACCTCATTGTAGTTTTGATCTGCATCTCTCTAATAATTAGTGATATGTTGAACATCGTTTCATGTGTATGTTGGCTATCTATATGTCTTCTTTGGAGAAATGTCTGTTTAGGTCTTTTGCCCATTGTTTAATTGAGTGGTTTGTTTTTTAGATATTGAGCTACATGAACTGTTTGTATATTTTGGAGATCAATCCTTTGTCAGTTGCTTCATTTGCAAATAATCTCTCATTCTGAGGGTTGTCTTTTCATCTTATTTCTGGTTTCCTTTGCTGTATAAATGCCTATTAGTTTCATTTGGTCCCATTCATTTATTTTTGGTTTTGAAAGAGTTCTCTTTTGACCATAAAATTCATCAAGTCCTCTGAGAAAATTTGATAACTGCATGTTACATGTTTTCATTTAAAAACCTGAAGTGGAAAGAAATGCTTTCAGGCTTGACATTCTGTCCTCTACAATGCCTATGCCAAGAGAGATTATTTATTTTCAAAAGCACATATCCAACAAAGTGCTTTCCTTCACTTATTGAATAGACAAAAGGGAAACCACCTTTGGGACTCCCGAAAGACAGCTGTGAAGCAAACTTTTGCCAAGTGTGGATGGCCTTTGCCCTGTTTTTTTTTCTGTCTTCCTTCTCAGTTTTGCAGTGAGAGGGGACAATTTTATAGTAACTTGATGAAACGGCAGAGCAGAAGTCCCAGCTGCTCTTGCCCCAGCTGTCTCTGAGATCTAATAATATAGGGTGGGAATAGCACATCTCTCTGAAGAGCGCACACATTTTAAGTTGCTTTAATTTTCCTGCCAATTAGACTTTTAAGATGCCAAATACATCTCCAGGCAACCTCTCTGACAATTTAGTACTCTTTGGTAAAGGAGCTGAAGGCAGAGAGAAATTTTCAAGTGGCAAAACAGCATGGAAAAAAATTATTCTTTCATCACCAAAGAAAAATTCACGTGCATGCTTTTATTTAGGGAAACATGGGGACATGGGGATACTTTTTTTTAAAGTTTTTTATTGGAGTGTAGTTGATTTACAATGTTGTGTTAATTTTAGGGATACAGCTAAGAATCTGTTATATGTATATCCGTTCCTTGTTTTTAGATTCTTTTCTCATATAGACTATTATAAAATATTCAGTAGAGTTCCCTGTGCTATAGAGTAGGTCCTTATTAGTTCTCTATTTTAAATATAGTAGTGTGTGTGTGTCGATCCCAGCTCTCAGTTTATCCCTTCCCTCCGCTTACCCGCTGCTAGCCATAGGTTTGTTGTCTGCATCTGTGTCTCCCCTTCACATTAATAACGATACTAGCAAAGGCTCCCGAAGAGCCGAGGAGTCAAAATTCTCAGCCTAGATCAGGGTTCCTCAGCTTCAGCATGGTTAACATTTTGGGCAGGATAATTCTTTGTTTTGGGGGGCTTTTCTATGCACCATAAGATGTTCAGGGGCATCCCTGGCATCACCTGCTGAATACCGGTAGCACTTCCTCCCTCCTCCCGTCATTACAGTCAAAATTGTCTTCAGATATTGCAAATATTCACACTCTAGGGCCATGTGTGAGAAAAAAAATCCCTCTGGTTGGAAACCACTGGCCTAGAGAAGCCAGTACAAAGAAGGTCTTGTGACAATCACTTTTGCTGGCACTCAATTTCTTTCCTTGTTAGATAGATGATACCAACTGCCAAGGGTTTAAGGAAACATAAAATATTTAGTTGTATGATTTATTTTTTGTGTAAATGAATATGCCAAAATTTATTCATCTTTAGTCTCTGCTTCTTTCAGATTAGTCACCCTGGGAATATATTCATCCATCCAAGTGATCCTGAAGCAATTTTAAGAACAGTTTTAGCGAGGGGTAAATCTTGATCCTTTCCAGGTGAATTGGTTTTAGAAGCAGCCTAAACTTATTCAGAGCCAAGTAAATAAGGTGGGTGAGCAAAACAGATGAATGCTATTTGGAGACAAAATACAAGTGGAACAGTAATGAGATTGATTTTTCTAATGTGCCTTGTGAACACACCCTGAAGGCAATCTCAATAGAGGAGTCATAAAAAGCTTTTGAGTCATCCTGCCACTGATGGGTTCAGTGAACAATCATCTCCACAGGTAGCAGTTCTGAATGATGGCTCACTTTCAGCCTGTACGTTTGGGGGTGTTTGTTATAAAAAGAAAATCCCACTACTTTAGAGTCCTACTTCATAGAAAAAGCTTAAGAGAAAATGTTCTTGATTTTTGAAAAAGAAAAGTCTTTCCTTAAATATATTTATTATTATCTGTGTTACTTAAACAATAGATATTTATAGAACTTTTATTACTGAGTCTGTGCTAAGTGCCTGAACTTCAAATTGACTACAATGCAGACCCTCACTGATTCTCAGGGTGGTTACTTTCTAATAGGGAGACATTGTAATAGACATTTCAATTAGACATTCTAATAGGAACAGTTAATTTCAACAGAGTGTAGTAAGTGCTAAGCTAAATCAGAAGCAGGTGTTTACCTGGTTTCTCAACCCAGCACTGACACTGAATAAACTGAAGAAGTCGATTGTACCTGCCTTCAGTTTCCTGAACTTGTGCAGAGAACCATTGCTAACCTTTGTCCTCTCTTCTGAGCCTGTGGCAACCGTGACAGTTCCCAACTGTGTATGTATTACAGTGTTTTGTAAAGGAAACCTTATCAGATGGTATCTAAATATTAACCATCAGTTCCGTTTGAATCACTACCAAAAGAGGAAGAAATGCCCCGTTAGATGAACACTGACTGTCAAGAGACATGGCCTGTTACTAATAGTTCATTATTAAAGAATGATCATGAGCCAAATGAATTATGCTGACTTTCTTCTTCCTGGACTATGTAGTGTTATAATGAGCTATGTGTACCCTTGGTGGACCAGAAGTTTCTGTGTCCTAGGAAAATGGCAAGAAATGAAAAGTGAAGTAAAATGTCTGTATTTAAAACAATCCACAAATTCTTTGTTAAATTAATGTATAATATTGGCAAAAAATATAATTTGCATCCATCAACCTAGGTTCAAGTTTTTATAGCTTTCAGGATGTCAGTTTCTGACCTCAACAGAATTCTCCATTCTCAACTGTATGACAAAGGGATTGAGATAAAAAATAATATATTCTAAGTAGCTACAATAGACATATAAACACATTCTCATTTTAAACCTCCTAACAATTGAATGATGCAGATATTTTCACTTCTATTTTGCATGTGGAAAAAAAAATGAAACTCAGCAAAGTAAACCAACTCATCTTGCCTTATACAATGTCTATGGCAGAATGTTAGTCGCTCAGTTGTGTCCGACTCTATGCAACCCCATGGACTGTAGCCTGCCAGGCTCCTCTGTCCATGAGATTCTCCAGGCAAGAATACTGGAGTGAATTGCCATGTACTTCTCCAGGGGATCTTCCTGACCCAGGAATAGAACCCAGGTCTCCTGCATTGCAGGCATATTCTTTACCATCTGAGCCACCTGGGAAGCAGAGCAGGAAGTCAATCCTGTCAATGTCTATCTGGTTTCAGAATCTTTCTTTTTTTTACCCCCATACATCCCTCCACCTGTGGAGTTGTCTCCAACTCAGTTCTAAAATTATATAATTCTTTTCACAAGTAATCTAAAGCAATAGTGTGAAAATATCCCATATTTACTAACTGCAAGAGAACGAGAAGAAAATGTTTACATCTACTTCCAAATTCAGGGATTTTTTAATGACAAAGAATGTAAAAGTCCTTGCATTTCCCCAACAAGTGAAAACAACTTCCAAGGAACATTGTTAATTCTTATTCAGAATATTTCAAATTTCCAGTGCTTCAGGGAAATGGGGCTGAAGGTTATCCCTTTGGTCAGTGTACTACCAGACATGGTAACATGAAAATAAGTGTGCTATGCTGTTTGATGGCTGCCCACTTTCATCTCTAGTTTTTAACTCTCATTTGTGAGAGCCTTGTGTATATTGTTGGTGGTGTTTAGTCACTCAGTCGTGTCCACTCTTTGCAACCCCAAGGGAATGTAGCCCACCAAGCTCCATTGTCCATGGGATTTCCCAGGCAAGAATACTGACGTGGGTAGCCATTCCCTTCTCCAGGGCATCTTCCTGACCCAGGGGTCAAGCCTGCATCTCCTGCATTGGTAGGCAGATTCTTTACCACTGAGCCACCAGTGAAGCCCTTGTATATATTACAATCATGAAATCAGTTCAAGGTTATAATAGCCAGTTAAGTGAAAGAGTCCATTTTAACTTTAGTACCTTTGGGTTATTTTGTAGTAGGTAAAATTGTGGAGAATTGTAGGGCAGGAAATTAACTGATAGCCCTGAGATACGGCTTCAGCAGAGATCAGAGTAGTCTGTCCATTCATTTCTTCCTTCCCTTATTTGTTCTCCCTCCTGGGAGTGAGTGAGGCAGAGTCACGTTCATTCCATTAGGCATCTCATTCATGTTTCCAGTAGAGATGAAGTAGCGCAGAGTGTTCACTCTGGAGACAGTGCTGGGCTTGCCCTGACTCTGCCACTTGACCATGGTATCATCTTCAGAATATTCCTTAACCTCTCTGAGCCTCAGTTCCTTCTCCATAAAATGGAAAAAAAAAATACACTTGCTTCATAGGGCCATTGTGAAGCATATATTATATAAGACAATCACTTAAGGTGTTTATCTCAGTACCTGGCACATAGTGAGTGATCAATAAGTGTTGACTTTCACTATTATTATTTACAACAATTTTCAAAGTACACCCAACAGTGCTCTTCTAAATTAAAAAAGTAAATATGTCTTTTTGAGAGCCTAATTTCCTAGGAAGAGACTTCATTATTGAGACTAAGTTAAGTTTACTTTAGATAGAACTTTATTGTAATAGAGATTATTATGATGATTTGGATTTTTCAATAGAAATGGGTACATATGACAATTCCTTACAGTAACTGTTAGATGTTGTGTGGCCAATTTGTGAGAGATATCTTGGGATTTTATTTCTAACATGAATATAGATTTCTACTATATTTATTATTATCTTTATCTTGGTATAATCATTTTGAGAACATGTTAACAGTGTGTTAACAGTGATTTTGTGCATCAGAATTACCAGTAATTGCAATCTATTATGTGTCCTTGCAGAAATGGACCACCACCTTTTCAGTTTTGTACCCCTAAAGTGGCTTAAAATAACTATTACATATTTTGTGAGTAGTTTTGGAAGTCAGATGCTGTAGAATATGATAAAAGA
Organism: Capra hircus; assembly: GCF_001704415.2. Taxonomy (NCBI): domain Eukaryota; kingdom Metazoa; phylum Chordata; class Mammalia; order Artiodactyla; family Bovidae; genus Capra; species Capra hircus. The sequence goes on from NC_030827.1 coordinate 33,158,813, forward strand.
GAAATTGAATTACATTTTCTAAACAGAAACAAAGTCTTCATGTTTTAAAAAATGAGTTAATATCTGGCGAATTTTTAATTGGCCATTGCTACCTTATTCCATGGACAGAGGAGCCTGGTGGGCTACAGTCCATGGGGTCACAAAGATTCTGACACAACTGAGTGACTTTCACTCCCTTTGCTCACCTTAAAATATGACTATAACAATTTTTTAATTGACAACACTGTTTTCTAAAATTCAGTCTCTAATATTTTTCTGACATCTATATTGATGTATTCCAAGGAGCAAAGACTAGTCACATGAATAAATACCTGTTCTTCAGGGATCTCCTGATAGGTTGGACTGATTGAATAATGTTGACAAAGCAGTATTCTGAGGAAGACATGTTGTTGTCATTAATCATATTTCCTTTATTTAAATATATAAACCAACCTAGCAGATTTTGCTGCAAGTAAGCATGTGGCTGGTCCCAGAGAGACATCAAGCATGTCTGCATACAGAGGGTTGTTACAATAAAGCTGAAAATGGTTCATTAAGTTGATTCTAGGATCTCTGTCACCATTGGTGACAACTTGGTGTGACTGGGGTAATTGTGCAGCTAATTCAGGGAGCTAATGTGGACCCCTGGGATGTATGAATTTTCCATATTCCCATGCAGCTCTCACTGTTTGCCATGTAGCTTTCAGTAACACCATGTGACCCTCCAGATGGCATGGCCTACTGAGCCGTTCCCATTTTGGCCCCATCAGCAGAAAGATGAGAGAGAAAAAGATTTCTCCTATCCCTGGAGCTGAGTCCCCAAGAAGTTTTGATAAGGGTTTATAGCCTGTGTTTCAAAAATACATTAATAACATAAAGATTTGTTCAGATGTGATACTCTGTAAACTGGATTATACGTAAACGGAGTTACAGTGAGATGCCATTTTCATTCTTAAAAACAGGGATCTACATAACTTGGTAATTGTTGATATGCTTAATGATAAGAAGCTTAACACTTAAGCTAATGAAGGAACAGTTAAAAGTTGTGACCCAAAATTCTGTTAATAGTAATAGTATCTCAATAATTGCCGATGTCTTGGAAGCAACCTAAATATTCATCAACAGAGGCAATGGATAAAGAAGGTGTAGTACCTGTATACAGTGAAATATTACTCAGCCATAAAAAGGAATGAAATTGGATCATTTGCAGAGATCTGGATGGACTCAGAGTCTGTCATACAGAGTGAAGTAAATCAGAAAGATAAAAAGAAATGTCATATGTTAATGCATATATGTGGAATCTAGAAAAATGGTATGGGTGATCTTATTCACAAAGCAGAAATATAGACACAGAGGTAAAGAACAAATGTATGGATGAAGTGAAGTCACTCAGTCGTGTCCAACTCTCTTTGTGACCCCATGGACTGTAGCCTGCCAGGATCCTCTGTCCATGGAATTCTCCAAGCAAGTATGCTGGAGTGGGTTGCCATTTCCTTCTCCAGGGGATCTTCCCGACCCAGGGATTGAACCCAGGTCTCCTGTACTGCAGGCAGACTTCTTACCCTCTGAGCCACCAGGGAAGTAATGTATGGATACTAAGTAGCAAAAAAAGGCTGGGACAGATTGGCAGACTGAAACTGACATATATACACTGCTGCTACTGCTAAGTCACTTCAGTTGTGTCCGACTCTGTGCAACCCCATAGACGGCAGCCCACCAGGCTCCCCAGTCCCTGGGGATTCTCCAGGAAAGAACACTGGAGTGGGTCACCATTTCCTTCTCTAATGCATGAAAGTGAAAAGTGAAAGTGAAGTTACTCAGTCATGTCCAACTCTTAGCGACCCCATGGACTGCAGCCTACCAGGCTCCTCCATCCATGGGATTTTACAGGCAAGAGTACTGGAGTGGGGTGCCATTGCCTTCTCCCATATATACAATACTATGTGTAAATTAAATAACTAATGAGAACGGATTGTACAGCTCAGGGAATTTTACTCAGTGCTCTATGGTGACCTAAATGGGAAATAAATCCAAGGAAGAGGGATATTTGCATATGTGTGGCAGATTCACTTTGCTGTACAACAGAAACTAACACACTATTGTAAAGCAGCTATGTTCCAAAACAAGAAAAATTCTGATGCCTATGCTTTTAGATCCACACACATGTAAAGACTTGCCCAGAGTCACCTACTGATTTTCACCTAGATTAAAATCTATTATAATCACGCCTAGCTTTCCTAGCACAAGACCATCTTTTGGTGGTAATGCCCATTACTGTCGTAAGTCTGACAAGATCATCAAGATGCTCAGTGCTCTGGAGAAGCGACTGGGTAGCAAAGATAAATGGCCCAATTTTGCAAACAATCATTTCATATACGTTAAAAATTGAAGCCAAAGGAAACTATTCTATGCCCAAAGGAAAAAAGTAATCTAGTTGGAAAATAAGCCCTGAAGTAGGATGAGTGGAACTTATTTTCTTCTTCTCCTGATAAGCTCACCTGTCCCAATGTAAGCTTCAGGCTGACCAACACTCCCCAACGCTCACTCTCCAAGTCTGACATGCAACTCACTCCTGTGAGATGGATGCATGGATGCAGAGGAAGACATCATTTGGTAAATGAAAACAATGCAAAGATACTCATTTCCTTACTTGTGTGTCCAAGGAATTCAAGAACATCCCTAGGCAGTCTTCCAACTGCCCCAGCTGCCAGTGACATTCTCCCCAGGGGTGGCAGGGAAAGTTTGGACAAAGTGTAAATGGACATCAATAGTTCATGGCATGACTGTTAAGAGTACAAAAAAAGATGGAGCTTCAGGCTGAAGCAGGAGCATAGAGGTTGTAGTAGATGTGGGTTGTGATGTCATTGTTTCAAATAAGTGCCTTATTGCCTAGGAAGATAATTATGTAAGCTGAAACGTGTTCAAGGGTATATCATCCCTGTTGTGTCTGGAAAGGTGTTGCTCCAGGTGCTGTGTGGTTCTTTATGGCTCTGTGCATTTTTTAATTTTTTAAAAATATAAATTTATTTATTTTAATTGGAGGCTAATTACAATATTGCATTGGTTTTTCCATACATCAACATGAATCTGCCACGGGTATACACGTGTTCCCCATCCTGAACCCCCCTCCCACCTCCCTCCTTGTACCATCCCTCTGGGTCATCCCAGTGCACCAGCCCCAACCATCCTGTATCATGCATTGAACCTGGACTGGCAATTTGTTTCTTATATGATATTATACATGTTTCAATGCCATTCTCCCAAATCATCCCACACTTTCCCTCTCCCACAGAGTCTAAAAGACTGTTCTATACATCTATGTCTCTTTCGCTGTCTCGCATACAGGGTTATCATTACCATCTTTCTAAATTCCATATATATGCGTTAGTATACTGTATTGGTGTTTTTCTTTCTGGCTTACTTCACTCTGTATAATAGGCTCCAGCTTCATCCACCTCATTAGAACTGATTCAAATGTATTCTTTTTAATGGCTGAGTAATACTCCATTGTGTATATGTACCACAGCTTTCTCATCCATTCATCTGCTGATGGACATCTAGGTTGCTTCCATGTCCTGGCTATTATAAACAGTGCTGAAATGAATATTGGGGTACACGTGTCTCTTTCAATTCTGGTTTCCAAATGCTAACAAGTATGAAAGGGGAAATTAATAATAACACAATAATAGTGGGGGACTTTAATATCCCCCTCACACCTATGGATAGATCAACTAAACAGAAAAATAACAAGGAAACACAAAGTTTAAATGATACAATAGACCAGTTAGACCTAATTGATACCTATAGGACATTTCACCCCAAAACAATGAATTTCACCTTTTTCTCAAGCGCACATGGAACATTCTCCAGGATAGATCACATCCTGGGCCATAAATCTAGCCTTGGTAAGTTCAAAAAAACTGAAATCATTCCAAGCATCTTTTCTGACCACAATGCAGTAAGATTAGATCTCAATTACAGGAGAAAAACTATTAAAAATTCCAACATATGGAGGCTGAACAACACGCTGCTGAATAACCAACAAATCACAGAAGAAATCAAAAAAGAAATCAAAATATGCATAGAAATGAATGAAAATGAAAACACAACAAACCAGAACCTGTGGGACACTGTAAAAACAGTGCTAAGGGGAAGGTTCGTAGTAATACAGGCTTACCTCAAAAAAAAAAAAAAAAAACAAGAAAAAAGTCAAATAAATAACCTAACTCTACACCTATGGCTCTGTGCATTTTAAAGTACAATCTTCATGGGGATCCCTGGTGGCCCAATGGTTAAGATTCAGAGCTTCCAAAGCAGGGGACTTGGGTTTGGTTTCTGGTCAGGCAACTAAGATCCCTCATGCCATGCAGTGTGGCCAATAATAATAATAATACAATTTCCAAAGACAGAAAAATAATTTACATCACATAATCAAATGTTGGATTAGGCACTGTGATATCCAGAACTCCAAGGGTATTTTCTGTCTGTCTTAGTTGTAAGAGGTTTCTTGCTTCTATACTCTTAGTAGCCTGATACCCAGAGTCAGGCCAGTGTTAGCAGAGGGAATAGATGGTGATGCAGTCAGGTCTGTCTTAGAGTAACCCATGAACACAATTTGCCTATCAGAAGCTTTGTGTGTGTCTGCCTGTATTCTGCTGGGAATGTTTTCTTTAGACATAGAGACCTGCATGTATCTGGAGTTAAGCGAATGTATACAGTGCATTAAGAAAATAGCAAGGGATTCTATAAAGAAATGCAAAAAGACAAAATGGTTGTCTGAGGAGGCCTTGCAAATATCTGAGAAAAGACGAGAAGCTAAAAGCAAAGAAGAAAAGGAAAGATATACCCCTCTGAATGCAGAGTTCCAAAGATTAGCAAGAAGAGATAAGAAAGGCTTCCTCAGTGATCAGTGGTCAGAAAATAGAGGAAAACGATAGAATGGGGGAAGACTAGAAAGCTCTTCAAGAAAATTAGAGCTATCAAGGGACCATTTTCAGCAAAGATGGGCACAATAAAGGGCAGAAATGGTATGGACATAGGAGCAGAAGATATTAAGAACAGGTGGCAGAAGACACAGAAGAACTATACAAAACAGATCTTCATGACCCAGATGACCATGATGATGTGATCACTCAGCTAGAGTCAGACATCCTGGAGTCCAAAGTCAAGTGGTCCTTGGGAAGCATCACTAGGAACTAAGTTAGTGGAGGTGATGGAATTCCAGCTCAGTTATTTCAAATCCTAAAAGATGATGCTTTTAAAGTGCTGCAATCAATATGCCAGCAAATTTGGAAAACTCAGCAGTGACCACAGGACTGGAAAAGGTCAATATTCATTCCAATCCCAAAGAAAGGAAACACCAAAGAATTGCACAATTGCACTCATCTCATTCACTAGCAAAGTAATGCTCACAATTCTCCAAGCCAGGCTTCAACAGTATGTGAACTGAAAACTCCCAGATGTTCAAGCTGGATTTAGAAAAGGCAGAAGAACCATAGATCAAATTGTCAATATATGTTGCATCATCAAAAAAGCAAGAGAGTCTAGAAGGACATCTACTTCTGCTTTATTGACTATGCCAAAGCCTTTGACTGTGTGGATCACAACAAACTGGAAAATTCTTGAAGAGATAGTAATACCAGACCACTTGACCTGCCTCCTAAGAAATCTGTATACAGGTCAAGAAGCAACAGTTAGAACCAGACATGGAACAATGGATTGTCTCCAAATTGGGGAAGAAGTTCATCCAAATTGTCACACTGTCTATTTAACTTCTATGCAGATTGCATGCGAAATGCCAGGCTGGATGAAGCACAAGCTGGAATCGATATTGCTGGGCTATATATCAATAACCTCAGATATACAGATGACACCACTCTTTTGGCAGAAACTGAATTACTAAAGAGCTTCTTGATGAAAGTGAAAGAAGAGAGTGAAAAAAACTAGCTTAAAACTCAACATTAAAAAAACAAAGATCATGACATCTGCTCCCATTATTTCATGGCTAATAGATGAGGAAACAGTGGAAACAGTGACAGACTTTAATTTTTGGGGCTCCAAGATCACTGCAGATGGTGACTGCAGCCATGAAATTAAAAGATGCTTGCTCCTTGGAAGAAAAACTATGACCAATCTAGACAACATATTAAAAAGCAGAGACATTACTTTGCCAACAAAGGTCTATCTAGTCAAAGCTATGGTTTTTCCAGTAGTCATGTTGGGATGTGAGAATTGGACCATAAGGAAAGCTGAGGACTGAAGAATTGATGCTTCTGAACTGTGGTGTTGGAGAGGACTCTTGAGAGTCCCTTGGATTGCAAGGAGTTCCAACCAGTCCATTCTAAAGGAAAACAGTCCTGAATATTCATTAGGAAGGACTGATGCTGAAGCTGAAGCTCCAATACTTTGGCCACCTGATGGGAAGAGCTGACTCATTGGAAAAGACCCTGATGCTTCGAAATCCTGAGGGCAGGAGGAGAAGAGGGCAACAGAGGGTGAGATGATTGGATAGCATCACCAACTTGATGGACATGAGTTTGAGCAAGCTCCAAGAGTTGATGATGGACAGGGAGGCCTGGTATGCTACAGTCCATGGGGTTACAAAGAGTCAGACATGACTGAGCAACTGATCTGAACTACACTGAAGGGATTCTATGTACTGTAATATAACATTTGGGGTTAAAACAAGAGATACGTCTAGAGAAAGAAAAACAGTACATGTTATTAAAGGCTTTTCTTTTATTTCATGTTAAGAAATTTGAGGGTTTTCTTAAGAACTAATTGATGCATTTTATGTAGAGATGTAATCTGTATGCAGGTCAGGAAGCAACAGTTAGAACTGGACATGGAACAACAGACTGGTTCCAATAGGAAAAGGAGTACATCAAGGCTGTCTATTGTCACCCTACCTATTTAACTTATATGCAGAGTACATCATGAGAAATGCTGGGCTGGAGGAAGCACAAGCTGGAATCAAGATTGCCAGGAGAAATATCAATAACCTCAGATATGCAGATGACACCACCCTTATGGCAGAAAGTGGAGAAGAACTAAAAAGCCTTTTGATGAAAGTGAAAAAGGAGAGTGAAAAAGTTGGCTTAAAGCTTAACATTCAGAAAACTAAGATCATGGCATCTGGTCCCATCACTTTGTGGAAAAGAGATGGGGAAACAGAGGACACAGTGGCTGACTTTATTTTGGGGGCTCCAAAATCACTGCAGATGATGATTGCAGCCATGAAATTAAAAGATGCTTACTCCTTGGAGGGAAAGTTATGAGCAACCTAGACAGCATATTAAAAAGCAGAGACATTACTTTGCCAACAAAGGTCCGTCTAGTCAAGGCTATGGTTTTTCCAGTAGTCATGTATGGATGTGAGAGTTGGACTATAAAGAAAGCTGAACGCAGAAGAATTGATGCTTTTGAGCTGTGGTGTTGGAGAAGACTCTTGAGAGTCCCTTGGACTGCAAGGAGATCCAACCAGTCCATCCTAAAGTCCATTCTTTATCTGATGTTGAAGCTGAAACTCCAATCCTTTGGCCATCTGATGGGAAGAACTGACTCATTAGAAAATACCCTGATGCTGGGAAAGATTGGGAGCAGGAGGAGAAGGAGATGACAGAAGATGAGATGGCTGGATGGCATCACTGACTCGATGGACATGGGTTTGGGTGGACTCGGGAGTTGCTGATGGACAGGGAGGCCTGGCGTGCTATGGTTCATAGAGTCTCAAAGAGTCGAACACGACTGAGTGACTGAACTGAACTGAATATGATCATATTAGGATTTAGACAAAGCCCTCTCTCTAGAGTGGAGGAAATGAATTTGAACGAAATAATACTACAGCCCTGGACACCAGCAAAATTTCACCCAGCCAAATTCCTCATTAGAGTAGGGACTTGGTCTATTTTTGCTCATCAGGATCAGGGTAAAATATAGGTAGTCAATAAATGCTTGTTGGTAAATGAGGCTGTGATAGTACTGACAATGTAGGTACCACGTGATGATGGACTAAGCTAATGTGGTGGCAGTAGGAATTGAAAGAGAAGTGGCCGGAGATTCTAAAGATGTTTCTAAGTCACTTCAGTCGTGTCCGACTCTGTGCGACCCCATAGACGGCAGCCCACCAGGCTCCCCCGTCCCTGGGATTCTCCAGGCAAGAACACTGGAGTGGGTTGCCATTTCCTTCTCCAATGCAGGAAAGTGAAAAGTGAAAGTGAAGTCACTCAGTCGTGTCCAGCTCTTAGCGACCCCATTGACTACAGCCTACCAGGCTCCTGCGCCCATGGGATTTTCCAGGCAAGAGTACTGGAGTGGGGTGCCATTGCCTTCTCCTTCTAAAGATGTTAGTGAGGTAGAATCTATAGGAGTTGAATAATTGGCTTTGTATAGGGAGAGGGGAGGAACTGGGCGAGTCAGAATAAAAACAGTCTTCTGGCTTGGATCACTAATGATGCCATTCGTGGAGGTTGGAAACATTGGATGTAGAGCAAGTTGAGGGAAGGAAAATGATAGTTTGCTTCAACTATGTGGCTTTTGAGTGGTTTGTAGGACACCCACGTCCTGAGGAACATAAGGCAGCCTGGATAGAGAGAGGTCTGGGCTACAAAGGTATTGGGGTGGTTACCATCATACAGATGGGACTCATGAGATTGTTGAGAGAGGGAATGAAAATCCAAAAAGGAAGGGGCAGTTAGGGAGGTTGGGATTGACATGTACACACTGCTGTATTTAAAACGGATAACCAACAAGGACCTACTGTATAGCACAGGGGACTCTGCTCTGTGTTATGTGGCAGCCTGTATGGGAGGGGAGTGTGGGGGAGAATGGATACATGTATCTGTATGGCTGAGTCCCTTTGCTGTCCATGTGAAACTCACAACATTGTTAATTGACTATACTACAATATAAAATTAAAAGTTTTTTTTTTTTTTTAAAGAGATGGGTTTTGATATTTTAAAAAAAGAAGTAGAACACAATCACCAACATTTCAGTTTGGGGTAGAGGAAAATTGGTTGCAGAAAAACTGAGAAGGAGCCAAAGGTTGGCAGAAAGCATCTCAAGAAATATGTCTTCCTAGAAGCAAAAAGGAGGATAAGAAGGAACACATATTTTAGACACTGAAGATATAAAGACAAAAGAAACATAGTCCACCCATGGACCAGTTCAAAGTATAAGATGGGAAACAAGCCGATAATACAGAGCCACCAACACTCACAATGAAGAAGTAAAGCCTTGTTGGAGCCCAGAGGAAAAGTGCCTCTACCCATCCCTTGACTCTGAGTTTCCAGCATAAATTCAGAAGTTGAAGAATCCTGAATAATTGCTTACTTAACGAGTGGTTTTGTAGCACACCATAACTCTATATTTTACATGACAGTTTATTATCTGTCTCTTTAATAACATTGAAACTCCACAAAGGATTTTTGTCTCTTTTGATCACATTTGTGTCCCCAGTGCCAACCATGGTGCCTGGCATATAGAAGATGCTAAAAAATTTTTTTATTGAATGAATTAACTGTCAGTCATACCTCTGGACCAATTGCTTACTGACCTCAGACCATATCTAGGAAACGGTGCAGGCATGCTCAGTTGTGCTTGACTCTGCGACCCCATGGACTGTAGCCCACCAGGCTCCTATGACCATGGGATTGTTCAGGCAAGAATACTCAAGTGGGTTGCCATTTCTTACTCCACGGGATCTTCCTGATCCAGGGATCAAACCTGCGTCTCCTGCATTGGTAGGCAAATTCTTTACCACTGTCCCACTTGGGAAGCCATCTAGGAAAGTCTGCTTATATAAAATTCCTAATATGAGTTTATTTTTTGTGTTTGGCTTCTTGTGAAAGCTGTGTTCAAAATTTTGATTTTGATTGAAATTTCACGTATATGGTGCTTTAGTTAACCAACAGTTCACTGTCATAAGAATTATTCATTTCCTCTAGTAAAGCTGCTTAGCATGATGTGCACTGTCTAAATCATATGAGGAAATCTTCATAGTACCTTGCTCTTTAAAGTGCTCACTAAGAGAATTCTCCTTTAGATAGGTTTAACTCTGAGAAGTATTCTGTAGCTAGTGAAGAAGTTTTGGGTCTTTTTTTGTCAAGTTAATTCTACTTGTGTAGAACTCTCCTAGAAAATTACCTGAAACTTAATTCCATAACTCTAAACAAATGACTTATTAAAATTTTGTTTTATTTTAAGCTCTCTAAACAAAGCATTTTTCAGTTGTCAAGAACTGTTCAGACCCATGTTTGTTGTTTGCTTGAATACCTTGAAGACAGCTGAATCTTAAACATTTCAGATTTACTTCAAAATATAAAAAGTGGCTTGTATAATGGATTACTACATTTATTCTAATCAAGTACATTAAGAAAATGAAGAAAAATAGGCAAATATTTAAGACTGGAATAATTATCATTCATTCATATCTTAAGCACCTGCTTTTCCAGGATTTGCTACATATTGTCCATTTGAAGTTAAGTAAGGCATTGTCTCCGCCTTCATGATCCCAGAGGGTTTCAGGAAAACTTCATAGAGAAAATGATTTTTGATCTAAGAATTTTTCAGATGAAAAAGAAGGACTACTATGTACAAATTGTATAAGGTATTACATATGTTCATTTTCAAGACCCACAGGTGTTTAATGGGTCTTGAGCCTAAGTTCATGTGGGAGGGGCCAGATGAAGTAACTAGAAGCTTAAAAGAGATCAGACAATGGGGTGATTCCCTTGTTGGTCAAGTTTTAAAGTGACAAGAAGACATGGTTCTGTATTTTATAACTTAAAATACACATATGCATAAGGAGAATGTGTTAATATCTATGGTTATAGTACATCCTGTGACTGGTTTTACTATCAGTCAAGTTCATTGATTAAAATTCTCAGGATCTGGCCATTTTGGGGAACAGGCCATTTCTGGCCTCATTAAACCCACATAACTTAATGTTGCAGTAGATAAATTAGGTAAAAATGCCCTAGTTCTGAAATCTAATAATCACCGTGAAATGTAATATTCATCATGCCAGAACTCTGCAATTATTTTGCTTTTTTCCCAAATGTTCCCTCAAGAAAATAAATGGCATATTTCTCACATGTTTCAAAACATAATAACTAAGGAATAGTGACTAGTCTGTTACAAATGAAGTCACATTGATGTGAAATTGAAAGCAACAAGTGATGTTAAGTGGGAAAATGTATGACCTAGTGAAAGCATTTGTCAGAGGGACTTAGTGAGTCAGATTATTTACTCTGATTTTGTTGTTGCTGTTGTTTCTTAGAAAATCAAGCAAACCAAAGTTTAAAGTAAGTTTCTTCAAAAAAAGTATCTTCTCTGAACTCTTGGGATTTCTTTGCTAGTTTATGAAACATATGATCACCTAATTTAAATTTTTTCCAGTCTTTGCCACAAGCAATATTATAAAGTTTGATGAATTTTGCCCACTGCAAGAGCAGGAATCACTTCTTTACAGAGCTTTTCATTTCAAGATGGTGTTAAAGGTATAAATAAAGTCATCAAAACTAGATATAGATATTAAAAGAAAGATAAGATCTAAACAGGAATTCAAAGAACAAGAGATTTTTATTTGTTTGTACAATATTTTTATCATACTTTAATAAGCAACTTTCTGGGGGAAATAATATTGTCTATAATCATCCTACTTCACAGATCTCTGGCCTTTTTACATACTGAGTCTTCTAAAATAACCTAGAAAAATTGTACTGACCTTCTCTTTAGACAGGATTGCACCTGATTTTCCTGATATGATGTTACATGCTCAGAGCATTGTTATTGTATCCCTTTAAGCATAATTTAAGAAAGATGAAATTTGTGTTTAGTTACCCAGTTCTCCACTGCCTCAACAGTCTTTCTAATGGAATGCATCTAAACTCTAAGAAGACAAAATCCCATGAAAATTTATAGTATCCTCTGAATAATGGAGCTAGGACTTATAGCCTAGGATTAATCCCCCTACTTAAGCTTCAGGTGGAGATAAAAGAAAAAAATAGAGAAGAGCAAGTGAAGAGAGTCTTAAAAAGAGCAGGGGTGTGCAGCAAATGATTTCCCCGGTGGTCCAGTGGTTAAGAATCCATCTTGCAATACAGGTGATTGTGGTCAATCCCACATCTGGGGAACTGAGATCTCACCTACCCTGGAGCAGCTAAGCCTGCGCCACAACTACTGAGCCTGCACACCACAACCAGAGAGCCTGTGCCCTGCAACAAAAGATCCCGCATATGCACCTAAGGCCTTATGCAGCCAAATAAATGAAGGGATTTTTCGTAAAAGGTTCGCAGGTGGTGAGAACCGTAGCAAACAGAGTTCTCCCAGGATCTTTCTTATGGAGTTTGCTGTAGAATTGCCTGAAATCAACCATGCCTCATGCTTCAATGAATAAACAGACAGGAGAAGCTAAAAGAGTAAGAGAATTAGGCTTTTAAAGAGAAGGGAGTAGGGGAGAGGCAAAGCCGGGCATAAGGTGTTTCAAGCCTAGATTCTCACTGTGGAAATGACCTTGAGTGTTTTAAAGCAAGGCTACCCAAGCAGCATGTTGCAAAACCACATGCTGAGCTGTCAAATTTTGATCAATGTGTAGAATTTATTTAGGCTTTGTTGTGAAAATGAAGCAGTCCGCGGATTGCCCCTGATGTTTAGTACATGAAGAAGAAAACAGGCAGCAGGTACTCAGCACACAGGAGAATGACTTGGCTTCCCAAGCTCCTCAATACCTTGAAGTTAAAAATGTTCTACGTAGAACTACTTAAAAACCTGGGCAAGTGAGAGATATGTGTCCTGTATCTCTTGTGACAGAGGGGCCACTGGAAACTTCTGGCATGGGAGGTGAGCAGAGTCTTCATCAATTTCAGCCATTGTGGGGTCATCTGAGGACAGGTATTAGCCCCACTGCACAGACTGGGAGCATTGGATAGAGCTGGATACAGTTCTCTACAATATGGTGCAGAGCAGTAAGGAAAAAAATAAAACTTGTGTGCTCACCAGGACACTCCAGCTTGGCTTTGGGAGTTCACAGGTTCAGCAGGACAGTAAAAGCAATAAACACAGTACGAAGGACCACCCAGGGGCTAGCGAGTGCTCCATAAGCCCCGGTGATTTACATGCACTGTGCCACATGCGTTTGTCTTGTGATAATTACTCATCTGCTTAGTGCCTTTTTGAGTCTGCTAATCTCCTCAAGCGTGCAGCCAAAAGTCTCTAGCATTTTAAAGTGTCATTTAAATCTCTGAAGGACAAGACTCACTTCTTGGTCCATTTCATGTGGGAAAAGTACGGGATGTTTTTGACAATCCCTCACTTCCATCTCCACAATAGCCACGGAGTGGGATGTGCCCTGGTGGCTGCTGCTTAAAAGAATATTGATTTCTCCAGGAGACTGTCCTTTCATCACACTGTGTGGCAGAATTTAGTACAACAAAAGGTTAAAGAATGCCATGCACTTTTCCTAGCAAGAGGACTTGACATCTCTGAATTTGGGAAAAGTAATTTCCCTGAGAATGACAACCCTCCTGAGGAGATGTTTGATTCTCAAAATGACTTTTTTTTCATCCAGACACAACACTTTGAACTTCTGATTGCTCCTTGGTGCCTAAAATCATGTTTAGTGTTCTAATGACCTTTAATAAGCCCAGCTATCCTTTTGAAAAATGAAGTTTGCTTTGGAAATACTGGCTGCTTAAACAATTCCTGGAGAGAGTTAGGAGTTTTCTTGCAGATGCCAGACTGGTAAAATGTAAGTATCTAGAATCTCTAATACTTTGCATTTATTTATTTATAGTCATTATCTGTTGATGGATATTGTCAATAATTCATAGGAAAGATTAGCAAATCATATTACAGTCATCTAGGGATTTTGAATTATACAGTTTAGATCCAGTTACTGGATACTTGGAGCAAGTACTTGAATGTGTGATTATTGTTCGACCTTATTAAATCTTGGCACTTTACACTATCCTGGGTAGACTTTGCAGAGCTTAGTGTTTCTGTGCTTTCTCTGAAAGTGAGGGCTTGTTCTCATTCTCAGGCAGTGTAAAGTCTCTTTTCTTCCTTGCCAAGTACTCTTGGGTCAACTGCAGGTCTTGATCCCAATGCCTTTCTACTTAGTGAGCTTGCATCGTGCAGACTGCCAACCACCTAATGTATTCCCCATCACCTCTGGTCTCATGGAAGCTAAAACCAAACCAAAGCTCCTAGTAATTTGTTCTGTTTTCAAGTCATTATTTTATATGATGGTTATGACATTTCCAGAAAAAAACCTGTTGCAAAGTTGGAAGACCTTTTGTTATATTTGCAAAAGCCACCTTACCTTGTTAATTAACTGGTTAAGCTAGCGTAGTAGGTAGTGACATTGTACCTGGAGAGGACGGAGGGGGTGGGGGGCAAAGGGAAAGAGGGAGAAAGCCAGCAACTTCTTATTTTTAGTGGACTACTTACCCCTTTGGGGACTATTTTGTTTTTTCTCTCTGTCTTTTCTTTCTTGCCTTTACTTGATTTTTTGAGTTAATAGTACCTTTACTTGATCTAGTTTTAGAACAGGGAGAGGCCACAACTGCAACTCAGGGCAAACTTGTTAGAGAGAAGTTAGTGAGACTGATGCCAGGATGGATTTGAGTTGACCTCACATGTCCTCTAGGCTTCCCGGGGGGCACTAGTGAATAAAGAACCCTCCTGCCAAGGCAAGAGATGTAAGAGGTATAAGAGATGTAAGGTTCGATCCCTGAGTCAGGAAGATCCCCTGGAGGAGAGCATGGCAATGCACTGCAGTATTCTCGCCTGGAGAATCCCATGGACAGAGGAGCCTGGTGGCCTACAGTCTATCGTGTAGCAAACGGTCAGATGCCACTGAAGCTACTTAACATGCACACATGCACATGTTCTCCACTAATATCTGTCATAATCAGGAACAACTCTAAGCTGATGACCACCACATAGAGACTCTCTGCTCATCACAGGGCTGCAGACTCATGTACCTGAAGTTTTCTGCCTTTAGAACCTCAAAGTCCAGTGAGAAAGGGTGGCATAGCAATAGATGCTTATGGTGCAGTGTGATAAGCAAGTAATGTAAGAATGAACAGTGTGCTGTAAGAGCTCAGAAAAGGGATCAATCATTTCATCTTGAACTGAAAGGTTGCTAAAGACCTAGAAACTGATCTAGTAAATATCTAAAGCAGACCAACTTTAGAGTGGCAAACGTTGCCAGTAATGGATCAGAGGTCATTTAAATAGGTGAAGCATTTTCTTATACTGTACTGAGGATTCTCTTCAACATTGTAATTTGGAAAGTTCTAAAATGTCCATTTATTAAAACAGTAAGATACCACTACATATCTATTAGGATGGCTAAGATCCAATGCTGACAACACCAAATGCTCCACCAAACTTGGAGCAACAGGAACTCTCATTCTTTCTAGGTGGAATACAAAATGCAACAGCAATTCTGGAAGACAGTTTGACAGCTCCTTAAAGCTAAACCTAGTCTTAGCATATGATCCCGCAACCTCATTCCTAGGTATTTATCAGAATGAACTGAAGATATGTCTACACAAAAACCTGCACATGGATGTTTACAGGAGATTTATTCATAATTGACAAAACTTGGCAGCAACCATGATGTCCTACAATACCTGAATGGATAAACAAACTCTGATACATCCAGGTGTGTGTGTTTATGTTAGTCACTTAGTCGTGTCCAACTCTGCAACTCTATGGACTGTAGTCTGCCAGGATACTCTGCCCATGAAATTCTCCAGGCAAGAATATTGGAGTGGGTAGCCATTCCCTTCTCCAGAATATCTTCCTAACCCAGGGATTGAACCTGGGTCTTCTTCATTGCAGCAAATTCTTTACCATCTGAGCCAGCAGGGAAGCCCAATACATCAATACAAGGGAATAATATTCAGTATGAAAAGAAATGAACCACAAAAAGGCATGGAGGAAACTTAAATGCTTAATGATAAGTTTAAAAAGTCAGTCTAAAAAGGCTGCATGTTGTCCATTCCAACAACATGGCATTTGGGGAAAGAAAAAGAGACAGTTGAATAGTGGTGATCCTTGCAGTGTGAATGTACTTAATGCCTGCTGAACTGTACACTTAAAAATTGTTAAAATTGTAAATTTTATATTCTGCATATTTTACTACACCCATACAAAACAATATGTACAGTAAAAGACCAATGGTTGCCAAGGGTTTAAAGAAAGGGAGGATAAGCTGAATAGGTGGAGCACAGAAGATATTTAGGGCAGTGAAACTATTCTGTATGGCTCTGTAATGGTGGATTCAGGACATTTTTCATTTGTCAAAATTTATAGAACCGACTGGCTTCCCAGGTGGAGCTAGTAGTAAAGGACCCACCTACCAATGCAGGAGAAATAAGAGATGTGTGTTCGATCCCTGGGTTGGGAAGATCCCCTAGGGGAGGGCATGGCAACCCACTCCAGTATTCTTGTCTGGAGAATCCCCATGGACCGAAGAGCCTCGCAGGCTGCAGTCCATGGGGTTGCAAAGAGTCGGACACGACTGAAGCAAGTTAGCATGCACGCACAAAGAACTGACCTCACAAAGAGTAAAATATAAAGTAAACTATGGACTTCAGTTAATAATAATGTATCAATATTGGTTCTTTGATTGTAACCAGTGTACTATACTCATGTAAATTTTAGTAATAGGAGAAACTGTGCATGTGGGGAGAGGATATATATGGAAGTTCTCAGCACTCTCTGTGTATTTTCTGTAAATTTAAACTTCCCTAAAGACTACAGTTTATTGAAAACATCCATTTGGATAAAGTCAAATAAGTATACAAGAAAAATAATATATAAGATCAGCCATGAATTAATTTCAATTTTGATTTGAGCAAAAGAATACGAGTCTATAAAGGTTAGTGACTTTAAACCTAAGGATACATATGCACACACACACACACACACACACACACAATTTAAGGAAAAGAATGAAGCATGATAATCAACAGGAAACTTACAAGATATCTGGTGGTATGCACAGCTATAGTTTTCTTTCAGCTGTGGCTTGAGCTGAGTGACAGATTTTGTTCAGAAAGTAATTGTTCCTTCATGAATATTCTCATTTTCTAGGCTTTCTTACCATATTGCTATTTCAGTTACTGCCTCAGTGCATTAGATAGCATTAGGTAAACCAGACGCAGAGTGGTATGGATGAGAGGCTTGCACGCTGGGTAGGATTTTAGCATAATGGGGTTCTAATTTCATCTCTACCACTGAGTGGAAACAGGCAAGCTATTCACCCTTCCACAAGCATAGTTTCCACATCTATCCAATAAGAGGGTTGGACGACAAGTTCTCTGAATTCCATTTTTGCTCTCAAGTTCTTTTGTCTTGTCTGTTTAAATTTAGCCAAGACATAATTTGGAGAATCTCAAGCAAAGCCCATATCTGAGAGAGAATTTCATTTTGAGACAAATCAAATGTTGACTTACTTCATCAATTACTATTTGGACTTTGAAAAAGGAAATACCCACATCAGTATCCTGACTACTCTGACTGGGTCAGAGTCGCCCTGTTACATGCTCTTATAGAACCATTTAACTCCCTTCTATATCCCTTACCACAGTTTTTAATTAAACCCTTATTTTTGTGATTACCTTTAATGCCTGCACACATGCACAGTTCAGTTCAATTCAGTCACTCAGTCATGTCGGACTCATTGCGACCCCATGAATCGCAGCACCCGAGGCCTCCCTGTCCATCACCAACTCCTGGAGTTCACTCAGACTCACATCCATTCAGTCAGTGATGCCATCCAGCCATCTCATTCTCTGTCGTCCCCTTCTCGTCCTGCCCCCAATCCCTCCCAGCATCAGAGTCTTTTCCAATGAGTCAACTCTTCACATGAGGTGGCCAAAGTACTGGAGTTTCAGCTTTAGCATCATTCCTTCCAAAAAAATCCCAGGGCTGATCTCCTTCAGAATGGACTGGTTGGATCTCCTTGCAGTCCAAGGGACTCTCAAGAGTCTTCTCCAACACCACAGTTCAAAAGTATCAATTCTTCGGCGCTCAGCCTTCTTCACAGTCCAACTCTCACATCCATACATGACCACTGGAAAAACCATAGCCTTGACTAGTCGGCAAAGTAATGTCTCTACTTTTGAATATACTATCTAGGTTGGTCATAACTTTTCTTCCAAGGAGTAAGCGTCTTTTAATTTCATGGCTGCAGTCACCATCTGCAGTGAACCCACCACTAAACTGTGAGCTATATAAGAGCAGGCAAAGAATTTATTCACCTTAATTCTCTAGTCCCTGGAGCCCAGAGTAGGTGGACAATACATATATAAGTAAATAGGTAAAAGAATGAAGATATTAGCTTAATGTAACACAATTATAATTTTCAATTTATGTGAAGAAAAATAAAATTATAGTTTTTAAGGCATGCCTTACTCTACTTGAATTAGGAAGCCTTTCCTAAATGATATCTAACATAGATTGCAAACTTAAGCTTAAATGACAGCAACTGAGTAATTTTAATATTTAGGAATCAGTAGTAATTTCTTTTACTTTATTGATCTACTATTAATCATGTGAGTCACTGGCATCAGTTACATTTGTACATTTTTCATCTAAAGTAGTTTCTAGGCAAATGGGTGAATTAAAATTATCATAAGAGAAAATTAACGAGCGTAGAGGAGCCTGGTGGGCTACAGTTCATGGGGTCACAAAAGTTGGACGTGACTTAAGAGACAAAACCACCACTACCATGTTCAGTATAAATGTTAGAACAAAAGTAACTACTTTCTTAAGTAACAAAATGGAAATAGATTTTTCATTTTAAATTCAAATATTTCTTAATTGATGATTTGGTCACTTAGAATTTACATTTTCATTTGCTGTGAAAAAAGAAACTGAAAAAATGTAAACAAGAGTCCTATTATTTTATTTGAATAATAGCTGAAGAAATCTAAAATCTTAATTACTTAGTCTGCCCTTTCTAAAAATAAGTTACATTTCTGCATGGTTGACTTGGTACTTCTTTTGGTCAGATACGTCAATAAGCTATTGGGCAGACTATCTTTTGCTTTCTCCTGTCCTGTGTTCGTGGAGATGATTCTAAACACCAGTTTAATGTTTGCCCTTTATGGTCAATTTATTATTCATGGTTTAGAAGTCCATCTAAAATCATCCCTTTAATTCATTTAATAACATGCCCAATAATTCAAAACATCAATTTACAAAGATTATTTGTTTAGTCCAAGAGAGTGTTCTATGGCAAATGGAGAACCATAGATTTAAAACTTAGAACAAATACAAGATGGTAAAAACACAATACAGTTTTTTATGACTTATCTGAAATTGAAACAGATGCCTGAGGTGTAAAGAATTTTTCAAACAAACAAATCATCCAGTTCAGCTTAAGCAAGTAAATAACATAATTCATGAAAACATTTTCCTTGAGTTTATAGCAAATATAGACCTTGGCTTTGGGGGAAAATGTTTTAATAGGACTGTGACTTGACATCGGAAAACATTTTCATTAAGATCAGAAAAATGTCAGAATGCACTATTAACTGATGTCATTCTTTATTTTCCCTAGGTTTAAGCATATTGGATTTTCATTGTGACTGAAAATATTCTCAGTCTAGACATGTGTGGTGGTTTTAAATTATTTCAATCTATTGTTCAGGCTGTAGATACATGCTGAGCTTAGTGATTTTTGTGGTAGTCCAACATAGGACCACCTACTGGGGTTAGAAATTTTTACTTTGAAACTAAATCAGCCATTTATTTTAGCTGAAAGGAAGGCACTTTGTATATAAACAAAGTTCATTTTCCTTTGCCTAACAGTAATTCATTTTCAAAATATTCATTGGATACTTGGAGATAATTTGTTTTTGCTTTGGATTTTTTTTTCTGCTTATATATTTTTGAAGCAAAACAACAGATTTCAAGTAACACAGAATCTTCAGATCACATAATAAAGGGTAGGGCTGTTTGAAGGAAAGAACATGCTTTTAATACCTTTGGTCCAGTTTCTCTAAATCATTGTGGCATATTAAGCATTTCCATACCCTTAGAAGCTCAGTGAGTCGGGGGTGCAGGGCAGCAAAAATCGAGCTACCTAGATTTAACTCTAAGGATCCTACAGCATGTGTGAAGTTGAAACTGCCTTGACAGCACAAGTGTGTTGATGAGTTAATTATCATTAAACTTTTACATTCTTCCAATGGAAACAATTTAACCTGGTGGTTCACCAGTAAATGAATCCACCCGTAATTCAGGAGATTTGGGGGATGTGGGTTCGATCCCTAGGTCAGGAAGACCCCCTGGAGAAGGAAATGGCAACTCACTCCAATATTTTTGCCTGAAAAATCCCATGGACAGAGGAAAATGGTGGGCTACTGTCCACAGGGTCACAGAAAGTCAGTCACAACTGAGTAAAACAACAACAATGAAAAGAATAGCCGTCTTCATCCTATATTCACATTCAGATAAGTATAAATCTTTGAAGCCGTCACATCTCCAATTCTAAGAACATGAAGACTTCTAGGACCCACCCAGTCATCCACCACTATTCTTAATTTTGTCCAGATGGTATCCTTCTTAGATAAAATGGTGAGGGGGGTGCCAAAGAGAAAAGCCGGACACCATTGCCCATGTTTTTCAATATGTGAAGCAAGGGTATCAGCTCATTGAAATAAGTAACTACAATCCAAAATCTTAATATATGTGAATTTGGGGATAAATCAGCTACTTCTTTCCTATTGATTTACATTTATTTTTATGCTGCACTAGGGTGTTTCACTTCTGTTTTGAAATCAGTTGACTATTGATATCTTTAAAGAGAAATAAGAATGAGATGCTAAAATTGGTAATAGAATACTGACATTAAATGTACAAGCCATTTTGGATATCTTTTATTGTATGTTTAGACAAACATAGTTTGTGAAGCTTCATCTTAAATCATCAAGCTACCTTTTGGCTCAAACTCTTTGGTATCAAACTTTTTGTACCATCATTAGGGAATTTGGTGAACAGAGTTAATAACATCTAACTACTGCACAGATGGTAAAGCTAGGGCCATTTCTTGAGGTTTTGTTCCAATGTTTGGTTTAAACTAGAAACCAAACGTTAAGGCCGTATTTTCACATACTCTTCTGAGCTTACTCTTCAGCACCTGGAGTGATGTGTCCGTCACCTGGCACAGTGCCTGGTGTGCAGTAGCATTTGGCTTGACAGGAGCAAGTGAAAACTATGGCATCACTAGCCAGAATGATCTCAAAGTGCTATACTCTGGTCGACCTGGTATTACCATGCCCTGATCAACTGGAGGATATATGGATTACTCTGTAAGGGATGGTGCCTTCCAAGTCATATCTGCTTGCTGCAGTGCCTCATTTCCTAAATGGACAGATTTCTTCCTGGCTACCTAGGTTTATTCTTAAGTAAATAGATGAGAAGACAGGAGTTCACCAGACCTCAGCCATGTAATCAATTCTCATTTACTGCAATTGGAAGAAAGCCTTCTTGTGGATGGTAGAAACTGAGTGGACTGTGGACTATCTTGAGCAAGATAATATGACTAAGAGTGCGCCTCATTGCTGCCCAGTTGAGTTGCTTGGTCTCAAATCATCAGGCTAGAATTTCAGTTTATAATCTTTAGGTACATTGTAGCAGATGACTCCAACTTCATTTTAGATTCTAATCATTTGAGATCAGCAACATGGGTGAGACTCCAAGAAATGTAAAAATAGTGATAGAAACTCTTTTCTTCCATGGCCTTGACTATTTTCTGCCATCCTTTATGACCTCTAATAAGGTGAAAGGATTGATACATAACCAAGGCAGGTTAGGTGAGTAAACACAGAAAACTCAATGGTAGTCCAACCCATTTACAAGTGAAAAGTTCAGCTGAGGGCAGGATTTTCATTTTACATAATTTCAAATAGTTTGTTTAATGAGAAAATCTTAAATTTGTAGGGTGCGTTGTCATTTTTGAGATTTGTTCACAGTCATGAATATATCTGAGCTACCCAATAACCCTGAGGTGGAGTGATCTATTTCTATTCTGTACTTTGCACAAAGAATCGGTGACTTGCAGACATGGTTGAAATAGGCTCGCAGTCTTGGTTTCAAGACTGACTTTTTCATAGTCAGGCAGGAAACCTGGACATTGATGTCACAGACTGCTGCTGCTGCTAAGTCGCTTCAGTCATGTCCGACTCTTTTCAACCCCATAGACGACAGCCCACCAGGCTCCCCCATCACTGGGATTCTCCAGGCAAGAACACTGGAGTGGGTTGCCATTTTCTTCTCCAATGCATGAAAGTAAAAAGTGAAAGTGAAGTCGCTCACTTGTGTGTGACTCTTCATGACCCCATGGACTGCAGCCCACCAGGCTCCTCCATCCATGGGATTTTCCAGGCAAGAGTGCTGGAATGGGTCGCCATTGCCTTCTCCATGTCACAGACTAGAGATGTGAAATTGATGCTGTTGTCTTTTATGGATAGCTTTTAGTAACAGAGCCAGGTTGAGGATCAAAGATTTACAGTTCTCAAGTCAATCTTGATTTTGTTTTCCACTCAATTCTGCTAGATGTAATCATACAATGTAGCTGAGACATGGATCAGCAGGTGTGCATAGTCGTGTTCAACTCTGTGCAACCCTATGAACGTGTAATTTGAAACCCCATAGCCCACTAGGCTCCTCTGTTCATGGGATTTCCCAGGAAAGAATACTGGAGTGGGTTGCCATTTCCTTCTCCAGGGGATTTTCCCAACCCAGGGACTGAACCAGACTCTCCTGTATCTTCTGCATTGCCAGGCAGATTCTTTACCACTGAGCTACCAAAGTAAATCATCATCATGGACCTTTATGAAAATAGTAACAAGTGTCATTCAAAAATGGGGAGTATTTTAGCAGCAGCACCTTTTACATTTATGTAAAATGCCTTACTTTGGTGGATATTATCGAAGGTTTCTGTTTGTTTTTTAAATAGTAAACCCTTTTCATCCCCTAAAACAGAACTGAAAACCAGGAATAAAACCTGTTATAAACTATATTCTATTATTAGTAGCTATGAAAGCCACACATTTGAAGATATTTTCAATTAATTTCTATTTAATGACTGCCAGTGAGACATGAATTCCTAATGAAATTAGAAGCAACATTCTTTAGGTTCTTTCCAATGGATTCCAACTTTTAGTTGAAAAGTATTCATTAATTCTTTAACTTGAAAATAGCACTGGCCCTCTAAAACAGTTCCTTATCAGAGAGACTTTTACACCTTGGAGAAGATTCTACTCTGTCTTAGCCTGTCCCCCGAGGGCAGGGCTTACAACGCTGAGGAGAAGCTGGCCCATAGAGCCCTCTGAGACAGTGCCCATTGCAGGGGCTTCCAGCCAGTTTCCCAGTGACTTTCCTTTGTGGGTTCCTTTTCAAATTGGGACTCCAGTTGTTTGAAAGACAAGTTCCCAGTCTAGAGGAGAAAACAATGCATTCAGTCTTTCTAGCCTAGAACTGAGGGACTGAGAACACTTGGCATTCATGTTATTTTATGACTTTCAGATAATTGATATGTACTATCAATTATATATCATATATTTTGTTGCCTCTAGGGTAATTTTGATATTTCAGTATATTATTTATTTAATTAAGTTGTTTCATAAGATCATGTTATCTGTTTTCAGGACACTGTGCAGTCATTTTCAAAATTCAGTTGCAGGCAAATACCTTGATGTAAGGCTGACTGTGGTGCCTGCTGGTCATTGCATTCTCTGAATGAGACTACTTCTACTTTTCAGTTCAGTTCAGTTCAGCTCAGTCGCTCAGTCGTGTCCGACTCTTTGTGACCCCATGAATTGCAGCACCCCAGGCCTCCCTGTCCATCACCAACTCCCGAAGTTCACTCAGACTCACGTCCATCGAGTCAGTGATGCCATCCAGCCATCTCATCCTCTGTCATCCCCTTCTCCTCCTGCCCCCAATCCCTCCCAGCATCAGAGTCTTTTCCAATGAGTCAACTCTTCGCATGAGGTGGCCAAAGTACTGGAGTTTCAGCTTTAGCATCATTCCTTCCAAAGAAATCCCAGGGCTGATCTCCTTCAGAATGGACTGGTTGGATCTCCTTGCAGTCCAAGGGACTCTCAAGAGTCTTCTCCAACACCACAGTTCAAAAGCATCAATTCTTTGACACTCAGCTTTCTTCACAGTCCAACTCTCACATCCATACATGACCACAGGAAAAACCATAGCCTTGACTAGGCGGACCTTAGTCAGCAAAGTAATGTCTCTGCTTTTCCATATGCTATCTAGGTTGGTCATAACTTGTCTTCCAAGGAGTAAGAGTCTTTTAATTTCTACTTTTAGTATTTATTTATTTGG
The DNA here is from genome assembly GCF_001704415.2 of Capra hircus. Classification (NCBI taxonomy): domain Eukaryota; kingdom Metazoa; phylum Chordata; class Mammalia; order Artiodactyla; family Bovidae; genus Capra; species Capra hircus. The sequence goes on from NC_030827.1 coordinate 33,183,158, forward strand.
CTATTTCTTTATTCGGCTGCTGGGTCTTAGTTACGGCATGCAGTCTCTTTAGTCACGGCATGCAAACTCTTGGTTGCAGCATGTTGGATCTAGTTCCCTGACCAGGTATTGAACCTGGGCTCCCTGCATTGGGAGCATGGAGTCTTAGCCCCTGGAGCACCAGGGAAGTCTCTGTCTCTTATTATTGATATCTCACAGAGGTACTGGTGACAGAAGGATTTAGGGGAGCAGCATCTATATAAAAGTATGCAGTTAATGCAACTGTAGATGTGACTTTATAGAATTGTGGAAATTGAGGTTCCAGAAAACACATGCACACTCACACACCAGAGCCTCTTTTCTGAATTTCCAACAGCTCGACATGTGCCCACCTTAAGGCTCCTTTGGCCTGCTTTATGGCCAGCAATTTTCCTTCTATTCCAGTCAGAAGCAATCCTATAACAACTTGTAAAGACCAAACCCTGAAAACCTCCCATGAGATAGATAATCCAGGACTGGATATGGTCTGCCATGAGGGAACATGTTATTTCACCTTTCTAGGTATTACTTTGATTGCATTCTAAATAAATGTGAGGGAGATTTTAATTAAGAAAAAAAGGCATAGCGTGTGCTTTTAGGACCACATTGTCAAACGCTACCCTAAAATATAATCAGACACAGTTGCAAATAATGTTCCCCTTTTACGTGGTACATGCTACTCTCAATGACTTTTAGAATCAATAGCTAGGTAATTAATAACTTAATAAAGCTGCATGAGGAAGGGCAGCATTGTTGTCATTATGTCACTTGACCAGACCGTGCTTCAGTACTCACTAAGTGCAGACTCAAGCGGGCAGTAAGATCATTTACATGGCCCAATATTTACATGCATATATGACTTCAAGTTTCAGAGAAAAATATATTTCTCTGTATTCATTGCCATCCTTACTCTAAAACAACCCAGAGGAGACTCACCTGGATGTCTAACATCCCCTGACCACACCATTGCTGCTGCCAGCTGGAGCTACTTCCTAGAAGATCCAGACTTCCATATTTCTCATCTGCTGCCATACTTTAGTCTCCAGCACCATCCAGTCTCAGACAACTCTTAAAGGCCTTTCTTACATTTATAGTGGGACCATACCTCATGCATACTTGTATCTTTTTTGGTGACAGATTTCTTGAACTCAAGAGGAAGAAGAATGCATAAGAAAACAACCTGGTGTTGGCCCTTCTTGAAGTAGAGCTTGAGGGGGTACTGCCTAATACATTCTTGCTTGCTTCAGAAGAAGCTGTTAAAGAATTCCCAAAAGATGATGATGGAATGACTGGGAAACATGAGTAGAGAAATAGTCAAAAGAATCTTAGGTGGTAATAAGAGAGCCATAGTACCCAGAATAAGGGTGGAGATACTCTGTGATACTCTTTAACCAAGTTAGAAAATTGCATGATTTTCCAGAGGTACCTCTTTTGGAGGGAGTATAGACAAAGTGAAATGTTCAGAAGGGAGTGAAAGGACCATAAGAAAGTTCTTAATTGATCATCTAAAGGAAAGAAAATGAGATGTTAAAGATGGAGAAGGGCAGATACAGATAATGGAGCAGGAGGATTCCAATCATTTCCAAATATTTAAAGGAATACCATGTCACAGAGGGATAATCTTGTTCTGGGTGAACTGAAGAAAGACTAGTGGGTGGTCAGAAAGAATTCTAATAGTGGGAGCAGGCCAAAAGATGGGAGGGTGTGACTTAGGAGGCTGTGAGAATTTCAAGTCCCTGAAATATACATTAGAGTTGAGCCTTTGAAAAGGATGCTCTCCTACAATAATTCCAGAACAGTGTTTTGTAGAACATTGGGAATGGTAGATGTCTCTTGATGGTTTCTGGGAAGAAACAAAAAAGGTGTGTTTGTGTGTGCAGGCCTGTGTGTTAATAGTTTTGAGACTATTCTTGGGTCAAATAAGTTTGGAAAATACCAGTTTGATAATGGAGAAATACATTCTTATTTCAATAACATCTCCATGTCCTTAGCATGGTAATATGCTTAATATGCTACTATGTCTATTGTGAACATCAAAGAGGCTTTAATATTACCTAAATTTATGCTACCCAAAGAGTATTTATTTGTCTTAGGAATGTCTTTCATTTAGCTTATGAAGTATTGTACCATGGAACTCTGTTTGGGTAACATATTTTTAGAGAATGTGGTCACTGATTATGAACATCTTAAGGATATTTTCAAACTGGATATCCTCTGGTGCTTTTCTAAATGTGTCAAGGAGGAAATATACAAGGAAAAGGGCAGTACATTAACAAATAAGATACATATATGGCACCAATATGGTTTGGCAATATTCATTGTGTATTAAGTTCCTAGGAATTTTCCATGTTGTGAGAGAATACTAAAGCAGAGTATTTTCGAAGTGTCAGGTAACACAAGTTCCCAAAGGCATAACCAATAGATAACACAATGGAAAACACTCTTCTCAGACTAATTGACTCCAGATTTTGCACTCTTTGGGTACTATTAAAAGACTCTGACTTTGTAAGACCGCTGTCAGGAGGAAATTATAGAATTAACAGCATAATGAATCTTATTCTCTTGCAGAACAAATGACATATTCCTCTAGCCTTTGCACCTGCAGTTGTCACTGATTAAAAGGGAAAGGCCAAAGAAATCACCCCCTCATAATTATGCATGATTACATGGGTCCATAGGCACACTGACACATTAGCACCTGTGATATTATGATCAAATTAAATTCTGTTTGTGTTCATTCTGCCTGTTAGCATTTTCTCTAAGAAATGAAAAATCTCCGAATTTGACTTAAAAAAAAATTGAACATCTGATTTGGATGCTACATTCATCTTTGAAAGAACATGTCAGGGACATGGAGATGCATGAAGTACAATACACAAAAGGCTGCAATAATGTAATAAATACCACCTTGCCCCCCACCCCAGCTTCTGCTGGGCAATTTGGACTTGAAAAACTCTCCCATTAGACTGACCATAACAATTGTTTTCTTTAGAAGTAAGTTTAGATCTTCTGAGCTTTTGATACATTATTCTTAGCATAATGGTATCCAGAGGGAAATCCTAACAGGTGACTGATGTAAGACTATGTGGTCACTATTTATAAGTAGTCTAGACTTGGTGGCCTTTCTGCTGTGCCAGAGGATGTAAAGGTTCCGCATGACTCTGCACAGTACATGGCCCTAAGCATAAAGGAAGCTTTCCTGAGATGATCCTCTCCCACACTGCCTCCAAAAAAATACCCTCAAACCAGCCTAAGACCTACCCTGTTTGATTGAGAGAAGTGGAAATGTAATTTTAGTTTCTCTCTCTCCTTAAGGTTACCAAAGTCTACCCCTGATTCTTATTTGGGTGAAAGTCTACTGATTGCAGAATTTCTTGCCACCTAAATAATAGGCTTAGAGATTACATTTCCCAAGAAATAGACCCTAATTCTCTGAGATTTATGTGCGCTTTTATTCTGGCATTCCCTTGGAATCCATGCCTATGGGCAAGTGAAGGGAAGAGGATTGAGTAGATGAAGAGCTGGGCTTTGATACCATCACCACAAGGTCTTAGCCAAGCCTACAGGAAGCTCTGGAGCTGGGATGAAACTTCTGAGTTGTCCTACCTTAAGGCAAGTGCTTATATTGCACCCTTCCCAAAGTTGTTAGATGCTGGTTGTCCCCTTGACTGGTCGTACCAGTCATAGTCAAGGCCACACTGGTATGATTAGCTCTTTAGCAGCGGGCAATTCTCAGGCAGAAACTCAGCTGAGAGCTGATAGTAAACAACATTCCTAGCACTTGTTGAGATGAGTACTCTCAGTCTGAAAAGGAGTATCTGGGCAACTCTTCTCAACAGGCACTATACATCTATGCACAGAGTAACTTTTCCAGTCATTTGCCTTCAACAATCTAAAAGTAGGAAAAATGAAGTTTGCTAACTTTTATTTACAGTCTACAGTGTACTAGTTACTTCAAGCATGAACACTAAGAATAGAGTAACAGCCATCATTTATTGAGTTCTTATATCTCGTATTATATTAAATGTGTTTTTTTATGTTGTTCTATTTAACCTCCACATTAATTTATGCTTCTTGGAGAAGGAAATGGCAACCCACTCCAGCATTCTTGCCTGGAAAATCCCATGGACAGAGGAGCCTGGCAGGCTACAAAGAAAATAGGGTCTCAAAGAATCAGACACGACTAAGTGACTGATTTCACTTAATTTACTCTTTTTATTCTCTTTCACAAATGAGGAAGCTGAAGCTGGAAAAGTTTAAGTGACTTGACTAAAGTTACACAAACGGAAATGAGAGTGTCAGGATATGAACTCAGTCTTCTTCAAAGTCTTCTCTCTTAACCTCTGTTTTCTACCACCTGTCCATCTTGTGTTGCTTTGTTTTATTCTTGTGAAAATCCTAGGATTTACATACCATTTCTATCCCCATTTGCAGAGAAGAAATTGAGGATCAGGAGATTACACAGCCTTTCTCAAGGTCACATATTATTAGTAACTTAAACAAGGTTCTGTCTAATTCTAAAGCTCTTGTTCTTTCTACTGCCACTGTATTGATTATAGGCAGTTCATCAAAACTTGAGGAGAGGGAAATGGCACCCCACTCCAGTACTCTTGCGTTGGAGGGTCCCATGGACCGAGGAGCCTGGTAGGCTACAGTCCATGGGGTCGCTAAGAGTCAGCACGACTGAGTGACTTCACTTTCACTTTTCATTTTCATGCATTGGAGAAGGAAATGGTAACCTACTCCAGTATTCTTGCCTGGAGAGTCCCAGGGGCGGAGGAGCCTGGTGGCCTGCTGTCTATGGGGTCTCACAGAGTTGGACAGAACTGAAGTGACTTAGCAGCAGCAGCAGCATCAAAACTTGATAAATACTCACTTAACTCAATTATGAATCCTTAAAGAGTAGTCTTTACTTAGCCTTATGAATTTATAAGATTCCATAGACTATGTCCATTTGGAATTGTAAAGTGTGCTAAGAAACAGGCCAGCAGCCAATTTGTGAGGCTGAAAGAGCGTACATTGACATTATTGTCCAATGTTTTCAAGCAAGTCTATTCAAAGCAATTAAGCAATTTCTATTCATACCAATTCAGGTATTTCCAGAATTAGTCCCATAATTAAGGCAGGGACTATGTTGGATTCATCCCTGTACCCACCTCAGCAAATGCCACATTCTTGGTACCCAGTAAAATTTATTAAAACTGAGAGGGAATATATGAACATAATGAGGACCGAGTTTTCAGGATTTCATCATCAAGAATCTCTACAGATGGATAGATAAAGAAGATGTGGTGTGTATTCAATGGAATATGCCATTGCTGTTGTCCACTCCATAAATCTTGTCCGACTGTGATCCCATCAACTGCAGCAAGCCAGGCTTCCCTGTCCTTCACTATCTCCCAGAGTTTGCTAAAACTCAAGTCCATTGAGTCAGTGATGGCATCCAACCATCTCATCCTCTGTCACCCCCTTCTCCTTCTGCCCTCAGTCTTTCACAGCATCAGGGTCTCTTCTAGCATTTTCTTTCAGGTGGCCAAAGTATTCGATATTCAGCTTCTGCATTGGTCCTTCCAGTGAATATTCAGGACTGAATTTCCTTTAGAATTGACTAGTTTGATCTCCATGCAGTCCAAGGAACTCTCAAGAGTCTTTTATAGCACCACAGTTCAAAAGCATCAATTCTTTGGCACTCAGTCTTCTTTATGTCCAGTTCTCATGTCCACATATGACTACTGGAAAAACCATATCTTTGATGAGACAGACCTTTGTTGGCAAAGCGATGTCTCTACTTTTCAATATACTGCCTAAGTTGGTCATAGCTTTCCTTCCAAGGAGCAAGCATCTTTTAATTTCATGGCTGCAGTGAACTTCTGCAGTGATTTTGGAGCCCCCAAAAAGAAATCTTTCACTGCTTCCACTTTTCCCACTTCTATTTGCCATGAAGTGATGCGACTGGATGGCATGATCTTCCTTTGTAGAATGTTGAGTTTCAAGCCAGCTTTTTCACTCGCCTCTCTCACCCTCATCAAGAGGCTCCTTAGCCCCTCTTAACTTTCTGCCATTAGTCGTATCATCTGCAAATCTGAGGTTGTTGATATTTCTCCTGGCAATCTTGATTCCAGCTTGTGAGTCATCCAGCCCAGCATTTTTCATGATATACTCTGCATAGAAGTTACAAAAGCAGGGTCATAATATTCAGCCTTGATATACTCCTTTCCCAATTTTGAGCAAGTTCATTATTCCACATCCAGTTCTAACTATTGCTTCTTGACTTTCACACAGATTTCTCAGAAGGCAAGTAAGGGGGTCTGGTATTCCCATCTCTTGAAAAATTTTCCACAGTTTGTTGTGATTCACAGAGTCAAAGGCTTTAGCATCGTCAATGAAGCAGAAGTAGATGTTTATCTCAAATAATACTGCTTTTTCTATGATCCAATGAATGTTAGCAATTTGATCTCTGGTTCCTCTGCCTTTTCTAAATCCAGCTTGAACATCTGGAAGATCTCAGTTCACGTACTGCTGAAGCCTAACTTGAAGGATTTTGAGAACTACTTTGCTAGCATGTGAAGTGAGTGCAATTGTATAATAGTTTGAACATTCTTTGGCTTTGCCCTTTTTTGAGGTTGGAATGAAAACTGACGTTTTCCAGTTCTGTGGCCACTGCTGAATTTTCCAAATGTGTGGGCATATTGAGTGCAGCACTTTCACAGCATCGTCTTTTAGGATTTGAAATAGCTCAACTGGAATTCCATCACCTCCACTAGCTTGGTTCATAGTAATGCTGCCTAAGGTCCACTTGACTTCAGACTCCAGGGTGTTTGGATCTAAGTGAATGACCACATCATCATGGTTATCCAGGTTATTAAGGCCCTTTTTTATATAATTCTTCTGTGTATTCTTGCCACCTCTTGTTAATCTCTTCTGCTTCTGTTAGGTCCTTTCCATTTCTGTCCTTTTTGATGAAACTAAATTCTACTCAGCCATGAAAAAGAATGCAATTTTTGCCATTTGCAACAACTTGGATGGATTTGAAGAGTATTGTGCTAAGTGAGGTAAATAAAACAAAGAAAGACAAATACTGTATGATTTCATTCATATATAAAATCTGAAAAACACAACAAGTTACTGGATGTAATAAAAAAGAAGCAGACTCACAGATATAGAGAACAAACTAGTGGCTACCAGTGGGGAGAAGGAAGGGGAGAGGAGCAATATAGAGGTAGGAAAGGAAGAAGTACAAACTACTATGTATAATATAAGCTGCAAGGATATATTGTACAACACAGGAAATGTAGCCACTGTTGAATAATAACTATAAATGGATGTTGGGCTTCCCTGGTGGCTCAGTTGATAAATAATCCACCTGCAATGCAGGATATATGTGTTTGACTCATGAGTTGGGGAGGTTCCCTGGAGAAGGAAATGGAAACTGAATCCAGTATTCTTGCCTGGGAAATCCTGTGGGCAGAGAAGCCTGGAGGGCTACAGTCCAGGGGGTGGCAAGAGTTGGAAATGACTTAGTGACTAAACCACCACCGTAAATGGAGTATAACCTTTAGAAACTGTGGATCACTATATTGTACACCTGTAACTTATATAATATTATACAGCAGCTACACTTCAATTTTAGAAAGTAGTCTTGTATACCATTTCCCCTCACAGAGACCATCTTCTCTTAATAAATGTACATTATAACTAGTAACATGTCTCCATTGTTAAAATTAAAAGCATACAGAATTCCACTAGAACTTCCAATAAACCACAAATAGTCAATAGTAAATCTGAATTGATAAAAATGGTTCCGCCAATAGTAAAGGGCAACATTTCAGTGAATGTGTGTGACCACAGTTCAGGGGTGACCAATTTCTTTCGTGGCTTTTGGCATTACTCTCTGCTATCCTGAGATCCTGGAATCCCAAGACGGGATAGTCCTTGATGTATTTGTTCCAGGCAAAATCAGAAATGGTAAAACTTCCTTTCTGCACCAATTCAGCTGCAGCTTTTTCTTTGCAAATGGAAATATTTCCAAAGGGGAGAAAGGACAGGCGGGTGCCAATAAATAGAAACTGTAAACTTTGAATAAAGTAAATCTTTTCTGAGCTTTGAGTCCCTGAATTCCCCAAGCATTGGCGCTGAGTGAGGGGCTATGTGGTTCCCAGAAAAGTCTGTGATGTGAGAACACTTGATCCCACACACAAGTCTTCATTATATGAGATACTACCCTTGAAAGAAAACCCACTGTCTGCCTCCTGGCAATCTAAATCTTGTCAATACACTGAAGGAACTCTTTGTTTAGAGTGTACAAAGCTTTCTTTCTTCCTTCTCTCCTTTAGAAAATCAGCAGACAGAATATTCCCCTGGCAGCTGGGGCTCCATCAAGGGCTGACCATGCTCACATTCGTTTTTCTGGTTTATGACTCCTTCTGAAACAGGGACTGGAGTGAACGATGCGCCTGAGGACACGGCACACTTTAGGAACTCTAAACGCCCATCTTCTTGCAGTTTATATGATCTTATTTTAATTGAAAATGGCTTTTTAACGGTTTTCTTCCTTGCCATAATAAAAAAGGGCTCCAGTTGCCATCACCAAAGGAAACGGATGGCATCTTTTGCTTTGATTTAACTGCATTACTTTTTGTTAAACAAACACAAAATCAAATTAAACTAACAAGCTTCCAGGCAAGGGAGGGAGGGGAGATGGTTCCCCTGTCTTCTTGAGGACTTGGAATCTGTCCCTTTGAAAACCGGAAGCAGCTTGGATGGTTAGGGTGAAAGCGAGGGTCACTCAGTCCTCCAATATTCCCGGTGTGATAGCAGTGTGATAGCAGCTCATGTGTCCTTCATGCAGGTTACCGTCTCTGAGACACACCTGTCTGTCTCAGTTCAGTTCAGTTGCTCAGTTGCGTCTGACTCTTTGTGACTCCATGGACTGTAGCCTACCAGACTCCTCTGTCCATAACATTTTCCCGGCAAGAGTGCTGGAATGGGTTGCCATTTCCTTTTCCAGGGGATCTTCCCAACCCAGGGAATCTGCATAGAAGTAATAAATAGGGTGACAATATTCAGCCTGGACGTACTCCTTTTCCTATTTGGAACCAGTCTGTTGTTCCACGTCCAGTTCTAACTGTTGCTTCTTAACCTGCATACAGATTTCTCAGGAGCGAGGTAAGGTGATCTGGTATTTCCATCTCTTCAAGAATTTCCCAGTTTGTTGTGATCCACGCAGTCAAAGGCTTTGGCATATCAATAATGCAGAAGTAGATGTTTTTCTGGAACTCTTTTGCTTTTTCAATATTCCAATAGATATTGGCAGTTTGACCTCTGCCTTTTCTAAACCCAGCCTGAACATCTGGAAGTTTTCAGTTCATATACTGTTGAAGCCTCACTTGGAGAATTGTGAGCATTACTTTGCTAGCGAATGAGATGAGTGCAATTGTGCAGTAGTTCGAACATTCTTTGGTGTTGCCTTTCTTTGGGACTGGAATGAAAACTGACCTTTTGCAGTCCTGCGGCCACTGCTGAGTTTTCCAAATTTGCTGGCATATTGATTGCAGCACTTTCACAGCATCATCTTTTAGGATTTGAAATAGCTCAGCTGGAATTCTATCACTTCCACTAGCTTTGTTTGTAGTGATGCTTCCTAAGGCCTACTTGACTTTGCACTCCAGGGTTTCTGATTCTAGGTGAGTGATCACACCATTGTGGTTATCTGGGTCATTAAAATCTTTTCTGTATAGTTTTTTGGTTTATTCTTGCCATCTCTTCTTATTATCTTCTGCTTCTGTTAGGTTCGTACCGGTTCTGTCCTTTACTGTTCCCATCTTTGCATGAAATGTCTACCTGAGGTTGTTTTGAAGCCCTTTCTGGGATTTAAACTTACAGATGCAAAGGCCTTGCCTTTTATCGCTGTATGATTCAGTGCATGAAATGCCAACCTTTGGGGGAAAGAGTTTATTTTTGTTTCATCTTTCTCTTTACATTTTCAAGTGAAATTTCTAAGCTTTTAGAAATGGCCAGATTGACAAGAAATCACATTTTAAAATATGTCCAACTTGATTTTAATTAGTTGGTCCCGGGTGACTCAGTTGCCCAGGGAAAGAAAGACCTGTTATCATTATTCTAAACTTTGCAGATCAGGGAGGCCTCCATTTCTTAGCAGAGGCTGGGTTTGGGAAAGGCAGTAAGAAGGCTCTGACATTTTCATTGTAATCTTTATTTCCAAGAGCATCAGAGAGTTCTGTAAAAATGGTGTGTGTGGGTGTGTGGGTGTGTGGGTGTGTGTGGGTGTGTGGGTGTGTGTGGGTGTGTGTGTATTAGTCACTCAGTTGTGTCTGACTCTTTTCAACCCCACGGCCAGTAGCCATCCAAACTCTGTCCATGAAATTATCCAGGCAAGAAACTGGAATGGGTTGCCATTTCCTTTACTTTCTGTAAAAATTAATAATTTAATTCAGAGATTCTATTCATTTCAACAGAAGAAACATTTCCATTTCATCGAAACAAATATATTCTAATAAAATTCACTGAAAGATGCGTGTGTTTTATTATCCATAATTGTTCGTTCATAACCACAAAATACAGAAGTATAGAGAATTTAGAAGCGTAGTATATATAAAATTCATTTGTTGCAAAAGTACTATGTATACACATACATACACACACATGCACACACACACACTTGAATACGAATTTGACATGGATTCCTAACACGTTTAAATCTAATTAAATGATAAGACATTAAAATGAATAATTTAATAATAAATTGATAGTACATAAATCTGATTAAGTTTAATTCTAATAAACTTTATCCTTTGAAAGATATTTCTAAAAATAAAACCTATTTATTCAATATGTATTTCTTGAGTACTTAGTCTATGTCAGGTGCTTTGCTAAGCACCTGGGCTACAACAGTAGGAAAACAGAGAATCTTTGTCCTCAAAGTCATTGCTGTCCAATCGGAGAGAGGTATTGATCAAACACATAAATATAATTGCAATTTTGTCTAGTGCTTTGAAGCAGTGACATTTAAACTATCTCCTGAAAGAGAAGTGAGTTAGTTGATCAAGTGAAGAGGCAGGAGAGATAAGGTATTCTTGGTGGAAAAAAAAAAAAAAATGGCAAACTAACAACAATCAAACAGCATTTACAAAATTCCCTGGGGAAAATTAGTCTGGTTAAGATAAGCAGGACTGAGGATGTGTCTAGAATTCAGTGGGGGGAAGAGTGACAGAAATGAATCCACAGGAACAGCTGGCCATTGTTCAGAGCCAACAGAACAGTTAAGAATTTTTATCTTTGTACTAAAAGCAGCGATTAAAGCACCCTAAATAGGAAGCTCACGTGAATTAATAAGTCAAGGTCAACACATCGAGGGTTATTGAACTTAGCACCTCCAATTTCTTTATTTTTTCCTTTAAGTCTTTTCAAAATCAGTTCTCAAAGCCAGCACATCAGAAGACCTCTGGCTCCCACATTGCCCCCTTCCTGTTGCTTCCTTAGAGGAAGGTTTTCTGATTCCTATAGACTTGCCTATTTCTAAGGAGCCTGCAATCTGTTTGAAGATGCCTTTCCTCGGGAGAGCTCCATATTCCGGAGAAGAGCCGTGAGGCTTCCTGTACCAAATTTTGGTTCCGGATCTGTTCTTTTGCTAACCTAAATTAGAATCTATGATGGGGAAAGTGTACTTTGTGTTTTTCCAATAATTGTGTGCCCCCAAAAAAAGCACTTCCAAGGATACTTCCCTCAAGTCTCATCACCAGTCTTGCCCTTTTACACCAGGCCATCTCCCCCACCTGCTTTCTGTCATTATTAGAAAATGGTGAATGTTGGGGGGGAAAAATCCCCATAGGCTCATTTTTATATCCCCTTGTACTGTGGCTGAATGCTGCTCTCGGAATTCCCTGCTGACTTCCTTCTTTGAGACTCTGGAGCAGAGCATTGCCTTGGTTGTAATTCGGTGAATATTCAATACATTGCCACTTATAGAGAGCTAGGCATTCATCTAAGCACTTTATATGCACTAACTACTTCAATCCTCATTAATATGCCCATTTGATAGATGGTAAAACTGAGGCTTAGACTGTTAATCAACTTGCTCATTATTAATGCTGATGGTGAGACTTGAGCAGAAACAGGCTGGCTCTATGTTTAACACAAGGACTATGATTTTATTTATATTTTTATTTATCTTAAAGTGATGTGATCCTCCTGGTAGTCAGTGAGGTCTTATGAATAAACAGTGTAAATCCACAGTATAAATCCAGAATCTATGAAAATGGGAGATTGAGAAAAAGACATTTAAAAGACAGCACTGCAATATCTGCATAGTCACATTTTTCTATGTGACTATAGGAAACCAAAAGAGACTATTCCATAAATAGATCCTGAAATATTAACATACAGATTCAAAAAGAATTTAGTCATCTCTTCAGGCTGCATAATTTCACTAAGAAATATTTCCATTCATAATATTAGTGAATGCTATTCAAATTTCTGCTAGCAACTTTTTGGTTATAATGATGGAGCTAATGTGAATAAATGAATGAATGAGTGAATGAGGGCTTTTTAAAATCTCATAGCAATCTGAGAACTTCCTAAGGAAAATTCCTGAGGTCTTGAATGCTAGTTTCAGTGTCATTAGGCAGTAGACTTCCTATGGAATTAATATTAAATTCTTCTTTGCATGAGAAAATCAAAGAACTCTTCTTTGGACGAAATCAAGAACAAACTTGAGAGCATGTAAGGGGAAACTCTGACGCCACAGGTCAAAGGAGGCCCCAGACAATCTGACCCAAACACCTTCTTGTTCCTGCCCTTCTCCAGTCACCCCCTCTAGTGTTCCCATACCATGGCACCTACTCTCTCGTCACCTCATCCTTCTTAATCATGCCATCTCTTTCATACCCATACATTTAAAAAAACAAAACAAAACACTTTTTGAGGTCTGATAGACAGATAAACTTGGTATGCATATTTAATGTATATAACTCGATGAGTTTGGAGATAAGTATGTATACCCATGAAACCATCACCATTAAGCCCATAAACATACCCATCCCCTCTCAACATTTCCTCCTGCACCCTTTATTATTTTTATTATTTTTTATGTATATGTGTGGTAAGAGTACTTAACATAGAATCTACCCTCTTAGCAAATTTTAGGATACGGTATTGTTTTGTTAGGAGGGCATTATGCTAAGTGAAATAAGCCAGACATAGAAAGATAAATACTGTATAATCTCATTTCTATGTAGAATCAAAACATAGTTTCATAGAAGCAGAGAATAGAATGGTGTTTACCATGAGCTGAAGAGATGGAGAAATGAAGACATAATGATTAAAATGCACAAAGTTTGAGTTACACAAGTAAGTTCTGGTGATCTACTTCAGTCCATGTTTGACTGGATGTGCTGTTCCTTCTTCTTGAAATACTTGGTTTCTTTATCTAAAGAGTCTTGACCAAGCTCAACATGTCACCTACTTTGTGATGCATTCCTTAAATTCCTCCAAGTGAAATAAATTATTTTACCTACATGCTTTCATAGGCTCCTATGCCCATGTCTGTTGTGCCATGTTGTATTATCCAGATTGGTTCACATCCACTTTGCTTGTTGGACTTTGAGACAGCTGGGACCAGGATTTCTAGTTCAATATCTGAGTTCAATAAATGTGCTGTTTTCCTTTTGGGTTCCAGGGATTGTGGTAGGTACAGAGGATCTATTGATGACTACGATATGATTTTTGTTTTTTTGAAAAGGGTGCAAACACTGATAGAAATAGGCATGGAAGTGGAAAATCTGAACGCCATGTGCAATGTGTAGTTACAGACTGTACTTGAGGAATATAAAGCTTCAAGAAGAGAGCTCTTCACCCAGATTTGAACTGAAAGGATGGAAATACTGCCTCAGCCAAGTCTTGAAGGGCAAGTGGAAGTTAGACCAGGAAGGGTACTGAAGAAGGAATGGTATTTCATACAGATAGAAGTCTTGATAAAAAACTGAGGCATGAAATCACAGGATGTGTTTGGGAGAACACACAAGAATTTCAGTATTACCAGAGAACAAATTAGCCCAGAGGCTGAAGAGAGGTTTGTGTGTGGTGAGTGTGTGAGGGAGGCTGTAGGGACTCACCCTGACTGATTCAAAACTGAGTGTATCTTCTAGATGAGAGGAGACTGCAGTTGTTCATGTAGAAGAATAATGCACTCAGTTCTGAGAAAGGTTATTGTGACTGTAGTGTAGCAAAGTCCCAGAAGAAGAGTGTGGGGGCAGGGCTACAGCAATGTTTTCTTAGAGAGAGATGAGAAAGGTTCAAACCCCAAAATGCTCTAAGGAGCTATACCTAGAACACTATCTTCCGCAGGTTCAATATATCTTTGTTGAATGAATGAATGAAAGCGAGAGTGGCTCAGTCATGATCGATCCTTTGAGACCCCATGGACCATACAGTCCATGGACTTCTTCAGGCCAGAATACTGGAGTGGGTAGCCTTTCCTTCCTCCAGGGGATCTTGCCAACCCAGGGATCGAACCCTGGTCTCCCGCATTGTAGGCAGACTCTTTACCAGGTAAGCCACAAGGGAAGAACAAGAATACTGGAGTGGGTAGCCTATCCCTTCTCCAGTGGATCTTCCTGAACCAGGAATTGAACCTGGGTCTCCTGCATTACAGGCGGATTCTTTACCAATGAGCTATCAGGGAATTCCAAATAAATGAATGGGTGCTTTTAAAACAGTAAAGTTTAACCAGTTTGCTTTTTCTCTAATTTTTTTTTAATTTTATATTGGAGTATAGTTGATTAACAATGTTTTGTTAGTTTCAGGTATATAGCAGCAAACTGATTCAGTTATACATTTGTGTGCTAAGTCTCTTTAGTTGTGTCCTACTGTTTGCTACCCTATTGACTGTGGCCTGCTGGGCTCCTCTGTCCATGGGATTCTCTGGGCAAGAATACTGCAGTGGGCTGCCATGCCCTCCTCCAGGGGATCTTCCTGACCCCGGGGTCAAACCCCTGTCTTCTGTATATCTCCTGCATTAGCAGATGGGCTCTTTACCACTAGTGCCACCTGGGAAGCCCATGCATATCCATGCATCTATTCTTTTTTCAAATTCTTTTCCCATTTAGATTATTAAGTATTGAGCCGAGTTCCCTGTACTATATAGTAGGTCTTTGTTAACCAATTTGTCTTATACAGTGAAAATTATTGCATTGAGACAATATTTTATTACCACCAGAGTAGGCTTTTCAATTTATTTATCTAATATAAGAATTAATTCTCATGAGGGCAAATAAAAAATGTGCTCTTTTTATGTAAAAAGTACAGGAATAAAGAAACAATATATAAACATATTTAAAGTCTATCTGTGGTATTAAAACTATTGAGAAAGAAAGTGAGGAAGGAAAATATTTTAAAAGGTTCTATGGTGGGAAAAGAATTTTAAAAGTTTAAGAAATGCCACTCTAAATAATTATTGTAACTTCAACAGCATTTGTTTGTTTTAATCTAGAACACTGAGTCTTTTTGTTTAACATAATTCTACTTAAGTCCATCTGAGTATTTGAGATTCAGTTTGGCATTATTGTTTGTTTTTGGTATCATATTGACTTGAGAAAAGTATATCTGAACAGAAAAAGAAAACTATTCCCATGACTCAGAGAAGTGGCATTTTAAGTGTAAAACTCATTTCACCTGAGGACTACAAGCTATTCCAAAATGATATTTCATCAATCCTCAAAGTAATCTATTTTATAGTGAAACAGAGAAGAGCACTCCTAACATCTCTCCATGGGGATAACAATTAGTTATTCTAAATTCAGGCCCAGGAATATCAATCTTAGCGCAGTAGCAGGCATCTGAGTTGCTGTTTTCATGATGGTCATGGTTCTCAGATGGGAATTTTGTTGCTCAAGAGCCTTCCCTAACCTAGTACCCTAGGGATCTGGCAAACCAGCTACTCGGTTAAAGCTGATACAGAATGGGCGCTGGCCTCAGCATCACTCTTCTACCCACCTCTCACCTCTCAGGGTGAGTATCTGCTAAGCAACCATCTTCCCAGGAAATGGAGTGGTTTGATACTTTTCCCACAGAGTGTCTGCTTTTTCTGAAATACCAAGGTGATACTGTGTTCACAACAGAGATTTGCCATCTGCCCGAGCAAGCCCAGAAGAGAAAGTAATGGAATTCAAACCTGAGTGGCTGCACACACAGCCATAGCATCTGTCTCTCTGATGAACTTGAATACCCCTGTGTCTGTTCTCTAGGGACCCACAGTTTTTAATTCAAGATAGAATTCCCTTCAGAAACTGTTGCTCTGAAGACCAGATTCCTCCACCTGCCAGTCTATTTTCTGATGGCAATAGGTCCATGCTACCCTCTTTTAGCAGCACTCTTTGGGTTCTCCTCCATCTGTATCTGATAGACAAAGGTGAATGCTGGAAAACATGGATCAGAATTTTTAAGGTACTACACGCAGGATTAATGTAGTCCAAGGCAGTTATTTCAGTTTGTCCTGGATGGGTCAAGTTCGGCTAGATGTGCTTTATGAGATCTGGATAAAGGCACTGTGTTACATTCTGTACTTCAACCTCACAAACCAAAAGGAGCATGACTTTCTTTTCTTCTGATTTCATGATACTGTATGCTCCTGATTTTCATCCTGCTTCTATACCTAATTCTCCCTTTTTTAACTGAATCAACTTTTCTGCCCATGTAGCTGATATTCAGATTTTCTCTTCTCGTCCTTCTCTGTACAATCTTCCCAGGTAATTTTATCCACTCTCATAGCTCTTTTATTTTTATGTGATGGCCCTTGACCAGCTCTATGTCCTGAATGTTAGACCTGTACTTAATCAATTGAATCTCAATTCATGTGTCCCAAAGTCACCTCAGAATCAACAGGTCTCGGACTGAACTTAGTACATCCACTGGGAAACCTTCAATCCTAGCCTTCCAAAATTAGTAGATGATGCTCACCTGCCAGAATACTGCTAGAAATCTAGGCATCATTCATGGCCTCTTTCTTTATCTCCATCATATCCAATCCCACACCAGTCAAATGTTGTCCTTTTATCTCCCTGTGTGTGTGTGTGTGTGTGTGTGTGTGTGTGTGTGTGTTTAGTCACTTCAGTCATGTTCAACTCTTCGCAACCCCATGGACTATAGACCACCAGGCTCCTCTGTCCATGGGATGCTCCAGGCAAGAGTACTGGTGTGGGTTTCCATTTCCCCCTCCAGGGGATCTTCCTCACCCAGGGGGTCAAACCCTCAGCTCTCATGTCTCCTGCATTGGCAGGTGAATTTTTTTTACTACTAGTGCCACCTTTTCTCCTCAGTTCCTTTCAAATATATTTATTGTGGCCGCTGCAATGTAAGTTCCCATTATTTCTGGTCTAGATTCCATCCACAGCTCTCTGGTTGTTAGCTCTGATCCTAGTCTTGCTTTCTTCTCTTCATTTGTTCACGCTGAAGGCAAACGACACTCTCTGAATCACAAATCTAAGCATATTATTTCCCTGGTTAACAGCTTTAAGTCGATTTCCATTCTGAAAACCTTCTGTCTTCCGGTCCCTTCTGATTTCTCCAGAACTTTGAGGCTTTCTTAAATTTTATAGCTTCTTTGAGATTCTTAATTTCATCATGATCTCTCCACACACACCTCTGTATATTTCCTTCTCTCTCCATCGAGGCATTCAACGTTCTCATGGGCTTCCTCATTCTTCCATTGTTGTTGCACTGCTACCTCTAAGACCTCGGTTCATTTATGCCTTTCTCAACCTCCCTTCCTGCCTGCTTAAGTCATAGTGGTTTCTCTTCAATGTGCTATCGTAGGATATTGCATCCTTATTAATAGCTGGATCTGTCTGTCCAAATGCCCTACTCCTGAGCACACCATACCCCTGTTAATGAATGTAGAAATGCTATTTTCTCTGTCTGAAAACATACCACATCATCCTCCATCCCTCATTTCCACCCTCACCCAGCTAAGTCTTCCTAATCTCTCAACATTCAGGGAGTGCTCTTCTGAAAACTTTTCCCTGATTTTGCAAATGAGGCTAGGTGACTCTCTCCACTGTGCTCTCCAGGTGATGAATCATCTTTTGTAATTAAGTCAGATCACAGCACTGTTCTGCTCAAGATCTTCCAAAGACTCCCCATTTCACTCAAAGTAACACTCAGAACCCTTGTCATAGCCTACAGTGCCATACAGCATCTGCCCCCCTTTCCTTATTATTCCTCTAACTTCATCTTTTAATGATCTCCTCTTCCTTTTACCAAGTTTACTCCTGCTACCCATTTAAGGCTATGGCAGCAGCTGAAATGCTTTCCCTGGCTATCTACTTGACTAACTTCCTTGTCTCCTTCAAACCCTTGCACAAATATCCCCTTGTCAATGCACCTGTGTAAACACCCTATTTGAAGTTGCAATCTGCTCCACTCCTCTCTATCTGCACCCTTCAAATCTTCCCTTTTTTGCTGCATTTTAGTAGCGCTTCTTCCTTCCTATCAAATGATGTAATTAATTTATGATTTTTATTCATGGCTTGTCTTTCCTTATTAGACTCTAAGCTCCTCATAGGTGGATATTTTTATCTGCTATGCTCACTCAAGTTTTTCAAGTGGTTTCAATGGTGTCTGGAATAGAAGAGGTGATCAGTAAATAAGTTTAAAGGATGAGCCCTGATTGTACTATATTAAAATTGTCTTCCTTGTCCATCTGTCTACCACCAAACTATGCACTCTGTAAATGCAGGGAGTTTCACTAGTATGTCTATTTATAATATCTAGCACATTTCCTGAAAATAGTGGGTTTGTAATAAATGTTTGCTAAGTGCATGTACTCATCCTTGACCTCACTAACCCATAGTTCTCCAGGGTTTGCAATCGCACCATACCAAACTAGAAAATGAGCGCAAGAATGTTGCTTTCTTAGTGGAGAAATTTCACTATAAATTCTCATGGCATCTGAGATCTCCAAAGATGGAGTCGAATATTGACTGATATAGTGACTACAGTCAGCCCTCCGTATGCTTGGGTTCCATATCCACAAAAATCGATCCTGGGTTGGTTGAATTCATGAATGCCGACACCATGGATAAAAAGGACTGACTTTACAACTTCATTTTATGTAAGACACTTGAGCTTTCACAGACTTTGTTATCTATGGGAATTTCTAGAACCAATTCCTCATGGATTCCAAAGTGTTAGTCTCTCAGTCTTGTCCAACTCTTTGTGATCCCATGGACTATAGCCCACCAGCCTCCTCTGTCCATGGAATTCTCCAGCAAGAATACTGGAGTGGGTAGCCATTTCCTCCTCCAGGGGATCTTCCCAACCCAAGGATTGAATCCACGTCTCCTGCATTGCAGGCAGACTCTTTACCATCTAAGCCACCCTCCAAGGATGACTGTATTTCTCCCACAAGTCACTTAAGAGGGTAAGAATTTACCATCATCCATTTGGTTTTCTTTTTTCTCCATTATGTATCTGTAATTGGGGCATTTATTTTAGTAAGTTAGAAAACTAGAGAAAGTCCTGGGGATTGCAAGCTTGAAAAATAATATCTTTCCTTCTGTAACATCTCTTTTTCTTTCCTTCCTCAGAGCTCTTCCTGCCATGATGCAGTGGGTCCGCACACAGAAGCCAGGGGAGAGTGGCATCAATATTGTCACTGCCGACTTTGTAGAACTTGGTGATTTCATCAGCACTGTCATAAAGCTCAACTATGTCTTTGATGAAGGGGAAGCCAACACTTGATGGTACTGTTTGGAGTATCAGTGAATAAGAAGGAGAAGATTCATTGTATTAGATGTATTATCTATAAACACTCTGATCTTCCTATTCCACTGAGTTTCTGAAGGGATAAGGGCTGAAAGTGGGTGGGAAAGGGGGAAACCATTTCTTCAGTGATTATTATCATACTCTTCATTACTATAAATATTTCATTTTCCATTTGATAAGCAAAACCTACTTCTAGTGTTAGGGATTAAAAAAAGACTAGTAAATTTTGTTTTTCAGAATTAGTCTTTGTAACTTATGGGTGTTTACTTGATTGTGTTTCTGATTTCAACTTAGGGCTCCAACACTTTCCTCCAAATGAAACTTTTTGCTCCCTCTCTCGCTCGCTCTTTTTAATCTGATGCTGTATGGGACTTAAAAGTAATTGAATGCCCAGCATAATGTGTATTACATTGTTGTACTGAAATTTACTTGTTTTGTAGGATTTGGTATAACATTCTGTAGCCTGCAGTCTTGCTAACTTTTGGT
The DNA here is from genome assembly GCF_001704415.2 of Capra hircus. Classification (NCBI taxonomy): domain Eukaryota; kingdom Metazoa; phylum Chordata; class Mammalia; order Artiodactyla; family Bovidae; genus Capra; species Capra hircus. The sequence goes on from NC_030827.1 coordinate 33,203,438, forward strand.
CATAGGTAATATGCATCAAATTGATTTCCCTGCATCAGTAATACTGGAGGCCATAATCAGTAAATTTTGTGTCATCTAAAAACAATAGTGTTTCACAGTATTTCTATTGAAGGCAGCTATAAATATAGAATAAAAAACTTTCGTGGAAGAACAATTAGTGCCAACTCCGTATTGAAAAATGGAGGTGGTGAGGAGATGGATATCACTTTAATTCTGAAATCTCCTAAATATTGTCTTGAAAATACCCAGTAAATGAAAAATTATGTGTGTTAAAATCAGAAAACTCTGTTGGACCTAGAGATGATCATATTGAATAAAATAAGAAAGAGAAGGACAAATAGCATTTTATATCTCTTATATGTGGAATAAAAAAAAAAGATACAAATGAACTTAAACAGAAAAAGGCGCACAGACTTAGGGATTGAATTTATGGTTACAGGGGGAAGGGTGGGGACAGGAGAGATAGATTGGGAGTTTGGGATCAACATGTACACACCACTATATTTAAAATAAAATGGCTTTCCATGGAAAAGTAAGTAAAAGTAAAATTATAAAATAAAAAAATTAATTAAAACAATAGAATCAGAAAACTCTGAAAAGAACACTTACAAAAGTTCTTCTAACAATTAACTTGACTAAAAAAATTAAAATAAGAAAAGAAAGAAAGAAGTGAAAGGTTCTGCAAGCTTTCCTACCAAATTAAGATTTCCCAACATGTCATTCTACATCCCAAATTTTGAGGAACATATTCTGAGAAGCTTCAATTTGAGTTTTTTTAAATAAAGTTGAGGAAAAAGGAAGGGTCACAGAATGAATGAGAACAATATCTTTGAAACTATGACTGTGACCTCTCCAGAATCCATCAAGCATCTTCAGGAGATTCTTAAGTCTATGTGATTTGAACAGATTTTGAAAATCGCTTTGGGGTTCCATCCATCTCACCCCAGGGTTAATTTTGAGGCAGAGGCCAAAGTTTCGCAGCAAGTTTCTGCCTTCTACCATGTAATAGTCCACGTGTATGAGGAAGAAAAATGCAATACAACTCTAAGCATTGCTTCCCCCTTGGTGTCATTGCGATATTTGACAGCTCCAAATAACCTTAAAAGAGCACAATAACCCTTTCCTATATGCCTCACAGGACTATTGTGAGGCATTTATAAAAATCTATAAAATTTGTTGAAATTTGTACAATTCTGAATTATTTTATCTTCATGTTTAGAAATAATCACAGCTCAATAGTTTCCTGGGGGGAAACAACATAATCCATGTCAAGTGAGACCATAGAGAAATAAACGTATGCTCTCGGTTTTTAATTAATTTAAACATACAACGTGTGGTTTAATCTCTGAGTCTTAGGTAAGGGATTTGATTCCAAGTTTATGTACATTAAAATTATAAATAATTAAGAGTTTATTAGAAGACTATAAATATTCACTATCAGAAAATAGTATTTACTAACCACTGTGGGGAATGGAGAGAAATTGTTTAGACTGAAGAGAACATTTATGAAAAGTACACAGCTGTGTTTTGTTGACCAGGTAGCATGCGTATATATATGCAACAGATATAGTCTCCATTCCAGTTGTGTGTATTTGTATCAGCAAACAAAATAAACCAATCTGTACCTACTCCTTGCAAGCGGACAGATACAAATACACACAAACACACACAGTCAAGGACAGACACAGTGACAATTCTTCTTTTCAAGTGAAAACTTTGATGATATTAAATACTTTAGTTTTAAGACCAAAACCCTTAACAGTGTATGAAAAAGAGTTGATGAGAACTTTGAAAGTAGAGTAGCTGATTATATTAAAATATTTTTGTACAAATAGATAATATTATCTACAAATATAGTTTTCTTTCCACTTCCTTTCTCCTTGCAGTTTTATTGTCTTTCTATATCTTTCACCTGCTCTTTTATGTGCAATGGAATATGATTCCTTTTATAAGGACGATAGCTTATTGGAATTAATGTCCTGTGAAGTTGTTTTTTGGGCAGGTTTTCTCTGACTATTCATTATTCATCCCTCAGGAGGACCTTTAGCCAAGCAAATTTACAATGACACAAGGATTTAACTTCTAAATGTATGAGAAAACAGATCTTTCAACATATTAATGAAAAATGAGTAAAATATAGAGGTAACTATGTTGTATTTTCTTGAACTTAGATGCTTTCTTATAATATTCGCTTAGAATTAGCTTTGTCATATTTGTCATTTGGGTGCTGGAAAAAAACAAACATGCTGAAGCATTAGATTAATCGCACAGTTTTTCAACTGGAGAAAGCATTTAATTGCTATTAATAAACCTGCACATAGAGACCTTGTTTGACAAGAGATATTTCCAAGCCAATGTTTGGTTTCCATGTGGATATACAGTATCTATGTAGCAGGCACTGGGAGTACATGGATTTGCCTTAATTTCTAAAGGAGGGAATAGGTAGACGTGAATCCAGCTAGAGGAAGAGTTCACTAGAAGGGATTCTTTTGCAAGGAGAATAGAGAGAAGATGCCTTTGGCTGTCTTCTGTCCATTGGCCCTGCTCTGGAACACACCTGGGGAGCAGGCTGTGGGCCTTAAATAAAGAGGTAAGGGTGAGGACTAGTGGTATGTGATTAGAGTTTGCCATCAGTCTAAGCTCCTTTGTCTTAGTTAGACATTGTGTTTCCAGAGCATTTGAGCACAAGGGCTACAAATAAACCCCCAAATGGTAGGAGATATATCTTGGTGCACATTTTGTTTTGCTTAGTTCTTAACTTTTCCATCATTAGTCCTGCAAGGAAGAAAAAAAAAACAAACCAGAAACAAAATCCAACTTTTACCCAATTATAGCAGGAAATCAAAGGGGTGAGTGGCTGATGAGGGAAAATATGCAAAGAGTATCATTTTTTGGTTTGCTTTCCTGTCTGTAATTTTGAAGGCCCAATATAGTGATGACTCCTGCTATTTCATCCTTTATGTCTCCCTATTACTACACAGTCATATGAATGCAGAGAATGAGGAGGCATCTTTTAAAAGCCTTAGGATACTCTATATGATGACCTCAATATTCACTTTCAGCCATACTAGGAAAACTTACTTTTCATGGAGCACCACCTAACAGTGAATGTATTAGAGCATAAAGTGTTTGGTATGTATGCACCTATGTGTGTACACACGTAAACACATGCAAACACACAGAGAGAGCATGAACATCTCACACATTATTCAAGTGGAAACCACTCTAATCAATCAACCTGATTCTATTGCAGTTTTAACTCTTAAAATCATTATCTCCTACGTAAGTAGGCACAAACATAATTTAAATATTTAAGAGGAGAAAAATCACTAGAAAACCAATGAAAAATAAGACCATCATAAATAAGAAATGCCTAGCAGTGATAGTCTTAACTATGTTGTCAGCAACACTTCAAGCTGGAGAATCAAAGATGAACTTAAAAATCATAAACAAACACACACACATCTTCTCTTACTGTTGTTTTAAGTTCTTTGAGGCTCTGAGATGTTTTAGCCAATGTTACCCATTCAGGATCTCCCCTGTTAGGACTCCAGACAGGAAAGGTGGAAGTCTCAGGAAATGTATGTTTTCATGAGTTTTTCAGTTCTGCAATTTTAATGATCCAGCGACACAAACTTCTGACCTTTGGTTGCTCTTTCCAGATCAGAGCTTCACAGGTGGAGTGCTGCTTTCTGAATCGCTAATAGAAAAGAATGCATAGTGTCCCTCAAGATATGCTAAACAAGGTTTTTTAAAGTGTTTTATGTTATAGCACTTTAGTCTTTTCAACTAGATCTCAGTGACACAATGGTGTAAATGCTGTATTTGCCATAACTTACTGGTGGCTCCTGTGTTACATACAGTTTTAAATAATGCTTTAAATTGTTAGTTTTCCCAATGACAATGATCAAATGTTCTGTGGAATTTGTAAAACGTGTTGATTAAGTCTATTGAAAATTGTGCACTTTTTATTTCATTTGTGATACTCTTTTATAGTTATTAGTTCTAAATGTGTATTTGTATGAGTCAGAAGTATGTGCTTGTATGTGGTGTGTGTGTAAGTGTACTTACTATATCTTGTACAAAATCAAACTTATCCTAAAGAAAAAGGGCACATTATGACCAGCCTTAATACCTTGACATTTTTGTTACTGTTGCAATTTGGGATTAAAATTTAAAAGGAGATTATGTTTTTGTTAAAAACGGCCTTTTTTTTAACCACATGAGGAATGTGCTTTAGTACTTATTTGAGTTCTCACAAGCAAATAATGCAGCTTGTGGGATACCCAATGCTCTTTAAGTTTCAAACATCAATTAATTTATTAACTTCATTAATGTGCAAAGAAACTAAATTCAGACTCATTTCCATCCACAAGAGAGCCAGTGCACTTCTAAAGTTGTTCTTCCAAACATGGAACCCATTTTTAGGGAACCCAAGTTTTCCTTAAAAAAATGTTTCTCCAAACCATTACTTTAAAAAAAAAAAAAAAAGTCTTCTCAAGTATAATGAACTGCCTTGGCTCTGTGAGAGTCACGAAAGACCCATCAACATTAGGTGGTACCAATGTGATTCCCTTTGCAAAAAACCAGGAAGCAACACTCCTGAATTTTTGCTATCTGCCTAAGTGCATTCAAATACTAATTTAAGGATCTGCACTGGTGGTCATGTTCAAAGCAAAACTCTGTAATCTTTAGGTCTGGGATCTTGGTACAGGATATTAATCTACCTTCTTTTCTTTTCCTCCATCTTCAATTATTTTTGTCCCATATTTAAGATTGCTAGATAGAATACTGGATACCCAGTGAAACTCAAATTTCAGATACACATGAATATTTTTAGTATAATATTTCCCAATATTTCATGAGATGTACTTATACTAAAAATTATTCATTGTTTATCTTAAATTTACATTTAATTGGATATTACTGCATTTTTTTTAAATCTTAAATCCCTATGCATCCTATCATTTTCAGTAGGGCTACCTATAGGGGATAACATCCTACCTCTTTCCACACTCCTGTGTTAAGATAGTTCATGAAAATCAGTAGTCTTAATTCCCCTCATGAAGGAAAATATTGGCCCATGCCAAGTCCCAGAAATGTGTTATGAAGGGCCAACTGAAATACAGGAAGAATAATCAGGCAAGAACTTTAGTAAGATCAATGCCACAGTCACTTGTCTATTGTGAGATCCAAGTCTCTCTCCCCACAATTAATCCCTAATGTAACATTCCCCAATAATTTGGGACAACCTGAAACATACCCATATATTAAAACTGCCCCTGGCGAGAAGTACCTTCTAATTCATATCAGGACCGCTTTAAAAATTTGTTATCTTTTTCTTTCAGAGAGGTAACAAACGAATCCATTACTCTTCTTATTAATGACTTAGCACAGATTATTTTTATCAGATTAGATCTGGTCACCTATGGAATTGTAGAAAATTTGACATAGAAAGGAACTCTCTTGACTGCTGGAGGAAGAGAGGAGTGTCTGAGGTCTGGACACAGCTCTGTCTGTGCCTATTCAGGAGATTGGGTGGAAGAGACAGCAGGCGGGAATGTAGTTCCTGGCAATGAAGCCGCACCGGCCAGAGAGACTCGTCAAAGCAGATTATCACAACCAACACCTTTTCTAAGGAATTTGAACCCCAACCCATCCCAGAGAAAGAACCGTGAGACCTAAGGCCATTTTCTAGACAAATTTGTAAAGCATAAAATGTGTTGAAATTCCTAAAATAGAGTTTTCAAATATTTCTGAATCCAACAATGACTCCTTGGCAGGGTCTGAATGGGGATGGAGTTTCAAGACATTTGGGTAGCTGCCTCCTCTCTTGAAATTTATATAAGTGATAGGAAAATCCAAATCTCTTAATGTAACATTTCCATCTCATGGCCCCTGCTTCTGCACATTTCTGTTGATTTACTTCATGTCTAAAGGATGGGAATTTGCAGAGCTGGTGACATTTCCTTCATTAGACACGAGAAATTCACCAGTGGGAGACCTGTGCCTTCTCTTTTTAGGATCTGATCATTGATACTTTAATAAATGTGATGTAAAGAAAATACATGCCTACAGTTCTGTTTAGCAAATGAAGTTTTTTTGATAATATTGTGTTCTTAATGTTAAAAAAAAGTTTCTTTGTATCCAGTGAAAAGCCTAATAAAGTCCTGATACCAGTTGTCTTAATTTTTTTATTTCATATTCATCAGCACTTTATTACAGCCCCAAAGTGGATCTTTTAAATAAGACATGACTCAGAGCAACAGAAAATGTCATTCTTTTTTAAAAAATATAAATCACTGTATTAGGATTTCCTCTGTGAAAGAATATATCCTCCACCAAAAAAGGCAATGCCATGATTGCTTCCATTGCATCAAAGTCAGGCATCTTCAAAGTCTGATGCTTTTAGCTTCTGGTATTGCCACAAAAGCCAATATCACTATAGCAAAACCATACTGATGAATATAGTATATTAGCATTACAAAACACCATCCTGACACCGTGTATAAGATGCTGTACACAAGCATGGGTGCCGTTTTATATCTGTATCGCAAAAACAGTAAGAAACTGAGGCCCCATCCCTTCTTTTTGCTCCCCTCACCTCCAGAACTTCAGATGAAACTACTTTTTCTCAACAGCAGAGGCTGACCTCATAAAGTAAATTGAAAGTGTTAGTCACTCAGTCATGTTCAACACTTTGCAACCCCATAGACTGTAGCCAGCCAGGGTCCTCTGTCCATGGGATTCTCCAGGCAAGAATACTTGAGTGGATTGCAATGCCCTCCTCCAGGGGATCTTCCCAACCCAGGGACTGAGCCCAGGTCTCCTGCATTGCAGGCAGATTCTTTACCTTCTGAACCACTGGGGAAGCGGAGCAGGCCCCAGAAATTAAAGAAGTATCTCCTTTCCGCAGGTTAGAGAAGTTGGCACTTCCAAGATGCAAGGAGTACGCACATCACTTGGCATTGGAGCAAATATTTCTCTTTTAGTGAAAAGCAATATTGTGGCATGATGGTGCCATTTCAACATTGGCTGTAAACATATGGTTCAATATTTGTCGTTGCAATGAGCTGCAATAATGGCCACCCTGGAATTAAGTGGCAGGAGGTGAACCTAAATGTAACTGGGCCTCTTCTACCATGTTCATCTTTCAGTCCTGTGGATAGAAATATTAATATTCCTGGAAACATATGGCACTTTAGGCAAAGGTGAAACATAGTAAAAACCACATTAAATTCTACAAAGTGGGATTTAGTGCCCTTGGTGAGAAACCCAGGAGGCAATAGAGAACGCCAGTGCTAGCAGTTCTAAGCATTCGTTGGCAAAACACTCACACTTTTTCCCTCAGAGGAATGTAAGCTTGACCTCTTGGGGTTTCACTGAGAAATAATGAAGGAAAAAAAAATCTTTTGCCTCAACACAACTGCTAAGCTGTTATTAAACTGTACTCTTTCATTATGGAAAAAGACAAATCTGCCTGCAGACCTGTTTCTATTTTGGCATGGGGAAAAAGCAGAAAATATTAATTTTGAACCAATAACTCTTTTCTCATTGAACTAAAGGTTATAAATCCTTGATTTCAGCTTTGAAAGTAAGAGGCACATATTCGCTATTTTTGTATTCTCAGGGGATAGCAGTTATTAAAACATGTTTGAAAACAATGAAATGAAACTATGATGGGTTATGACCCAACTGAAGGGTAGACAAGTGCTTGATCAGGCTGTGCACATGTGGAACACTGTCGAATGGTGATGAGGCATCAAAAAAGTAGCAGGCAGTATCCTCCACCTCTTGTATTCCTTGGAGAAATACTGAAAACACTGGGAGAATTTAGAGGAATATACACTGCATGGTGTTCTCTTCAAACACTAAGACCTCTTATCTTAGCTGTAAAGTCAACTCCAAATCTTTGTGCAGAATATGTGCCCAGGGGAACTTGTGTTATGATTCATCTGTTTAAAAGTAGCTGAGAAAGGATATGAGAGGGATTACATTTTGAACTTCAACAAACCTCTTGTTAAGTGTTCCCATTCCTCATCCACTTGCATATATAAGTGGGGTTGCATGAATACATTAACTAAAATTCCACAGGATTTTCTTTCCGCACAGGAGATCTGGTCACACACCCTTTGGGAAGACTGTCTCCTTCCTTACACTTTCCTGCATCCCCAGAAGGTGTTTTCTGTGTGCCAAGCAGAAATCCAGAGCCTCTGGCTACTGGCTGCTGCTACGCTCTGATAGCATGCCCTCTATGGTCTCCAATTATGGCCCTTTCTCCAAGCGCTGTGCTGTGCTTAGTCACTCAGTCGTGTCTGACTCTTTGTGACTCCATAGACTGTAGCCCACCAGGCTCCTTTGTCCATGGGTTTCTCCAGGAAAGAACACTGGAGTGGGTTGCCATGCCCTTCTCCAGGACATCTTCCCAACCCAAAGATCGAACCCAGGTCTCCCTCATTACCGGCAGATTCTTTACTATCTGAGCCACCAGGGAAACCCAAGAATACTGGAGTGGGTAGCCTATCCCTTCTCCAGGGGATTTTCCTGACATAGGAATTGAACCAGGGTCTCCTGCATTGCAGGCAGATTCTTTACCAGCCAAGCTACCAGGAAAGCCCCCATATATCCATCAGAACCAGCAATCCTCCCAGTGGGCACTGCTTTCCCTGGGCCGAGCATCAGGTGTTGGAGAAGACTCTTGAAAATCTCTTAGACTGCAAGATCAAACCATTCAATCCTAAAGGAAATCAATTCTGAATATTCTTTGGAAGGACTGATGTTGAAGCTGAAGTGCCAATAGTCTGGCCACCTGATGTGAAGAACGGACTCATTAGAAAAGACCCTGATGCTGGGAAAGATTGAAGGCAGGAGGAGAAGGGGACAACAGAGGATGAAGTGGTTGGATGGCATCACCGACTCGATGGACATGAGTTTGAGCGAGTTCCAGGAGTTGGTGATGGACAGGGAATTCTGGCATGCTGCAGTTCATAAGGTCGCAAAGAGTCAGACATAACTAAGCGACTGAACTGAACTGAACAGAACAGAGGCAAAGTCCTCAGGTGCTAAAGCAGTGAGTGGTCTGCTGCCAAGCAAAGAGAGATGAGGAAATGCTTCTGTCTTTACGTTACATTCTTGTGTCCCAATAATTTCCCAAGATCAGAGGCAAAGAGCTTATTCAACTCCCTCTCTCTTTCTCTCTCTGTCTCCCTACTCCCGCCCCACCCAATGGACTTATGACAGAAATTAAATCCATTGACAGCCACCATACGGTTCTCAAAATCTCTACTCCCCTCTGAGGACCAAGGCATTTGTCCTGGTCAATTTATCTTCCTGGTTTTTCCTTCTCTCAAAAAGCCATCTTTTGATAGACCCACTCCCAATTCTGTTATTTAGTCTCGTTCTAGGACCCTACATGCATGTGGCCTAAAAGACCAGCAGCTCCTGCTTGTAGTCATTTCTATTAGATGAGCAAATGACCAAGCTGGGCAGGGGACTTTGTGTACAGATGCCTAGCTTCTCCTTACTGGCATGCTTCCTTCTCCTGTCCACTCCAGAGAAAACTTATTCCCTCACAAACAATCTAATGAACTAATTCAAAAGGAAATCTTCATAGGGATGAAAATAACGGTTGTTAATCTTATTTTTTTACCTTAAAGATGCACTTACAGATAACTGAAACTCCAAAATTTTATGCTGCTGCTGCTGCTAAGTTGCTTCGGTCACGTCCGACTCTGTGCGACCCCATAGACGACAGCCCACCAGGCTCCGCCATCCCTGGGATTCTCCAGGCAAGAACACTGGAGTGGGTTGCCATTTCCTTCTCCAATGCATGAAAATGAAAAGTGAAAGTGAGGTCGCTCAGTCATGTCTGACTCTTCGTGACCCCATGGACTGTAGCCTACCAGGCTTTTCCATCCATGGGATTTTCCAGGCAAGAGTACTAGAGTGGGATGCCATTTGCTTTCATACCTTATTCAAGAATACACATTGTATTTAGTTGCACTGAAGCAGGTTCAGCTACAACAAAAATTCTGATAAATTTTCTTTCCATTTTTAAAAAATTACTTAGTTAATTTTTTTTGTCATTCAAAATACATTAATTCTTTTTTCAAAAGTTTTTTTTTAAGATTTAAAATGTTTTATTTTTATTTTTTATTTTTTTAAATTTTAAAATCTTTAATTCTTACATGCGTTCCCAAACATGAACCCCCCTCCCACCTCCCATAACATCTCTCTGGGTCATCCCCATGCACCAGCTCCAAGCATGCTGTATCCTGCATCAGACATAGACTGGCAATTCAATTCTTACATGATAGTATACATGTTAGAATGTCATTCTCCCAAATCATCCCACCCTCTCCCTCCCTCTGAGTCCAAAAGTCCATTATACACATCTGTGTCTCTTTCCCTGTCTTGCATACAGGGTCATCATTGCCATCTTCCTAAATTCCATATATATGTGTTAGTATACTGTATTGGTGTTTTTCTTTCTGGCTTACTTCACTCTGTATAATCGGCTCCAGTTTCATCCATCTCATCAGAACTGATTCAAATGAATTCTTTTTAACGGCTGAGTAATACTCCATTGTGTATATGTACCACAGCTTTCTTATCCATTCATCTGCTAATGGACATCTAGGTTGTTTCCATGTCCTAGCTATTATAAACAGTGCTGCGATGAACATTGGGGTACATGTGTCTCTTTCAATTCTGGTTTCCTCGGTGTGTATGCCCAGAAGTGGGATTGCTGGATCATAAGGTAGTTCTATTTGCAATTTTTTAAGGAATCTCCAGACTGTTCTCCATAGTGGCTGTACTAGTTTGCATTCCCACCAACAGTGTAGGAGGGTACCCTTTTCTCCACACCCTCTCCAGCATTTATTGCTTGCAGATTTTGGGATCACAGCCATTCTGACTGGTGTGAAGTGGTACCTCATTGTGGTTTTGATTTGCATTTCTCTAATAATGAGTGATGTTGAGCATCTTTTCATGTGTTTGTTAGCCATCCGTATGTCTTCTTTGGAGAAATGTCTATTTAGTTCTTTGGCCCATTTTTTGATTGGGTCATTTATTTTCCTGGAATTGAGCTGCAGAAGTTGTTTGTATATTTTTGAGATTAGTTGTTTGTCAGTTGCTTCATTTGCTATTATTTTCTCCCATTCAGAAGGCTGTCTTTTCACCTTGCTTATATTTTCCTTTGTTGTGCAGAAGCTTTTAATTTTAATTAGATCCCATTTGTTTATTTTTGCTTTTATTTCCAGAATTCTGGGAGGTGGATCATAGAGGATCCTGCTGTGATTTATGTCTGAGAGTGTTTTGCCTATGTTCTCCTCTAGGAGTTTTATAGTTTCTGGTCTTACATTTAGATCTTTAATCCATTTTGAGTTTATTTTTGTGTGGGGTGTTAGAAAGTGATCTAGTTTCATTCTTTTACAAGTGGTTGACCAGTTTTCCCAGCACCACTTGTTAAAGAGATTGTCTTTACTCCATTGTATATTCTTGCCTCCTTTGTCAAAGATAAGGTGTCTATATGTGTGTGGATTTATCTCTGGGCTTTAAACTCTCACTGTTTGCAGATGGCATGATCCTCTACATGGAAAACCCTAAAGACTCCACCAGAAAATTACTAGAGCTAATCAATGAATATAGTAAAGTTGCAGGATATAAAATCAACACACAGAAATCCCTTGCATTCCTATACACGAATAATGAGAAAGTAGAAAAAGAAATTAAGGAAACAATTCCATTCACCATTGCAACGAAAAGAATAAAATACTTAGGAATATATCTACCTAAAGAAACTAAAGACCTATATATAGAAAACTATAAAACACTGATGAAAGAAATCAAAGAGGACACTAATAGATGGAGAAATATACCATGTTCATGGATCGGAAGAATCAATACAGTGAAAATGAGTATACTACCCAAAGCAATTTACAAATTCAATGCAATCCCTATCAAGCTACCAGCGATATTTTTCACAGAACTAGAACAAATAATTTCAAGATTTGTATGGAAATACAAAAAACCTCGAATAGCCAAAGCAATCTTGAGAAAGAAGAATGGAACTGGAGGAATCAACTTGCCTGACTTCAGGCTCTACTACAAAGCCACAGTCATCAAGACAGTATGGTACTGGTACTTAGTTAATTTTTGACTACACTGGGTCTTCAGCACTGCTCTGGAGATTTCTCTAGTTATGGTGAGCATGGGCTATTTCTTTGTTTCTGTGCATGGGCTTTTCATTTTGTGGCTTCTCTTGTTAACAGAGAACAGGTTCTGTGTGCATGGGTTTTGGTAGTTGCAGCACGCCAGCTCAGAGGCTGTGGCTCTCAGGCCCTAGGCCATGGGCTCCAGTAGTTGTGGAACATGACTTGATTGCTCTGTAACTTGTGAAATCTTCCCAGACCAGGGATTGAACCTGTGTCTCCTGCACTGGTGGGCAGATTCTTATCCACGGTACCACCAGGGAGGCCCTTCTTTACATTTTTATTCTGTCACAATTTTTCTAATTTTCCTTGTTATAGCTGCTTAGATTGTTGCTTTCTCAGTCACTAAGTCATGTCCAACTCTTTGCAATCCCATGAACTGCAGCACGCCAGGCTTCCCTGTCCTTGTCTCCCAGAGTTTCTCAAATTCATGTCCATTGAGTTGATGATGCCATCCAATCATTTCATCCTTTGTGGCCCTCTCCTCCTCCTGCCCTCAATCTTTCCCAGAATCAGAGTCTTTTCCAGTCTTTTCAGCTTTTCACATACGGTGGCCAAAGTATTGGAGCTTCAGCATCAGTCCTTCCAATGAATATTAAGTGTTGATTGACTGGTTTGAACTAACTTAGTATATGTAGAAGTATTTATAAGAGTGTTTGGCACTCCAGGTACCCAAAGGACTCTCAAGAGTCTTGTCCAGCACCACAGTTCGAAAGCATCAATTCCTTGGCACTCAGCCTTCTTTATGGTCCAACTCTCACATCTGTACATGACTACTGGAAAAACCACAGCTCTGATTATATGGACCTTTGTTGGCAAAGTGATGCCTCTGCTTTTTAATACAGTCTAAGTTTGTCATAGCTTTCCTTCCAAGGAGTAAGCATCTTTTAATTTTGTGGCTACAGTCACTTTCAACAGTGATTTTGGAGCCCAAGATAATAAAATCTGTCACTGTTTCCATTGTTTCCCCATTTATTTGCCATGAAGTGATGGAACCAGATGCCATGATCTTCACTTTTTAATGCTGAGCTTTAAGCCAGCTTTTTCACCCTCCTCTTTCACCTTCATCAAGTGTCTCTTCACTTTCTGCCATTAGGGTGGTATCATCTGCATATCTGCTGCTGCTGCTGCTAAGGTGCTTCAGCCATGTCCGACTCTGTGCGACCCCATAGACGGCAGCCCACCAGGCTCCACTGTCCCTGGGATTCTCCAGGCAAGGACACTGGAGTGGGTTGCCATTTCCTTCTCCAGTGCATGAAAGTGAAAAGTGAAAGTGAAGTCGCTCAGTCGTGTCTGACTCTTCGCGACCCCATGGACTGCAGCCTACCAGGCTCCTCTGCCCATGGGATTTTCCAGGCAAGAGTACTGGAGTGGGGTGCCATTGCCTTCTCCTTGCATATCTGAGGTTGTTGATGTTTCTCCTGGCAATCTTGATTCCAGCTTGTGATTCATTCAGCCCAGCATTTCACATAATGTACTCTGCATAAAAATTAAATAATCAGGGTGACAATATATAGCCTTGATGTACTCCTTTCCCAATTTTGAACCAGTTCTTTGCTCCATGTCTGGTTCTGACTGTTGCTATAGAGAGAGGTAAAGTGGTCTGGTATTCCCATCTCTTGGAGAATTTTCCAATTTGTTGTGATCCACACAGTCAAAAGCTTTAGCATAGTCAATGAAGCAGAATTAGATGTTTTTCTGGAATTTGCTTGCTTTTTCTATGATCCAGGGAATGTTGGCAATTTGATCTCTGGCTCCTCTGCCTTTTCTAAACCCAGCTTGTACATATGGAAGTTCTCAGTTCTTGTATTGTTGAAGTTTGGCTTGAAGGATTTTGAGCATTAACTTTCCAGGATGTGAAATGAGTGCAATTGTATCATAGTTAGAATATTCTTCGGCATTTCCCTTTCTTGGGATTGGGATGAAAACTGACCTTTCCCATTCCTCTGGCCATTGCTGAGTTTTCCAAATTTTCTGGCTTATTGAGTGCAGCACTTCAACAGCATCATCTTTTAGGATTTGAAATTGCTCAGCTGGAATTCCATCACCTCTACTAGCTTTGTTTGTAGTGATGCTTCCTAAGGCCCACTTGACTTCACACTCCAAGATGTCTGCCCATGATTTTAAGGTATATATTTAATTTCTAAACATATGTGATTTTTAAATTATCTTTGATATGAATTTCTCATTTTGATATTAATTTCTCATCTAAATGCTTTCTTCTCTGCAATCACCTTCTGTTTTTCTTTGGTCTTTTAACTTTATTGAGGCTTTCAATAGCTAAGTTAAAGATCTCTCTTGGTAACTGTCACATTGCACTTGAAAATATGTGGGTTATTTTCAAATAGCTTTTGATATTGATTTCTAACATAATTCCATGGTAATAAGAACAGCACTCTAGATGATTTCAAGATCTTTAGCCCATGAAATTTTTGCATCTTGCTTCATGTCCCTGGATATGTTCCAGTGTCTCCAGATTTATAGTCTATGGGAATTTGAATAGAATTTGTATGCTGCTGTTGTGTGAAACTTGGATAAACCTTAATTACATTGAATTGGTTCATAGTGCTCTTCAGGTCTATTACATCATTCTACTTTTCTGTCTATTCATTGTATTAATTTTTAAGAGTTTGATATTGAAACTCCAATTAAACATTTTTATTTATCTACTTTTAAAAAAGAAAAGTGAAACTCACAAATCAGTGTATTACAGATGGTTTTCATAAGGGAAAGGCCAGTGGTTTTGTGTCTCCCTTCTATGAGATCTCCTGGGGATCCCTAGAGAAATTTCTAGGACTCTCTTGACCTACACATCTCAACCTTTACACACAATTACCAGAATCTCAATAAAGTGCAGATTCTGAAAAAGGAAGACAAGGATAGGGTTCCAGATTCTAACTTTCAGAAAAACTCCCGAATTCTGCTTCTGCTGCTATGACAGGCAGCCCCCCGTGAGTAGCCAGGCTATGGAGCCCAACTTCAGAACACCTGCTAAGCCTTGGCTTTTCCATGAGATTTATTTCAGGGAAGAGTAAATGAACAAGTCTTTCATTTTGAAACAAACAATTTGGATAGAGAAATTATTATTACGAAAGAAGAAACCAAGCTAGTCAACCTAAAGTGAAAAGTAGTGAAAGTATTAGTCGCTCAGTCATATCTGACTCTTTGTGACCCCATAGACTGTAGCCCACCAGGCTCCTCTGTCCATGGGATTTTCAGGTAAGAATACTGAAATGGGTTGCCATTTCCTTCTCCAGGGTATCTTCCTGACCCAGGGATCAAATCTCCTGCATTGCAGGAGGATTCTTTACAGTCTGAGCCCCGAGGGACTCCCTAAAGCCACCAGTAACTACTTGTAGTATGCTGCAGCTAATGCTAAGTTGCTTCAGTCATGTCTGACACTGTTCGACCCATAGACGGCAGCCCACCAGGCTCCCCCATCCCTGGGATTCTCCAGGCAAGAATGCTGGAGTGGGTTGCCATTTCCTTCTCCAATGCATGCATGCATGCTAAGTCACTTCAGTTGTATCTGACTCTGTGAGACCCTATGGACAGCAGCCCACCAGGCTCCTCTGTCCACAGGATTCTCTAGGCAAGAATACTGGAGTGGGTTGCCATTTCCTTCTCTGGTGGTCTGATGAAGTCAGGTTTATTTATCCATCACAATGAGAAATGAAACATAGATTATCTCACCAAACTAAGGAAAATAGAGAGTCATTATGGAGTTCTGTGTAGGGGCAGAGTTTAGGTGAAATTTGACCACAAATTTAAGCCTATGTTGATAGGCTGGAGGCAAGGGAAGTCTGTGTCAAGGCTCTGGACTGCAAAACAAGCCAAAGGGCTTGTTTCCTTTGACCCTTCAAAGTTAAGATAGCTGTGGAAACCTATGTGCAGAAACCCTGGATCTGAATTTCTGCTCCCAGATTGTGAATTGAGGCTGCTTTCCTGTGTCAAAGTGACTTAAATTCTACACACAAGAGTGGGATGTTCCATTCTTACCGTAAGAATTTCAAATAGCCATAGTCACTCATAAAGGGGGTTATTATGACACTTTAGAGCTGCAGTGTGTCCTTGGGAGAAGTATTTCCTGTTAATTTTGCAGAACTGACTTTATCTATGCCTGTTATTCCAGCCTGATGAATAGCCAGACAGCTTTTACTTTCTTAGCCGAAGCCATTTTTTTTTCCACTTTTCCAGTTTGTAAGTGATAGAAATCTAACTCAAGTTAATTTCAGCCAAAAAAAAAGAAGGGTACTTTTCAAGCTCATTGAAACCGAAAAAATAAGTAGCTTTAGGGATAACTGGATCTAAGCTCTCACAGAATATCATTAGGGCTTGATTTTTTTTCTCTATCTCTGTTTAACTTGCCTCTGCATTGACTATATTTAAGTAGTTTTTACACAGTGAGGCAAGATAACCAAAGGGTGTTTCTTTTTTCCCAATAATCTCAACTTAAAAAAATTTTTTTTGAGTCTCATTGGTCTGAGTTGGGTCTGAAGCCACCTTCTCAATCAAGTGCTACACACGTGAGAATGGATGGAGAATGGGAGAGTGGTGGCTTGCAAGGAAATGTGAAGTTCATGACTAGATGTGAAGAGTCAATTACAGATGTCCTTTACAGACATTCGCAACACCCTGAAATCATGACCTGTAGGGGACACTGCTTTCCTTTATTCAAAAGTTGTTCTGGATTGCTTTGACTTCAGTTCTGAATTCCAGAGATAAGAAAAATTAATGCTAAGTAGATTTTTAACTTTAATGTTATGGGGTCTTTCTAAAAACACTTTTATGGTAAATAATTTCAAACTTCCAGAAAATTTTCAAAAGTATTGGAGAAAACTTGCACATATATTTTCCTTTTAGTCATTTGTTAATTAATATTTTTCAATATTCTATAAAATAGTATTTTAAAGTATTATTCATATTCCAGAAACAATTAATATGTCATAACTGAAAACTTTAAAATCTACATCCTTGAAGACATTCATATAATAAAATTCATTCAAAATGCACAATAGTCTAAAGCACCACAGGGAATATAAAAATACAACCTATAGCTCATATAAAAAGAGGAGAAAAGAAAATATAAAAACATATAAATGGTACATACCTAAGATGTATCTGTGGGAGGGAGTAAGATATGCTATTTAGTTTGGATAATATGCGGAAATTCTTACTGTGAGGTAAGTGACAGGCAGTTCTTCTGAAAAATGTATTCATCTGGACATCAATTTCCTACCTTGCAAACTGAATCTATTGCTTAGTGAAATGCTCTAGACTAACAACTTTTAGCAGACTCTTATTTCTTAATGAGATATTCTAGACCTCTAACTAACTGTTAGAGAGAAGAAAGAGGTTCTCTAAACTGTATAAATGCTCAGGGAACATGGTAACACTAGAGACCAAAAACATTCCTATTTGATGTATGTAACACTTCAACAGTGTCCTGAAATGCTGCAATGCTTAGGCTATTATAACATTTTTATCTTTAATATGAATAACATTGAAATCATCACATAAAATTATTACTTTTAATTTAGAAATCTAATTGGTACTATAGCTACTTTAAATTATTTCTTCTTACCTCATGCTTCTTTTGATCTTTATGACTACATTGTTGTGTTTTGATAAATGTCAACACTAGGAAAATTAAGCCTGTATTAAATTTTTTATGTACTAATGCTTTCTTTGTACCATCTTATTTAGTTGCAGTTGTCAAATACCTACCTTGGAGTTTAAGTTTTATTATCTCTACCTTCTTTATTTAAAGAAACCAAGACTTTAATAACTTGCCCAAGTTCACACAAGCTAATAGAGGACTGAACCAGAATGTAGATGCAGGCATTTCTGGATCAAGGACTTGTCAGGCCCCTGTAAAGCCCTCTGAATAAAATAATAGTAATGATAAGAAAGATATAAAATAGTTGTGCCATTGCTATTGACTATTTAGTGCCCCTCCCCTGCATTAACAATGGCAGAGAATGTTAGTGCTTCTTGAAGAGTTAGATTAGAGAAAGAAGATCAGGAATGTTTATTGTCTAAGGAGCATACATCATACATCATAACTTACAGTGCTTATTATGTACACTTATAGAGACCAACTGGAATTTTTTTTTCCACTGCAGCTTCTTGTTTCCACATTCTGTTTTGTTCATTGCTTGACTCACAGGGATCTCTGTTAACACGTGGGAGAGGGAAAAACAAGTAATAGGCTTATCTGTCATCCTTGCAATTATTTTCATAGAGATTTTTTGAAAGATACCTGGCTTGTGTGCTTCATTTATAACAATTTTTTTTTAAGTAATCCACATGGATGGATATGGATTCAATTCATTTTTCCCCCAGGGGCCAGATTTTATTTAATTTATACATATAATCCACTCTTTTTCCGGCTTCCCAGGTGGCTCAGTAGGTAAAGAACCTACCTGCCCTGCAGGAGATGCAGACAGACACAAGTTTGATCCCCAGGTCAGGAAGGTGCCCTGGAGGAGGGCATAGCAACCCACACTCCAGTATTCCTACCTGAACAATCCCAGGGACAGAGGAGCCTGGTGGGCTATAGTCCATAGGGTTGCAAAGAGTCAGACATGACTGAAGTGACTGAGCATGCCACTCTTTTTTCAAGATTTTTTTCCCACATAGGCCACTACAGGGTCAAGTTCCCTGTGCTATTCAGTAAAGTTTTTTTTTTTTTTTTTAGTTATCTATTTTATATATAGTAGTGTGTATATATAAGTCCCAGTTTCCCAATTTATTCTTCCCCTGTCCCTTATCCTCTGATAACCATCATTTTGTTTTCTATATCTGTGACTCCTGTTTTGTAAATAAGTTCATTTATACTGTCCCTTTTTTTAGATTCTACATATAAGGAATATGTAATTTGTCTTTCTGTGTCTGACTTGCTTCACTTATTGCCATAGAGATTTAGTGGAACAGATCAAAAAAGGAAATTATTAAAAGGCAACTTGGAAGAATAAAGAAGCTATGCAAGCAAACATCTTGTTGATGACTGGACATTAACGATTGTTCTCAGTAATTCAGCAATTTGCTTTAAGATCCACTTAGGAAACACCTCCCTCCTATTTTTAATGCTTAGAATACTTGATTATTTGACAAAATAAACACATGACCTATGCTTTGATTAGAATGTTGAATATATTTTATTCATGTGCATCAGGAAAGCTTGCAATTTTAGCTCACAAACTTTAAGCTCTAGGTCAGATTTCTGTTCGTGCTTGGTCAGTCTCATCTGACTCTGTGACCTCAGGGACTATAACCTACCAAGCTCATGGGATTGTCCCAACAAGAATATTGGAATGAGTTGTCATTTCTTCCTCCAGGGGACCTTCCCAACCCAGGGATCAAACCCTCATCTCCTACATCTCCTGCATTGCAAGTGGATTTCTTACTGGTGAGTCACCAGGAAAGCCCTTCCTAGTGAGGAGACTTAAATAAACCAGGGAAGGAGGATTTGGAATATTTGGTGACTATAATTTTAAATGGGAAATTGAGAAAAGTCTCACTGAGAAGGTGGTATCTAAGCAAAGACCATATTTGCTCAAGAGTAAAGCAAGCCATGGCAATGTCTGAAGAAAAGTGCACTCCAGGCAGGGTTTTGCAGACATCTCTTATGCATCCCTGAGATTCTCTTGGCCTCGTTCTTGTCTTGATACAGTTCTGAGGAGACTCAGACTGATTTAATTTCTTTCCTTCTGCCCCAGGGCTTCCTGTTTTCACTACTGCAGACCCTGGGGCACCTAAACCTACACATGTGCCATTTGAAGTGCTGTGGAATTGCTACCCAAGGGGATAAATTTCAGCTAATGCAAAAGAGAATTCTGTGGATAAATTGTCTCTCTTTGGGTCCTCCAGGAACATGGCTGAACAACTGACAGCACTAAGTGGAAACCAGCTCACTGTGTCCTTGCGTTGGCTCTCCCCACTTCTGAGCATGCCTGGACACTCTGATTATCACTCAAGCTCTACGCCTCTGTGTCTGGCTAGCTAAAGTTAAGATACAATGGAAGTAAAGTATTTCAAATGGAAGAAGTACAAAACCCTGAGACAGAAATCCAATTGGTAAGCTAAAGAACAGCAAGAAGGCCACTGCGGTAAGGCCAGATGGGGCAATGGGAAGAATGAAAGGAAATTAAGTCAATGAGGCAATGAAAGTTCAAGTTCATGAAAGGTCTTATAGCCTCTGATGAAACTAGGCTTTGGTTCCGATTGAGGTAGGAAGTTATTGACATGCTGGCTTAAGATTTAATAGGACTCCTGTGAGTACACTGTGAACAAGAGAGTGGAGAGAATGAGAGTGAAAGCGAAAATACAGTGAAGAGCTCTCTGTTGAAATTCTGGTAAGAGATGACGGTGGTTTTGGCAGCAAAGATGAAGGAGACGTGTGGGATTCTGATTATATCTTGATGATCAGGACTTTATGGAATGAGA
Organism: Capra hircus; assembly: GCF_001704415.2. Classification (NCBI taxonomy): domain Eukaryota; kingdom Metazoa; phylum Chordata; class Mammalia; order Artiodactyla; family Bovidae; genus Capra; species Capra hircus. The sequence goes on from NC_030827.1 coordinate 33,224,098, forward strand.
AAGAAAGAAGCAGCAAGGATGACTCCAAGGAAAAGTTGATTTGATATGAATTGATTGGAGGAAAACAAAAAAGAGTAGGTATGAGGGGAAGCTCAGGGATTCAGCTTTGGACATACTAGTCCAATAAACCCATAAACTCCCAGTGAAGATGTCGTGGAAGAAGAGGTATCTCTACATCTGGATTTCTAGGGAAAGTTCCAAGGCAATACTCGTCAAAGTGTTGTTAGGATTCAAATCTGTGAGAATGAATGAGATCACCAAAGAAATCAGGGTAACTGGAGAAAAGAAGAGGCATGGTACTGGGCCTCAGGACGCTCCGCCGTTAAAGTGAGGCAGATGGAGAGGAGTCAGCAGCGAAGCCTGGCTGTTGCTTTGTGGTTGGTGAGGATAATGACAACCGGGAGAGAATGGTGTCCCAGAAACCCAGTAAAGAAAGCACTTCAAAAAGAAAGAAGAAAATGAAAGAAAAGAAACGTGATTTATTTGCTGAATGACTCTGAAAAAGCAAACAGATGAGTGCTGAAAACTGACCATTGGATTTAGTAACTGGAACTTAACTACTGAAAACAATGATTTTTATTGGAATAATAGAGCCAAAAACATGACTTGAGTGGGTTTAAGGGAGAATGGGAAAAGAAGAATTAGAGGGAGTAAAGACCACACTTTCAAGGGTTTTGGCTGTAGAGGAGAGCAAAATAAATAAATAAATAATAAAATAATAGTGGAGTGATTACTGGAGAGAAAAGTGAGGTAAAGAAAGTTTATTTAACATTGCAAAATAATAACTTATAAGGAGATAATGGAATTAATCTGGTGGGAGGTAATTTAAATTAATGGCATAAGAGAGGAGTATTTCTGGGGCAGTAGCCCTAAAAATGTGGAGGAGAATAGAATCTGATGGACAATTGAAGAGATTGTTCCTTGGACTTCCCTAGTGGTCCAGTGGTTAAGAATCTGCCTTCCAATTCAGAGGACATAGGTTCAGTCCCTGGTCCAGAAACTAAGACTCCACATGCCTCGGGACAACCAAGCCAGCGTGCCACAACTACAGAGCCCACACGCTAGAGAAGAAACCCTCATGCCAAAAGGAAAGATCCCACATGCCACAACTAAGACCTGATGCAGTTTAAATAAATAAAACACAGTCACTATTAATGTTAAATTAAAAAAGAAGAGGTTGTTCTTTTTTTTTAATTTATTTTTTTATTTTTTAAATTTTAAAAGCTTTAATTCTTACATGCGTTCCCAAACATGAACCCCCCTCCCACCTCCCTCCCCATAACATCTCTCTGGGTCATCCCCATGCACCAGCTCCAAGCATGCTGTATCCTGCATCAGACATAGACTGGCAATTCAATTCTTACATGATAGTATACATGTTAGAATGTCATTCTCCCAAATCATCCCACCCTCTCCCTCCCTCTGAGTCCAAAAGTCCATTATACACATCTGTGTCTCTTTCCCTGTCTTGCATACAGGGTCGTCATTGCCATCTTCCTAAATTCCATATATATGTGTTAGTATACTGTATTGGTGTTTTTCTTTCTGGCTTACTTCACTCTGTATAATCGGCTCCAGTTTCATCCATCTCATCAGAACTGATTCAAATGAATTCTTTTTAACGGCTGAGTAATACTCCATTGTGTATATGTACCACAGCTTTCTTATCCATTCATCTGCTAATGGACATCTAGGTTGTTTCCATGTCCTAGCTATTATAAACAGTGCTGCGATGAACATTGGGGTACATGTGTCTCTTTCAATTCTGGTTTCCTTGGTGTGTATGCCCAGCAGTGGGATTGCTGGATCATAAGGTAGTTCTATTTGCAATTTTTTAAGGAATCTCCAGACTGTTCTCCATAGTGGCTGTACTAGTTTGCATTCCCACCAACAGTGTAGGAGGGTTCCCTTTTCTCCACACCCTCTCCAGCATTTATTGCTTGCAGATTTTTGGATCACAGCCATTCTGACTGGTGTGAAGTGGTACCTCATTGTGGTTTTGATTTGCATTTCTCTAATAATGAGTGATGTTGAGCATCTTTTCATGTGTTTGTTAGCCATCCGTATGTCTTCTTTGGAGAAATGTCTATTTAGTTCTTTGGCCCATTTTTTGATTGGGTCATTTATTTTTCTGGAATTGAGCTGCTAACACCGCACACAAAAATAAACTCAAAATGGATTAAAGATCTAAATGTAAGACCAGAAACTATAAAACTCCTAGAGGAGAACATAAGCAAAACACTCTCAGACATAAATCACAGCAGGATCCTCTATGATCCACCTCCCAGAATTCTGGAAATAAAAGCAAAAATAAACAAATGGGATCTAATTAAAATTAAAAGCTTCTGTACAACAAAGGAAAATATAAGCAAGGTGAAAAGACAGCCTTCTGAATGGGAGAAAATAATAGCAAATGAAGCAACTGACAGACAACTAATTTTAAAAATATACAAACAACTTCTGCAGCTCAATTCCAGAAGAGGTTGTTCTTACGAGGAGCAAAGATGTTTCATCTATAATAGCAAGAGGGAAGACAGAGCATAAGGATGCAGGTGCTGGTCAGTGGATAAATGTAGTGTGGGAACTTGTGGACCTTCTATGATTGCCACTCACAGAATCTGAAACCAAATTCATCAGCTGAGAGTAAGGATGAGTGGGGAGGTGTTGAAGGTAGAGAGAGAAGGAGAGGGCATGAAATAGTCATCAATCATCCTTTCTGTTTAAAAGTTTAGATTTCTTTTAGTCTAAGACATTGCTTCTTATCTCACCTACTCCAATTACCAAGGCTTAATGGTAACCAGGACAAATCAGAACAGAATAATTCAGGGAAGTATATCATAGAGAGCAGAATCTGGTGAGATAAACCACTGCTCAATCAGTTCCTTTATTTTTAATGAGCCACTGGGGTGGGGCTAAGATTGGGTTCTGTTTCTATCACTTAAAATATTTTTAGCAACAACTCATCCAACTTCACGTACAATTCCAGTGGTCTAATAGCCATCAGATCAGTTCTGTGGGTTAGGGGTTGGGCTGACCATTTTTTCTTGTTTGAGATGGCCTGTCAAAGAAAAAAGATGAACCAAATTTTCTTGGTAGACATTCAGGGGATTCTGGATATTTTGATGATGGATTACTCCTAAGTTTTCTCCCCTCCCTCCAGGGCATCTACCAGAAAAGTGTAATGGCTATGCCACAGGAAATTTTAAATTGATTAACTGCAGACATATAGCATACAGATGAAAGATCCAACACTCTTCAGTCAATGGAAACAGACCCTTCATCAGCAAAGACAGAGAAGGAGAAATTTTTCACTAGTTGCTAATGTGTTTAAGGATGGCTTAAATTTTCCTAAAATATAGAATTCTGGAGAATCTTCAAGGCAATATTTTAGCCATCCAATATTCTGGGAATTAAAGAGAGTCACCCAGATCCTCAAAGACCAGGAAGACCAAGACAAAAGAACTGAAGTATAGAAAAAGAAAGGGAAAAACAAAGGGCTGATGTGTGGGAAGAGAAAATTAACATTTACCCAGCTTCTACTATCTGCCAGCCCTTTTTACATGTTGTTTATTTCAACCTTGACAGCTGTGAAGTCGAAGAAGCAGGACCTCTCAAAGGATGATAATGTTCCAAGCACTGCAAAATTTGTGAACAGAATTTTAACCCAGGACTGCCTGACACCAAAGTTCATGTTCTTTGCACTAAAATAGAAGTCATAGGAGATAAAGCACAGTTTATTCTATTCCCAAGAGTCCTGAAATACTTACTACTAATAAGTTTACAGTAAATGTATGTATGCTAAAAACATATTTTACATGCCCTGAAAAACAGGCCAGACAATGCGAATTCTAACTCTTCATGCAACTGCTCTTAGCCATCCTTGTTGAATTGATTCGATTGTCTTGCATTTTCCACTGGCAGCTGTTTAGTGGTGGCTCTCAGTGATTATACACAATGTGTGTCTGCCCAACAAGTTATAAACACATGCTTATTGAAGCACTCAAACAAAAGGACAAGGTCTGACTCGCCAGTGATGTGCCAAGATACACAATTAACTAACACAAGTTCAGAATCACAAGGCCTCTTCTTGTCTTGAGAAACTCCCAGTAGAGCCTGCTGTCTTCCTTTACAAGCTGTTTTCAAGTGTGAAAAGCTTCTTACCAAAGCAGTTAAAAAGAAGGCAATTTTGCCAAAAAGCAATGTGTAGTCCAACATTTTACCTGTTTTCATCAGTTTAGAGATATCAGTCATACACCCAAGCCTAAATTAAAAATCTAGAATCTCAGTAAGTAGCTGAACCCTCAAAGTGTAGACATAGTCATTCATCTATTGAATTAATCAATCAAAGAACACTCCTATTTTCCTAGTACTCTTCTATATCCTATAAAAGTAGACCAAATATAAGCCTGCTTGTCCTCCCAGGAAAAGGTTACATAATAGCAAGGAAAACTAAAACTAAGTATTACATAGTTACATAATCACAAGTGGGATATGATGTATGAAGTGAAAGTAATGAGTTTAAGCAATATACATAAAAAGGAATTACCTGACTTAATCTGGGCATCATAGTAGACTCCTAGAAGTTATGCTTTCATTGAGTTCTCAAGGGTAAATAGGTGCTGGCTAGGTAGAGAGGAATAAAGTTTCAGGGAAACCTTGGGGAGAAGCATGGAATGCTTGGGTGTCAGAAAGAATTCTAGTGAAGCTCATGAAGACTGAGAAGGAAGGCTGAGATGGAGCTAAGAGGTTATACAAGGTCTTCTGAACTGAAAGAAACATCATTCCAGACTGTATTTTAAAGGCAGTCTCATGACATTATAGGATTTTAAGCAATAATCATATTTGCTTATTAAAAGACTTCCCTGGAGGCTATATGGAAAGTAAATTGGAAGAACTAAATAAAAATATTTTGCAAGAATTCGGGAAAGAGATGATAATTATTTGGATGATAATAAAGGGAGTAGAGGTGGAGAAAAGTAGGTGGATTTAAAGGCATACTGATCTTTGACTCAGTATGAGGGTCAGAAAAAAGGGTAAGAGTACTCTCAGGTTTCTAGCTTGAGAAAATCAAGAAATTGTGCTGATTATGAAAATGGAAGTGATTCTAAGACACACACATTTGGAAAATTGGATTATTGAAAATCGTTTCAAATTTGGGGTATAATGAATTTTAGGTACTGTGTGGTGGAGTGGGTAGCTCTTGAGAAGGCAGCTGGTAAACTGGCTGAAGACATAAATTGAAGAACAAGGTGAACTTCTCTGGATGTATTTAGGAATGGAACCTGGATTGAAACAAGGCTCCCTGTCACTCATTAAGGCTGTATTGAATGATGACAGCAGAATACAGACATGAGCAAAGGAGATGATACCATTAATGAATATCCTTTGCAACAAGTATTCTCCTCCCACGTGGGACGTCCAGTTAACTTTCCTAACCAATGTTAATTCACCATCATGTAAGTGGCTTCCTTGTGTTTCAATTCTACTGGAATAGGCTTTGAGCAATTAGCAAACAGGAATTAAGATGCAAAAGCAACATTGTCAAAACTTTATTCTCCTAAGAATTGGTAAAGGCTACATTTTTAAATATAGAAGAATACATTCATAGACGAAGATTTCACAACACAGATTAAACAGAAATCAGGGGCTAATATCAAGGAAGATAATACAGTTCATCAAGTATAAATTCTCAATACTGACCTATCAGTCTATGGGGTACTTTTTAAATGCTTGATAAGGATGTATTGTATAGCACAGGAAACTACTCAGTACTCTGTAATTGCCTGTCTGGGGAAAGAATCTTAAAAAACAGGGGATATAAGTGTATGTACAACTGGTTCACTTTGCTGAACACTTAAAACTAACACAACGTCATAGATCAACTATACTCTGGATAAAAATATTTTAAATCAATAAATAAAATGTCTGCTATATATCATGTTTATGAGTAATCAAAGTTAATGATACACAGATGGAAGATATTTAAGTATTAAATGATGCAAACTTAAAAATCAAGATATGTTCAAACATACGGTATAGATTATTTGTTCAATCAATGAGCACTTGCTAAGAAACTGTCATTTGACAGACTGTGTTGCAGCTGTATCTGAGGATACAGACATGAAAAAAGTTATATTAGTTTCATTACAGAAAGTCAAGTTTGGGAGGAAAAACCAGATGAACTCAATTAATTACAAGAGTAATAAATAAGTGTTTCTATGGGAACATGTAGATAGGATCAATTATATTGGTGGTGGCAAGGGATATTAAATGGTGAATGTGCCAAACGGAAAATGGTGGAAGGGTTTTACAAATGTAAGGCATAGCATGACAAAAGAATGGAGGAATAGTAGAATGAAACAGTGTGGTGAGCTCAGTGACTGTTATGCAGATGTATGGTGGGAATTGGTAGAAGAGTCCGGAGTAATGGATTGGAGTTTTGTGCAGTGGGCCATGGGGTCTATCCTGCAGCTTATGAGAAAGGATGGGCTTCCCTGGTGGTTCTGTGGTAAAGAATCTGCCTGCCAATGCAGGAGATGTGGGTTCAATCCCTGGGTCAGGAAGATCCCCTGGAGAAGGAAGTGGCACTCCACCCCAGTATTCTTGCCTGGAGAATCCCATGGACACAGGAGCCTGGTGGGCTACAGTCCATGAGGCTGCAAAGGGTTAGGCATGACTTAGGGACTAAACAACAGCAACAGTGAGGGAGGATATGACCTGTTCCCAAGAGGGACATGAGGGATATTCTATCAGGAGACCTAGGTCTGAATACTGGGTGAACAGAATGCTACCTGAGTAGTCACAGGACTATAACAAATTATGTTCAAAAGAGCACACAACTGCTCAACAATAACAAACACAGTCTATCAAGTGTGAGGAGTAAGTACTCTAAGCCAAGTCAAGAATATCACAAGGCAAGTGGTTACAGGAACAGGTGAATAACAAAAAGCAAGAATAGGGTAAAAATCAAGTCCCAAGAGACTCAAGATAACCAAGGATTTGTTTAATTGGCCTCTTGCTAGGACATAGGTGAGTTTGACAGGTTAAAGGGAATCTAGATGGGGAGCTATCACATAGGGAGACAAGGACAGGTGTTGAGCAAGAGGCTTTCATAAGCAGAGGGTATTTCAGAAGGATTGCCCTGGGGATGATGGAAGAAGGAGTGGAGAGAGTATTCTTTCATGACAGCGAAAGAGAGAGAATTTGATGAAGGTCTGAGGTAGGGCAGTGGCCATGAGCTGGAGTAATTTGATCAGGAAGGGGAAAGAAAATATGATGCCAGGGTGGTTGCTCAGACTTCAAGGTCATTTGCAGGGTGGGTAGAATTTAGCTTGAAATTGGAAAATGGGAAAAGGATTCTGTATTGGAGGAAAGATAGCAGAACTTTTTCCAGGAGAGCAGATTTGGCAGATTCCCAAGCCTGACCCCATCTGGCATTCTGATACTCATATCAGATTCCTGGTATGAGCTCCATCTCTTGGAAAGAATTTATAAGTGGTCCACAGTGCTGTGCCGTGCTTAGTTGCTCAGTAATGTCTGACTTTGTGAGAACCCATGGACTGTAGCCCGCCAGGCTCCTCTGTCTGTGGGGATTCTCCAGGCAAGAATACTGAAGTGGGTTGCCATGCCCTCCTCCAGGGCATCTTCCCAACCCAGGGATCGAACTCAGGTCTCCTGCATTGACAAGTGGATTCTTTACCATCTGAGCCACTGCAGTATTGGTTATTGTCAATGGCCTCCTGCATCTGTCACCTTTAAGTTTTAGCACAAAAGCCTGGGTTGGACACCAATACAAAAAGAGTTAAGCTGTGGTCTCAAGTTTATTTAAGCATCTACAAAGAAATTTCCTGAGGTTCTCTCTATCCATTCCCATCATCTCTACAGGATATGAACTATTCTCAAATGTGGCTGACATTTTATACAGGATTATGCACCGTGGTGTAGTAGAAAGAATTTGAGCTTTGACCACATATTAGCTAAATGACTGATGAAAATTACCTCACAACAGCAGAAGATGGCTGTCTGTCAAAAAAAAAAAAAAAAAGTTTACGGCTTAAGTATCTGCACCTTGAGCTTCAGTGGCTTCTGCAGAGATGTTCTGCAGACCGGTCACTGCTTTTTAATGATTCCATTGACGTCAGACAGTGTCTAGTGCAACCAGCTATTTTTATATACCAATTGAAAATGCAGCAACTATCTCTCCTCTGAATTAGATCACAGAGCAGCAATGAAATACATGCCTCTGCCATAAGGTAGATGAACAGGCACTTCTGGGTTATGTTAGAGAGAATATGAGTTTTTCTCAATCTCCCCTGGAGCAATGATTGCCATTGTCAATTGTACAAATCACTGGGTGCTTTTTCCTGATGTATTTGTAAGGAAAGAAGAAAAGGAATAATTTTCTCTGTTGATCTGAGAGTAACTACAAAACACCCTAGCACAGTACACTGAGCAAATCAGAAAGTGCCAAGATTGTCAATGCCAGACAAGGGAAGGAGTGAGCACGGTCCACATCGTTCTCCTCTTCCTACTGCTGTGTCCCTTGATGAAAAGGAAAATGGAAGATTAGGCTCAGGGCCAAGAAGATTATCTGGTCCCCAAGACTGAGGGGCACCTTCTGTGACTTTGAGACTATGGTTCTTGAAGCTGATTTGAATATATCCAACTGGATGTATTCTGATGCAGACATTACTGAAAATAACCTCTGCTGTTACCAGATAGTAATCTCTGGACTAGGAAACCTTAGGCATAAACACAGCATAAATGGCAGCAGCAAGACTACCATTGGTATTCTAGGCAAAATTCCCAGAGTAGCTGTGAAGGCATTTTCATATGCTTTCATAGTTTAAGTAGAAATAAAACAAATGATGATCAACAACATTACATGATGCATTGTCAAGAAAAATCTCTTAGCTATAATAACAGAGGTCCTGTAGTAGATGTTTAGGTTTCCCTATATAAAATCTGTCTCTTGTACATGGAATTCTGATGGTTGCAGAAGATAGCAGCTCATTATTTTCTAAAACTGGGGAGTGAGGCGAGGAGGGATAAATATTCAAATTCAAAACCATCAACTTTTTGTGATTATGTTGCTTTCCCAGATAAGAGCAGACATTTCAGCAAGACCCTTTGTTTGCTGGCCTCTATTATATGATAGCACTTTAGAAATTCTGAATTTTAAAATGCAGACGATAATATCAGCTCCCAAATGTCAGGCATCATGATGAATTGGCTTTTCAACTTTTCAAGCCATTCACCTTCCTTGCTTCCAAAATGTCAAATACAAAGGATTCTGATAACAAAGCTGGGTGAAGCATGTGATTATTACTTTTTGCAACAATCATAGTATTTAATGGACAACCCTTCCAAAGCTTGTTTTATATGTAAAAGCCTGTGTTCTTTGCCTGATATTCTAATTGTTCAGACAGAGTCAGGTTTTAAGTAAATTAATCAATAAAATTCAACACCCTCAATTTAACACTTTGAAATGATTGATTTCCCCCACTTCTATAGTATTAAATTTTTTAAATGTCAATCCAATCCTTAATTAATCTCTTATTTAATTTGTCTTTTGTTCCAGACACACAGGTGTTAATTTGCCCTTTTGGAAAGTGAAGGTAGGGTAACTAAAAGAAAAGAATTTCAAGGCTCATGAAGTTTTCTTCATTAATATCTTAATTTAGCAAAACTGACATAAGAATTGCACCTTATAATTCATGGAATGTTGTTATGAAAAGCTCCTAAAACTGGACTATTATGCCTTCTTTTTCTATTTTCATCAAAGCTCAAGTAGAAACATTCATTGTTGAAAAGTGCAGAAATTAAATCATAGATTATTTGATGGGTGGATGATTTATTTATAAACGTACTCATCTATTTATTAATTCAACACATATTTATAGAGTAGACAGGTAAAGAATCTGCCTGCAATGCAGGAGACACAGGTTTGATCCCTGGGTAGGGAAGATGCTGTGGAGAAGGGGACGGCTACCCATTCTAGCATTTTTGCCTGGAAAACTCCATGGACAGAGGAGTCTGGTGGTATACAGTCCATGGGATCACAAAGAATCAGACACAACTGAGTGACTAACCCTACCAGGTTCTAAACATTAGGCTAGGTAAGAAATACAAGGATAAATAAAGCACCATTTCTGGCTTCAAAGAGTGGAATTTAAGGTGGGAACAGGTTATACCATAGCCATAGACAGCAAGAGTTCAATAGGTCCAAGGCACTCATTTCTCCTTCTGGACATGACTTCAAAATTATGTTCCTAAATTTCTGAAAATGAATATAACACAGTGATTATTGAAAAACTTACCTAAACTATAATCCAGCACAGTTTTGAAAGAGACCCCCTTTTTGCTTAGGTCACATTACCTTTTCCCTTTTGCCTTTGTATTCAGTGATACCTCCCACATAATAGTACTCAGGGCACAGAGACCTTATGTTTTCCATAATATAGACAAACACAAATTCTTAACAGTGACCCTCCCTTATGAAAAGCTAGTTGCATGTATTGCTCTTTTTTTCAATAAAGGAAAAAATCTTCTCTAATTTTTCTATTATCTTTCAAGAAAACGAGTTGGCCTTCTAGTCAATTCTAATGGTCCTGAGCTTGCCTGTTATTTTATAGAGGGAGAATATAGACTTTTAGATGGCATAATTGATAAGCAAAATCTTCGACACAGTAGACTCAAAAATCCTTCCTCCATATTGACAACAAAAGAATAAATATAGTCATATTATAGATGGATCCAATATCTCTAGAAATATACATAAGAAACTGGTAATATCAATTGCCTCCTGAATTGGGACCTGGATGAGTTAGAGGTAGAAACTGCAGGAACATTTTCACCGTAGATAGAGACCATAGGGACATTTTCACAAAGACACATGCATAACACAATGCAGAAATGCTAGAGATCAGAAACTTCGCAGACCCACTAAACAGAATATTCTTGCTTAGTTTCAAGATCCTTCATTGATCTAGCTCCCCTCTAAACCAGAGATCCTGAAATTCTATGATTCCTCTTCCCAGTCAAGCCAGCATTCTCTTTTTCATTCCATTTTCCTTTTCTGCACCATCTTTCTCAGCATCTGAAATGCCTACAATTTCCAGATTTCTGTTTTCCATATCCCTCTGCTCATACCCCTTCTCTCCTCATGCCCAGGATAGTTTAAAGTCTCTGGAGAGCTGCCTTTGTTAACTAAGTTGGGGGGAAAATATTTTTGAGTACCAGCAGATGATATATGGACACTGATTCCTCCTACCTTGTACTCCTGATCCTTTTCTCCATATAGAAATATATTTTTCTTGTAAGATAATTTAAGAGGGAAGGGATGAATTGGGAGTTTGGGATTCACATAAACACACTACTACTTATAAAAAAGACAACTAACAAGAACCTACCATATAGCTTAGGGAACTCTAGACCTGTATAGAAAAGAAAATAAAAAGAGTGGATATATGTATAACTGATTGCCTTTGCTGCACAGCAGAAACTAACACAGCATTGTAAATCAACTATACTCTGATAAAAATTAATTTAAATAAATAAAAGTTAAAATACAAGTGAATAGGTGAAAAATATATGAAATTTTGTCAATTCTTATCTGACTTTCACTGGAATGACCAGTGAGCTCAATGAGGTCACATATCTGTGAGCCTCTCAGGTGCAAAGGTGAAGGTGAAGTCGCTCAGTCGTGTCCGACTCTTTGCGACCCCATGGACTGTAACCTACTAGGCTTCTCCGTACATGGGATTCTCCAGGCAAGAACACTGGAGTGGATTGCCATTTCCTTCTCCAAGGGATCTTCCCGACCCAGGGATCGAACCCGAGTCTCCTGCATTGAAGGCAGACGCTTTAACTTCTGAGCCACCAGGGTGCAAAAGTCACATAAAATGCACATTGTCTTGAAAAGAGAGGTCAGCCTTGCTCACCTGCCCCCAACATGTCAGAAAGGAAAGATGCTCTCTTCTTCCTGGTTAAGGAATTTTTGAGGACATATGCTTTACTCCCCATATCCAACAACCAGTGAGTAACCTAAGAAAGCATTTTTTCCTTTCTACATTAAAAAAGAAGTACCTACGTTTTTCTTCCTGAAGTTCCTTTGAAAGAGAATACTGCTATCTTTACCTGACTGAATCCAGATACTTAACTGTTACATTTAAAATGACATTTTAAATGAAATATTAGTCATATATTTCAAGAAAGAAGTGCCTTTCTTTTAAGTGGTACTCTATTTTGAGTGAGTGCCAGCAAGAGCAAATGTTAAATATGCAGTAAATCTGATACATAATAATCCTCAAAAAAGAGGAAATAGTGCTGCTTATACAATTCATGATCATGTTACCTTTTCAGACCTCATTCTAAAAGAAAATGAATAGACTTGTTTGCTTTCCTTTAAAAGAGCACTGGTTGATATCTTTTGTTAGAATTTGGTCTGCAGCTGGAAAATTAGTGAAGTGAAAGTTGCTCAGATGTGTCCATCTCTTTGTGACCCCATGGACTATACAGCCCATGGAATCATCCAGGGAATACTGGATTGGGTAGCCATTCCCTTCTCCAGGGGATCTTCCCAACCTAGAGATTGAACACAGATCTCCTGCAGTGCAGGTAGATTCTTTACCAGCTGAGCTAAGGACAATATAATTGTCTCACTAAACTGGTTCTGGTGTAATTTAACTGTCAAACCTGTTAACAGGACATATCATGGATATATATATAGAAAGTTTTGAAATTCTTACTTAAACTATGCATTGTGTATTTTTATAGCTTGTCTCCAAATATGCTACATGCTCCCTTCAGAAAGGGAGCCAAAGCTTATTGAATCCACAGCATCCGTCTCAGTGTCTGACAGATAATAAGTCTTCAAGAAGTGGTTGAATAATAAATAATTTGAGAAACTAGAGTCAAGAAACCACAGAGAGGGAACAAGATACAGCCTGGAGGAGAAACATTTGGACCAGGATGAATAAACCATTTTCCTAAGGATTAGAATTCTCAAAAGGAAAATCAATTGACTGCAAAAAAATAAGAAGTTTTGCTTTATTTAGAGAGGAAAATATTGTCTGCTTCAAAGAGTGGAAATGGTTATTTATTAAAGATGTGTAACTAATTTGAAGGAAAATAAAGTATTATAGCTCTCAACTCTGTAAAGAACAATATTGCATAGGAACCTGGAATGTAAGGTCCATGAATAAAGGTAAATTAGAAGTGGTCAAACAGGAGATCGCAAGAGTGAACAGAGACATTTTAGGAATCAGTGAGCTAAAATGGACTGGTATGGGAGAATTTAACTCAAATGACCAATATATCTACTACTGTGGGCAAGAATCCCTTGGAAGAAATGGAGTAGCCATCATAGTCAACAAAAGAGTCCAAAATGCAGTACATGGGTGCAATATCAAAAATGACAGAATGATTTCTGTTCATTTCCAAGGCTAAATATTCAATATTATAGTAATCCAAGTCTATGCCCCAACCAGTAAAGCTGAAGAAGCTGAACCATTCTATGAAGACCTACAAGATCTTCTAGAACTAATGCCAAAAAAAGATGTCATTTTCATTATAGGGGACTGAAATGTAAAAGTAGGAAGTCAAGAAATACCTGGAGTAGCAGACAAATTTGGACTTGGAGTATAGAATGAATCAAGGCAAAGGCTAATCAAGAGAATGCACTGGTCATAGAAAACACCCCCTTCCAACAACATAAGAGAAGACGCTATACGTGGACATCACCAGATGGTCAATACCGAAATCAGATTGATTATATTCTCTGCAGCCAAAGATGGAGAAGCAAAAACAAGACTGGGAGCTGACTGTGGCTTAGATGATTAACTCCTTATTGCAAAATTCAGACTTAAATTGAAGAGAGTAAGGAAAACCATCAAACCATTCAGGTATGACCTAAATCAAACCCCTTACGATTATACAGTAGAAGTGACAAATAGATTCAAGTGATTAGTTCTGATAGACAAAGCTCCTGAAGAATTATGGATGGAGGTTCACGACATTGTACAGGAGGCAGTGATCAAGACCATCCCCAAAGAGAAATGCAAATCAAAACCACAATGAGGTACCACTTCACACCAGTCAGAATGGCTGCGATCCAAAAATCTGCAAGCAATAAATGCTGGAGAGGGTGTGGAGAAAAGGGAACCCTCCTACACTGTTGGTGGGAATGCAAACTAGTACAGCCACTATGGAGAACAGTGTGGAGATTCCTTAAAAAATTGCAAATAGAACTACCTTATGACCCAGCAATCCCACTTCTGGGCATACACACCAAGGAAACCAGAATTGAAAGAGACACATGTACCCCAATGTTCATCGCAGCACTGTTTATAATAGCCAGGACATGGAAACAACCTAGATGTCCATCAGCAGATGAATGGATAAGAAAGCTGTGGTACATATACACAATGGAGTATTACTCAGCCATTAAAAAGAATTCATTTGAATCAGTTCTGATGAGATGGATGAAACTGGAGCTGATTATACAGAGTGAAGTAAGCCAGAAAGAAAAACACCAATACAGTATACTAACACATATATATGGAATTTAGGAAGATGGCAATGATGACCCTGTATGCAAGACAGGAAAAAAGACACAGCTGTGTATAACGGACTTTTGGACTCAGAGGGAGAGGGAGAGGGTGGGATGATTTGGGAGAATGGCATTCTAACATGTATACTATCATGTAAGAATTGAATCGCCAGTCTATGTCTGACGCAGGATACAGCATGCTTGGGGCTGGTGCATGGGGATGACCCAGAGAGATGTTATGGGGAGGGAAGTGGGAGGGGGGTTCATGTTTGGGAATGCATGTAAGAATTAAAGATTTTAAAATTTAAAAAATAAAAAACTAAAAAAAAAATACTAGGATGACTCAAAAAAAAAAAAAAAGAAATGCAAAGTGGTTGTCTGAGGAGGACTTACAAATAGCTGAGAAAAGAAGAGAAGCTGAAAGCAAAGGAAAAAAGGAAAAATATACCCATCTGAATGCAGAGTTCCAAAGAACAGCAAGGAGTGATAAGAAAGCCTTCCTCAGTGATCAATGCAAAGAAATAGAGGAAAACAATAGAATGGGAAAGACTAGAGATCTCTTCAAGAAAATTAGAGATTCCAAGGGACCATTTCATGCAAAGATGGACACAATAACAAACAAAATTGGCATGGACCTAACAGAAGCAGAAGATATTAAGAAGAGGTGGCAAGAATACATGGAAGAACTATTAAAAAAAAAAAAAAAAAGATGTTCATGACCCAGATAACCACGATGGTATGATCACTCACTTAGAGCCAAACATCCTGGAATGTGAAGTCAAGTGGGCCTTAGGAAGCATCACTACAAACAAAGTTTGATGGAATTCCAGTTGAGCTATTTCAAATCCTGAAAGATGATGCTGTGAAAGTGCTGCACTCAATATGCCAGCAAATTTGGGAAACTCAGCAGTGGCCACAGGACTGGAAAAGGTCAGTTTTCATTCCAATCTCAAAGAAAGGCAATGCCAAAGAATGCTCAAACTACCGCACAATTGCACTCATCTCACATGCTAGTAAAATATGCTCAAAATTTTCCAAGCCAGTCTTCAGCAATATGAACTGTGAACTTCCACATGTTCAAGCTGGTTTTGGAAAAGGAGAGGAAGCAGAGATCAAATTGCCAACATCCACTGTATCATTTAAAAAGCAAGAGTTCCAGAAAAACATCTATTTCTGCTTTATTGACTATGCCAAAGCTTTTGACTGTGTGCATCACAATAAACTGTGGAAAATTCTGAAAGAGATGGGAATACCAGACCACTTGACCTGCCTCTTGAGAAATCTGTATGCAGGTCAGGAAGCAACAGTTAGAACTGGACATGGAACAACAGACTGGTTCCAAATAGGAAAAGGAGTATGTCAAGGCTGTATATTGTTACCCTGCTTATTTAACTTATATGCAGAGGACATCATCAGAAATGCTGGGCTGGAAGAAGCACAAATGGAATCAAGATTGCTGGGAGAAATATCACTAACCTCAGATATGCAGATGACACCACCCTTATGGCAGAAAGTGAAGAGGAACTAAAGAGCCTCTTGATGAAAGTAAAGAGAGTGAAAAAGTTGGCTTAAAGCTCAACATTCAGAAAATGAAGATCATGGCATCCAGTCTCATCACTTCATGGCAAATAGGTGGGGAATAGTGGAAACAGTGGCTGACTTTATATTCTGGGCTCCAAAACCACCACGGATGGTGACTGCAGCCATGAAATTAGAAGATGCTTGGCTTTTTGGAAGAAAAGCTATGACCAACCCAGACAGCATATTAAAAAGCAGAGACAGTACTTTGCCAACAAAGGTCCAAGTAGTCAAAGCTATGTTTTTTCCACTAGTCATGTATGGATGTGAGAGTTGGACTAGAAAGAAAGCTGAGCACGAAAGAATTGATGCTTTTGAACTGTGGTGTTGGAGAAGACTCTTGAAAGTCCCTTGGACTGCAAGGAGATCCAACCAGTCAATGCTAAAGGAAACCAGTCCTGAATATTCATTGGTACTGATGCTAAAGCTGAAACTCCAATACTTTGGCCACCTGATGTGAACTGACTCATTGGAAAAGACCTTGATACTGAAAAAGATTGGAGGCAGGAGGAGAAGGGGACGACAGAGGATGGTTAGATAGCATCACTGACTCAGTGGAAATGAGTTTGAGTAAGCTCTGGGAGTTGGTGATGGACAGGGAAGCCTGGCATGCTGCAGTCCATGGGTTGCAAAGTGTTGAACATGACTGACTGAACTGAACTGAGCTCTCAACTCCTAATCAATTAAAGCAAGGGATCTAAAGAGACAAAAAATTTAAAAAAAAAAGAGGGAGGGGGAGAAAAGCAGGACAGGTTAAGGGAGAAAATGAATGAAAGGAGTAAGGTACAAAAGAGTGCAGGACAGATGTGAAGATTCAAAGAGGTTATTTCCAAGATGTTGGTTGGTTGTCCATTTATTGTTTGTTTGGGTTATGAAGCTCAGAATAAATTATTAATCAGCTTCATGATAAGTCACTTCAGTCGTGTCCAACTCTTGCAACCTGATGGACTGTAGTCCACCAGGCTCCTCCATCCACGGGATTCTCCAGGCAAGAATACTGGAGTGGGTTGCTATTTCCTCCTCTGGGGGATCTTCCTGACCCAGGGATCAAACCTGCACCTCTTAAGTCTCCTGCACTGGTAGGCAGGTTCATTACTACTAGCGCTGCAAGGGGAGCCCTAACCAGTTTGGTCAGCTATTTGATACCTTAGATGTTAGTCATTACATTTCCTTAGTAATGAATTAGTTTTTTGACTGCTGTCCAGTGCTCACGTGCTTGACTATTGTATGCTTAGCTGCTGTTTTTCACCACTGTTATATGATAACAGAGAAACACAGCCAGTGTTTCTATGAAATCACTCCAAGAATCATCTTATCCTGACAACTAGCAGGATATGACCCCTGACAGTCTCCTTCCCCAAATCCAGATTCCAGAGGCTCCTATGTTTGAATTAAAATGATTTTGCACTAAAAGAATAGAAAGACTCCACATTTTTCTCAATGAGAAAAGCAGTATCAGTTGAAGATTGCTACTCTAGTAATAGTAATACCTAACACTTATTAAATGACTATAATGTATTCACTAATGGATGCTGTGATTTGCCTTTTATATTCATCTTCTCATTTTCACTGCTATGATCCTAAAACCAGGCCAGGGGCCAAAGGAAACCCAATGCAGGTAAGATGCCTACAAACCCACTACATGTAACCACAACTGTGTCCAGCTGTGCCATTCCATGGAACTTGAATACACAAGATCACCTTGAATATGCAAGAGTAAACTTGGGAATAAGGACTAAAGAGAGCTTTATGTCTCCGTTTTCAAGAGCCAAGAATCCAGCAAAGTTGTGTGTGGCTGAAAAGGGATTAGATGAAGTAGAGACGAGGATGAGGCCACCAAGAAACTTTCCCCAGCAGTGTGGCGGCTTGTTGTTGTTCAGTCACTAAGTTGTGTCCAACGCTACCCCATGGACTGCAGCATGCCAGGCTTCCTTGTCCTTCACCATCTCCCAGAGTTTGCTCAGACTCATGTCCATTGAGACGGTGATGCCATCCAACCATCTCATCCCCTGTCGTCCCCTTCTCCTCCCATCTTCAATCTTTCCCAGCATCAGGGTCTTTTCTAATGAGTCAGCTCTTTACATCAGGTGGCCAAAGTATTAGAGCTTCAGCATCAGTCCTTCCAATGAACATTCAGGATTGATTTCCTTTAGGATTCACTGGTTTTATCTCCTTGCTGTCCAAAGGACTCTCAAGAGTTTTCTCCAGCATCACACTTCAAAAGCATCAGTTCTTCAGTGCTCAGCCTTCTTTATGGTTCAACTCTCACATCTATACGTGACTACTGGGAAAAAAACCCCACAGCTTTGACTTTATGGACCTTTGTTGGCAAAGTGTAAAGGTCTTTTATCCCAGAGATATCTACAGTCTAATTGGAACTTGCTCATGTGTATATGATGTATACCCTGCCACAACCCAGAAAAGTCCTACTCACACAAAATTACCTTGTGTGGGAATTTGCTTTTTGTTGTTGTTGTTGGTTTATTTGGTGGAAAAGAGTTGTATTTTTTGTGTATGTGAAAAATAAGAAAAATAATCTCAGAGGTTTGACACAGTGGGAGAGGAACAACATGAGCAAGAGAGCAAGCCGATTCATAAAATTAGCACCAAGGGGTGGAAGCAGGTATTTCAAGCCAGAGATGGCCATGAGGACACAAGTCCCCCTGGGGCTCATGGCTATCTTGGAAAGGGCCTGGTCAATCACAGTCCAGGGAACCAGGCCCAAATAATTCTTCTTTAGATGTGAAGGGATAGAAAGAATTCTAGATACACACAGACTACATAAACATTTGCTTTGAAGAAAGCACTTTCCTTCAGTTCAGTTCAGTTCAGCTCAGTTCAGTCACTCAGTCGTATCGGACTCTTTGCGACCCCATGAATCGTAGCACGCCAGGCCTCCCTGTCCATCACCAACTCCCGGAGTTCACTCAGACTCACGTCCATCGAGTCCATGATGCCATCCAGCCATCTCATCGTCTGTCGTCCCCTTTTCTTCCTGCCCCCAATCCCTCCCAGCATCAGAGTCTTTTCCAATGAGTCAACTCTTCGCATGAGGTGGCCAAAGTACTGGAGTTTCAGCTTTAGCATCATTCCTTCCAAAGAAATCCCAGGGCTGATCTCCTTTAGAATGGACTGGTTGGATCTCCTTGCAGTCCAAGGACTCTCAGGAGTCTTCTCCAACTACATTATTGTATAGACTGCAGGCAAAAGTTTTGGGTATCTTATGCCTGTTAGAAGGCTAAAGGAATAGAAAGCTATGTATTCATTGCATCTCCTTAATAAAAATGAGATTTCTGTTTTTCCTACAAGAACTTCATTTTTCTTAAAGTAGGTTGGTACCTAGAGAACTGACCACTTGAACCAGAGGCAGCTGGTTTAATATGTAATTATTTCTCTGGAGTTTCAGCATTCATTTCTCCTGAACTTCCAGAGACATGGGCTAAGTGGATGTATATGCACCCATATTTTGTGATCAAAGGACTTTGTTCCCTTGTCTCTGATAGCATATTTTTATAAAAATTATATTTGTATTTTCTGTAAAATGGTCATTGAAAACATCGTGCATTTTGTTATTCTCTGTCTGTAGCAGAGATGACCAGTTAGTTGTCTCAAATGTTTTCAGCAATATTCATTACAATCCAGAAAAAGACACATTCTGGATTCATTACAATCAGAAAAGGCTTGAGGTGACTGAATTCTAGCCAATAAAATAAATAAGGAATTGTTCTGTGAGACTTTCAGAATGTTTTCATAAATAGAAAAGGACAGTTTTGGCCTTACTCCTTGCTGACAGCCTGGGCCTTACTCCTTGCTGACAGCCTGAAACTCAAATGTGATGGATGGTGCCCCAGCAGCCATCTTGGACCAAAAGATGGAAACCGCACATCCTGAGGATCATAGATCAGAAGATAGGAGCCTGAGTCTCCCCATGAGGATTCTCCAAAGAAGCTTGGGATTCACTGTCTTATCTTGCTTTACATAGGAGAGAAATAGCCGCTAATTTGTTTAAGCCATTTTTATTTGGGCTGTTTTGCTGGTTTTATGTAGCAAATCTAACTGCCTGTCTTTTATATAAGTTTCTTGTAGTGTTACTGTCAAGAAAGACTATTTCTCTAATAGGTTTACTTTGTATCACATCACCTTTGCTTCTTTTGGCCTGGTCTACCATGGGGTTGCAAGAGTCAGACATGAGTTAGTGATTAAACCACCACCATGAAGAGCAGAGGTGGATTTAGTGTTGTTTTGCAGTCATGACTTTTGCCCTAGGCTGCTGGCATAATGACTGCCATCCTTTCTCTACACCCTAGACCAACCCATTCCCACATTACAGTTACATTTTTTTATAAACTTCTAGAAAAGTGTTTTTTTTTTAACATAATTACAGGATTTCGTATAGTTTGCTGATTAGGCAACAATGCATTTTTTAAAGGAATAATATAGGAAAGGGCCACTGTGACTTAAATCATTGACACTTAAATCCTAAAACCACTTAGTCTTTCTTAGTTGAAACAATTCAAACCCAAACAAAAGCTAAAAACTCTCTTACTTTCTCTCTCTCTCTCTCTCTCTCTCTCTCTCTCTCTCTATATATATATATATATATATATATATATATATGGAAATATGTATATATATTTACAAAAATAATTCAGATTATAAATAAACATATAATTCTTATGCCATTGCTTCCTTTGCACACATAGAACTAATGAATCTGATGGACAGCTATAGGTACTAAATTAATTGGTGTTGGATATGAACTTTTATGGGACTTCCCCAGTGCTTCAGTGGTAAAGAATCCGCCTGCAAAGTGGTAACCACAGGAGACACCAGTTCAACCCCTGGGTAGGGAAGATCCCCTGGAGGAGAACATGGTAACCTATTCCAGTATTCTTGCCTAAAGAATCCCATGGGCAGAGGAGCCTGGCAAGCTAGTGTCCATGGGGTCAAAAGAAGTCGGACACACCTGAACTTTTATAGTAACATCTGGTAAGTGACAGAACCAGAATCCAAATCCAGGACTGTGTATATCTCAAGCCTTTGCTCTTTGTACACACTGACTCCTATGTGTGGAAATATTATTTATAAGGCCCAATCTCAAAAAAAAAGAAAAAAGAAAAAATCCTAATCTGCTAGGAGCCATCATCTCGTCCCCTCTCCAAAGATATATTTTTTTAAATTAGAAGAATGGATAACAGAAAATAAGGCTCACAAATCCCACACCTGCACCCTTGCCTCCCTTCTGAGTTTCGAGCATCTTGAAATCAATAACTTTATGTTGGAACAACTCCTGCCCCTCCGCTGCCTGTGCTTCTACATCCTCTGAGATGTGGTAGATGCTTCTCAGATCTGCACGGACTTGCTACAGGTGTAAACACACTGGAGAGAAGTGTGGGGTGGTTTTCACCACATTACAGAAATAAATGCAGGAAATAGAAGCCTTGTTTTTATTGAAAAGTAGTTCTGACTGTAATCTCTTTTATGAGTGGATAAAGCTGCGCTCACAGTAGATGATTTGGTAAACCTTCTGTCAATAGGAGAAGAAAATTTCATTTTCTCCCAGCAATTTCCTACTTAAACACAAAGATTTTCTTAGGCAAATTATTTGGAAACTATAACTCAATAGATCGATGCAAGGGTATATTTTTCCTTAAGAAATATCCTGAAATAACCTTTTAAAAAGCTCAGAGAGAGAATTGGCTTAACTGCTTCTGGACATAGGTTATAGCTTCCAGGATTGTATTGATCCCCTCTATTCACTTCTTGGTCAGTACATGCCTTAGGATAGTGATGCTGCGTTTGTATCCATTGGTTCCCCACTGTTGACTCCTAGGGCAGAGACTATAGCATGGGGCCAGGAATCTGGATAGTGGTGACTTAACAAATGCCAAAAAGAAGCGAGTTGCTGATTTAAGTTCCTCTTGCTTGTTCCCTGTTCTTCCCAGAGAGATCTGTTCAAACTGTGCTGTGCTTAGTCGCTCAGGTGTGTCTGACTCTCTGCGACCCTGTGGACTGCAGCCCGCCAGGCTCCTCTGTCCATGGGGCTTCTCCAGGCAAGAATACTGGAGTGGGTTGCCAAGCACTCCTCCAGGGGATCTCCCCAACCCTGGGATCAAACCCAGGTCTTCCGCATTATAGGCAGATTCTTTACCTCTGAGTCACCAGGGAAGCTCGTACCCACACTTAATCTATTCTCTTATTTGAAGATTTTTGATCCCTTCTACATTCTCCATGCCAAGCCATCCATGTCTGTTTAAGTATGTAATCCTTTCCTAGTATGATGTGGTTCTTGGTCTTTTGACTGCTCCCCCTCCCTTTATGAGTGGGGAACGAACTCTTTCCTTCACCAACAAACCAGAAGTAGTTGCAACAGCAGTGACTCCAGGGTATGCTGATTAGAATGTAGAAAAGATTCAGCAGGCTAGCAGAGACAGCTCTCTCCCATGAGACCTCGTCTCACTTGATCCTAAACACTGACTTCTTGATGCACTAGACATCCTGCTACATGGTGAGTGTAAGGCCTAAGTTTTTGTTATTAATCAATAACTTTAATTAAGAAAGATTAGTCTAGTTAGTCCTAAAATGGAATGCCAGTTTCTAAAGAATTTAAGCACAACAAAATATAGTAAACAGAAAAAACATGTTGTGCTATTTTTTTTTCAAAATCCAGAAATTCTATTAAGATTGTACATGGATCATTTTGCCCAGTCCCTGGAACACAGAAAGTTCTAAAAACTGGAAAGAGTTTTATATTAAATGGGAATTGTTATGCTCAGACATGTCAGTGAACAAAGTATAGATAAAATGTAAAAGCAAAGTTATAGGAATTACCACAAAGCTACATATCAGTCAGTGACACGAGAAGGTGTCTTTTAATAGCGAAACTCACAGGTCACTTAGGAAGCTTAAGTTTATGGGAGTCAGTGTGCCTTCTGCCTTGTGCTCCTGTTCCCACCTCCATCCCCAAACCAATCTTACTTCCTTGCCAATCTCATTAAACAATTCATATTTAATCTACCCAGTATACCTTCTAGGAGAAGGAAATGGCAACCCACTCCAGTCTTCTTGCTTAGAGAATCCTGTGGACAGAGGAGCCTGGTGGGCTGCCATCCATGGGGTCACACAGAGTCGGACACGACTGAAGTGACCTAGCAGTGGCAGCAGCATACCTTCTAGAACTCATGGCATAATAAAATAGGCAAATTCATATCTGAGACTAACTTTCCAGCCTAAGAATAGAAAGCTTATGCGTGCAGAATCTGAGATGAAGATTAACAAGTAGGAAGCTTATTAGGCAATATTCCTGAGATCAGGAGTAGGGAGAAAAAATAAATTAGTACTGGATAAGAGGGAGCATTGCGGCTTTAATGCATTCACATCAAGACCTCAGTCAGCCTCACTGAAAGCTCCAAATTTAACTGGGAGTCCCTAGTGAAAGTGTCAGTCTCTCAGTTGTGTCCAACTCTTTGGGACACTGTGGACTGTAATCCACCAGGCTCACCTGTCCATGGGATTCTTCAGGCAAGAATACTGGAATAGTCATTCCCTTCTTCAGGGGATCTTCCCAACCCAGGGATGGAACCTGGGTCTCCTGCATTGCAGGCAGATTCTTTACAGTCCGAGCCACCAGGGAAACCCAGGAATCCTTAAGAGTTGTTTCAAGCTGGGTCAATAGGCCTGGCTCTCTCTTTTCCAAGTCACCTAGTCAGTGGAGCAAGTTGCTTTGCAAAAGTGTTGTGACCTTGGGCAAGGTTGACTCTCTTCGCTCAAGGCAAAGAGGCAGAGAGCTCTCCCCAGCTGGGGAAGAGCTTTCATCCCAGAGGAGGATCACAGTGGCAGAAACCAGCATCCACAGAGGGTACACATTTTCTCCATTTAACTTTCCAAAGTCGATTGACATTTTTAGAGTTTTCTTCACTTGCTTTATGCATGTGTGCAATATACTGATGTTTCCTGATTGGAGTATAATTACCATTCTAAGTAATAAAAATACCATAACTTAGTGGATAATAAAACTTGAAAGCACTGAATTGGTTGTTATGTTCATACCTCCCTTTTCAAATAGAATATCTTGCCCTTCTCTCTTGCCCAGCTGTTGTTAAGTAATTTACAATTCAGGAAAGGCTAATGGAGGCATAAACAATGCACAGATGTCTGTCTGATTTCCTTTATTGTGCTCCTCAGGGAGGTCTTATGGAAATCATTCCTTGGCTTGGCCAGAGTTCCTTGAAAAGTTTGATCATAGTGGAAATGAGCAAGTGCATGAGAACAAAGAGCAGTTCTTGTCTTTTTTGAATTTCGATCAGAGAAAGTGACTGGAGTTGGGCATCAAGATGCCTCAGAAGCTGAACTTGTGGAGAATTGTTTCATAGAAGGCTAATTATGATACATAAGCAACCATTTGTGTCATAGACTCTGCAGAAATGTGATTAGTGGCTGGTTGAATTTCTCACTTAATTACTTTATTTATTCATCAACAAATTCCTGTGAGCCCACGAAGAACCTTGGAGATACAGTAATAAGTATAAAAACTATAGCTGCTTGTTTCATGGAGATGGTAGCATAGTGAGGGAAATAAACATTCTAACCTAGAAAATATAATGAAATTCCAGGCATCATAGGAACATAAGCAGAGCTTCTAATCTAAAGAATTTCTGTATATTTCCAAAAGGAACTGACATTTAAGCTGAGATGTGAAAAATGAGTTGGATTTAGACCCTCAAAGAGGTTAAGGATAGTGTTCTGAATAAAAAGAACAGTGTAAGAAAAGGTTCAGAGGAAAAAGAGAGAATGATATACCTTGGAAAATAAAATAATATTGCATGTTTAAAGGAAATAATGAGAGAGGAGAAGTTAGAGGTCAAGGGAGAGAGAGAGAGGAAATTATGAAGAACATTAAACCGTGTTAAAGGGCTTGGACTTTATTGTGATGACATAGGGAAGCCATTGAAAGATTTAAAGCAGAAAAAAGATATGAACATGAGATAATTTTATATAAATGGCTTTGGTAGCAGAGGGAGAGCCCAACTGGGGACAGAAACCAAGAAGGAGAAAAAGATGATGATGGCCTTCACTCAGATATTGGGGATGGTGAGATATGATTAAATGTAAGAGATATTTGGCAACTAGAATTATGAGCACTTAGAGACTGGCTGACGAGGGGAAGAGCCGTGGTAATAAGGGAGCACGCCCATGTCTCTGATTTGGGCAACTTGGTGGAGGGATTGATGGGATTGCGCAGAGTCAGACACGGCTTAGCAACTGAACAACAAATGCCATTTACTATGTCAAGGCAAGCTGGAAGGAGAGAAGATTCAGGATGGAGCTGACAAATTCAATTTGGCACATTTGAGGTTGAGGCCCATTTGAGATTCTGAAGGATAGAGTTTCAGTAGCAATTTGACTTTGCTTTGGGGGCTCCCTAGGCTACACATGTACATTAAAGCCACACGACAGGATGATATTGACCAGGGAAAGTTTGAAGAACAAAAAAAGTAGCAGACTTCTAGTCAGGAGGAAAATCAACGTTGAAGGATTGGGCAGAGAACAAAGTCACAAATGCATCTGAGAAAATAGCATGCAAAGTCTTAGGAAGAAAACAAAAAGAGCTTGTTCGGCATAGATTGATACCTGAGCACCAGTCTGCTCCCTCTTTTTTCTGGCCTTTTTTTCCCAGCCTCTCATGAAGTTTGGTCTTACCATATGATTAACCCATAATTAATGGAATGGGAGCAAAGGGTTGAAGGCCACTTTCAAAGCTGCTGCATAAAAATCTCCCATAACGATCTCTCTCTTCTCCAACAAGCGGCTCAATGTCAACACCCAGAAAAAGTCAGAAGCCCTCCTCATTCTCTGAGGAAGAGCACTATTGAATTTTACAGGGTGAGAAATAAACTTCTTTTGTGTTAAGATTTAGATTTAGATTCTGATTTAGATTTAGATTCCACCACTAGATTTAGGCAGAAGCATGCCCTTCACTCCCAAAGGTTGAATCATAGAATCCAAAGGAAGAGGCTATTTCGAAAAGGAGGGAGCATTCAATAATGTCAACTAACTTCTGAGAAATCAAGCAAGTTAAGTACTGGAAGGAGACTTTCAGATTTAGGAACAAATAGGTCCTAAGTGACCAGCATGTATCAATATTTGCAACTGAAGATTTTAGAATAAATATAGCCAGCATCTTGTTTTGAGGTTGTTTCTGCACTCATAAATCAATTTGACTATTTTGACAAACTTTGTATGAGATGTCTTCAATGTCCTTTTTCCGTCAAATAAGACTACAGAGATTGGTTACATGATTGGATTTTGATTTATTGACTTGATCCTCAGTTTTCAACTAATGGAGCAGATTATTTAACTTTGATTCAATTTGGATGACAACACAAAGCCTGTTCAAGCTGTCAGAGAAAAACTTGAGGTCTATACTAATCAATTAACCAATCAGTGAATCAATCAATCAATGGCTGTTTTGCCTGGTTGAAATAATTACACCTACTGTGAATCCTTTGACTTTTCTAAATCAGTGATTTAAACCTAAATTTTACACACACTAAATCTTAGTGTGTATAAAAACCATGAAGATCAGGTTAAAGAAGTAGAGGCCCAGAACGCTACATCCAAATATTCTAATTCAGAAAATAGGTCTTGGATCCAAGAAATCACATTTTTTGGACAAGCACTTCAGGTAATTCTGACAGGCATGGCCCTCAGCCCACACTTTGCTAAACATTGATCTACATCCACTGGAATGTTTTAAAATCCAAATTTGTTCTCAAAAGAGGAATTACAACTAAGCCTAAGTCATTGGCACCAGAAACAAAATTTGAAGAAAAAAATAGGAGAAGCATTTCTGTTATAAAGCAGTGGAAGGGATAATTTATAAAAGGCAAAGTCACATTTTTATTTCCTTATAAATTTATAGGCATTATTTACTGAGCTTTTATACATTCTCTCGTCATTGTGAAATTTCAAATAGAATGTTAATTCAGTGATGATATTTTTTCCTTTCAGAGCCTGGAATGCAACTAGCAGGTGATACAGCAAACTCCGGTAGTACTTTATTGCATTGTGATCACATTATGAAAACAAGAATGGTTTTAATCAATCCTCATATGCACAGAAAAGCAGCTGATGATAATATCACCTACTACATTCTGCTAGCGCCTGAAGCCTGTGCCTTAGGCAGCTCACAAATGCCTGTTTATCATTAAAATTTCATTTACTCCTATTAAACCAGTTTCTGAAGGAATTTCTCTATTGGCAGCAATTTCATATATGGAAAAATAAGCAACTGAACCTTTCAGAAGCTTGCATACAAGAGGTTTATGGGGACTCCACATTCCATGCTTGGCATTATTTTGTGAGGAGCTAACCTCAGTAGCTAATCCAATCAATTTGTAAAAAAGAAGGAAGGGAGGGAGAGAGGGAAAAAAGAGAGAAGGAAGGAATAAAAGATTGCAGTTCATCAACTCTAGTGGACCAGAATAACCAGTTTTAGTGATATGAGCCTGTATAATGGCTACAGTCATCACACACAGCTTTATTCCATATGAATATCTTTTGGCAATTTGAATGAAAGCTTGAAAAACTGAGTTAAAAGGGAAATTTGCTTTGCAAATAAACATGTGGCAAAACTTGAAAGCAAATTTTCATCAAGTAAGGTTATATGCTATGTTTTACATGACACCTCATTCTAACAGAACCTTATTCCCCAGCCAACTCACCTTTTAAGATAGCCCTCGACGCCTATCTATAACTTAAAGACTAGGACTTCCCCCTCTCTGCATCCAGATGCAGATCTACTTTAAAAATTCATTCTCTTGCTTTGCATTATTCTCTCTAAATCTCAGTTTCCTCATTTGCAAAGACAGGATGTGTGCATGGGTGCTAAGTCCCTTCAGTTCAGTTCAGTTCAGTTCATTTCAGTCTCTCAGTCATGTCCAACTCTTGGCGACCCCATGAATAGCACCATGCCAGGCCTCCCTGTCCATCACCAACTCCCGGAGTTCACTCAGACTCACGTCCATCGAGTCAGTGATGCCATCCAGCCATCTCATCCTGGGTCGTCCCCTTCTCCTCCTGCCCCCAATCCCTCCCAGCATCAGAGTCTTTTTCAATGAGTCAACTCTTTGCATGAGGTGGCCAAAGTACTGGAGTTTCAGCTTTAGGATCATTCCTTCCAAAGAAATCCCAGGGCTGATCTCCTTCAGAATGGACTGGTTCAGTCCTGCCCAACTCTTGCAACTCTATGGCCTATAGCCTGTCAGGCTCCTCTGTCCATGGAACCTTCCAGGCAAGAATACTGGAGTGGGTTGCCATTTCCTCTTCCAGGGGAATCTTCCCAACCCAGGGACTGAATCCACGTCTCTTATGTCTCCTGCATTGGCAGGCAGGTTCTTTACCACTAGTGCCACCTGGGAAGCACAAAGATAGGCTAGTAATAGAAGTATCAGTTCGGAGAATTAAATGAGATAATGCATGTAAAATGATCAGGAAAATGTCTGGCATTTTGTAAGTCTTACATAAATGTTGTTCAAGAAAAATACTAGGCACAGGTGTTTCTGCCATACCACCATATGTATCCATTTTTCACTTCTTTGCAAAAATCACACACTAAACATAAAAGCACTCATGGGAAAAATAGGGTCAGGAACAGATTCCACAAAACCTAGGGCACTTTTTAACCAGGACACTAACAAAAACTATAAGATTTCTGAAGATACTAGCAAAGTTATATCTCCACTGACCTTTGTCCTCACAATCTGAGTCAGTCTCCCGTTTGATGTCTTGAACCCTGGAACTCAAACTTCCATTTAGAGATATAGATCTTTAGCAACAGCCACTTAAAAAAAAAAGTTATATTCAAAATAAAACATAATTCAGAAGTCTGTCCTTTTGTTGTGATTTTCTTGTGTTAACACACAGAAGTGTCTGCACAGGTTCTTAATCCAAATTTACAGCTTTCTCAGGTAACTTAACATAATGGACAGTAGAGCAGGTCTTCATGCCATTGAACCAGCCACTGCTTCTACTAAAGGAAAACATTTGGAGACTTCTCAGCTTTTTTTCTTGTTCAAATCTCTTCAAATATCATTAAAGTTTGTATTTTATTACGCTGTGAAAAAGTTGAAATTTAATCACTTCCAATGATGAACACACTAGGAAAAATCATGTTTGGTCCAATTTGTTTTCTATGTTATACTGACATCATTCCCCTAATTACTGGTTGAATGTGAGTTGATTTGCATTTTAAAGTATGTGCAGCAGCAGAACAGACTGTAGATGTAATTTTAAAAATCCAAAGAAGTCGAGCATGGTGCTATGATAAACAGAGCCTCAGAGGTGGGGGCTTCCCTGGTGGCTCAGTGACAAAGAATCCACCTGCTAATGCAAGAGATACAGGTTCAATCTCTGGGTCAGGAAGATCCCCTGGAGAAGAAAATGGCAGCCCACTCCAGTATTCTTGCGTGGGACATCCCAAGGACAGAGGAGCCTGGTGAGCTACAGTCCGTAGGGTCACACAAGAGTCTGACATGACTTCGTGACTAAACAACAGCAAACAATATCCTCAGAGGTCCAATCCCTGCCCCCTCCCATATTCTTCTCAGAACACTGTTGCACTCCATCAAGGGCACTATTTAGTGTTAATTGCTCGGTCCTGTCCGACTCTTTGTGATCCCATGGACTGTAGCCCACGGGTTCTTCTGTTCATGGAATTCTCCAGGCAAGACTACTGGAGTGGGTTGCCATTTCCTTCTCCAGGGGATCTTCCTGACCCAGGGATTGAAGATGGGTCTCCCAAATTTCGAGCAGACTCTTCACCAACTGAGCCACAAGGTAAGCACTGGTGCATTCTGGTGATTAGCAAAGGATGGTCAGACTTGCTATATTTGGCTAATATATTAACCAAAGAAGGCAGTTCTATTCTTTTAAATTCCTTTATATTGCAGCCAGTAATAAACAAACAACTAAAACTCAACTCCAAGATTTCTCAGAGGACATTCTTTTGTTGTTGGGTTTTTTCCCCCATTCTTTTGATCATCATTCCTTGCTTTTCATTTTTTCTTCCTTTCTCATTTATCTTTCAAAACTGAGATGGAAAATCAATAGATTGCTACTGTTATTCCAAACATAAGAGCTATTTTCCTAGATTTTACCTCCTAGATCCTTTGAGGGTAACTAATGGGAAATGTGATATTATAACAAATAGCAGTTCTTAAATGGCTTGCGGATCCTCTCAAGACAACAGATGCTCCTCTACACTCCTTGTCCCATCCACTCATCCTGCTCTTTTGGGGGAATGATATCACTAGAAGAAAGAACCAAGAACTGCTATGGACAAGTCATCAACTACTGCACCAGCAATGAGAAAATAAGTTTTCTTATGTTTTTGGCATTTGTTCTACTAAATATGAGGCCACAGCCTACAGAGAACATAGCCACACTCTAAGGGTCCCGGTAGTATAAAAATTACAGTGCGAAAAAAAAAAAAATTACAATGCGGAGCCCAGCTCACATTCACTCCATCTCTCTGCGGCCCTAGGCTACACAAGTTTCTTTGAAAGGTAAAGTTTCCTCAGGTCCTGCACCTAATCTTTCAATGTATGCAATGCGTGTGTGTGTGTGCTTGTGTTAAGTTGCTTCAGTCATGTCCAACTCTTTGTGACCCTATGGACTGCAGCCCACCAGGCTCCTCTGTCCATGGGATTCTCCAGGCAAGAATACTGGAGTGGGTTGCCACGCCCTCCTCCAGGGGAACTTCCCGACCCAGGAATCAAACCCGTGTCATAAGTCTGCGGCATTGGCAGGCTGGTTCTTCACCACTGATGCCACCTGGGAAGCCCACATATCCACAGTAGTCAGACTAAAGTGGGGACTTGCTGGGTTTTACATGGATGAAGTGGATGGAATCTTACCCACATTTGTTGTGACTATGAACTATAGAGAAGACAACACATCTCAGGAGAAGGCAGAGCTCAATTCCTCCTCAAATTAGGAGATACTGAGTGGAAGAGAGGGTAGATCATCCACCTTGAATATACTTAAAGAGGTGTGGCCTTTTTGAACATATTTTGAAACCCGTCATCCTTGTAGCCATTACCCACAGCCTCACCAGCTGGTTGAATGAATCATCAGCATCCATTACACTGCATCTATCTTATTTCACAGACCCTCCATGTAGACTCAGAACTCCTAATAGTAGAATCGAGTGTTCTGGTCACATGTGCCCAGAAACTACATTCTTTCTGAGGTCTGTGAAGTGAAGCCGCTCAGTAGTGTCTGACTCTTTGCGACCCCATGGACTGTAGCCTATCAGGCTCCTCAGCCCATGGGATTTTCCAGGCGACAGTGCTGGAGTGGATTGCCATTTCCTTCTCCAGGGGATCTTCCCAAGCCAGGAATCAAACCCAGGTCTCCGGCATTGCAGGCAGACGCTTTACCGTCTGAGCCACCAGGGAAGCCTAAAATCCAAAGGATAAAATCAAGTCCTCATTTAGCTGATGATGTTTGTATTCTATTTGACCTAATTGTCCGGCCCCATACCCTCCTCTCAGAAGTGATCTTCTCCCCATGATACTTTCTGTGGGTCTCCATCAGTGACGTTCTTACTCTCACTCTCACTCCGACTGCATGCTCCTTCATTTCTGCCTCTTTCAGCACCACAGCTCCATTTTCTTACCCATAGACTTTGGAAGGCCTGTAGTATGTCTGCTGCCCTGTAGCAAGCATCAGCTTACTTGTGGCCTTGCCATGAGATCAAAGCTGACCCCATGTCTCCATGATCATTTGATCCAGCGTATACTACTGTATGGTCAGGCAGAGTCATGGGCCATATCTCTTAAGGCAGATGTCTGAGACAGAGAATCTGCTTGATCACAACCAAGCCAAAGGATGGGCTGACTTTCAGTAGGTATACAATCTGGTCTAACCAGCTGTAGATGGTAATAAGTATGCTACCTACTCAGTAAGCCCCAGAGGGAGCACTGGGCAAAGGCCAACTGACTATAAGTTTTCGCATAGGAGTTTTTCACTCGTGCCTCCAAGCCATCTCTACTACTATCCATTATTTATCTCTCCCTCCCCCTGCCTTCTCCCATCAATCCTTGGCTACATGGTAACTCAACTGATAAAGAATCCACCTGCAGTGCAGGAAACCCTGGTTTGATTCCTAGGTAAGCAAGATTCCCTGGAGAAGAGATAGGCTACCCACTCCAATATTCATGGGCTTCCCTGGTGGCTAGGATGGTAAAGAATCCACCTGCAATGTGAGAGACCTGGGTTCGATCCTTGGATTGGGAAGACCCCCTGGAGGAGGGCATGGCAGCACATGCCAGTATTCTTGCCTGGAGAATTCCACAGACAGAGAAGCCTGGTGGGCTATAGTACATGGGGTCGCAAAGAGTCAGACGTGACTGAGTGACTAAACACAACCCCTGCCCTCCTTCATCAATCCTTGGCTACATCAACAATGGGAGCTTTGCCTTATTTTTTCAAGCTTTTGCAAATGTCATTCTCTCTACCCAAAATGTCCTCTATCATTTCTTTGTCTGCAAAATTTATTTCCTAAAATCTAAATTCACCTTCTCCTCTGTAGGCACTGTAGTCATCTCTAAGTTCTCATTCTCATTTTAGTAATTACTTTACCCCATGGGCCCTGTTTATGAACTTGTCTTCCCTAATAGGATGCGAGCCCCTGGAGGGACGTGTCTATCTCTTAGTCATCGTGGCTTCTTCACCAGTGCCTGGAATATGTCAGAAGTGCAGTCGGGAGGCAATAAAGGCTTTCTGAAAGAATCCATATGTAAGTGAAGGAAGCATTTGGAATGAAAATAGAAACAGTAAATCAGAGATTAGTAAAAGCGGAAGAAAGAAAATGATAGTGCTCAGACTAGAAATGATGTGCGTGCTTAGTCACTCAGTCGTGTTCGACTCTTTTTGACCCCCTGGACTGCAGCTCGCCAGTGTCCTCTGTCCATGGAATTCTCCAGGCAAGAATACTGGAGTGGGTTGCCATTTCCTCCTCCAGGAAATCTTCCTGACCCAGAGATTGAACCTGTGTCTCCTACATTGCAGGCAGATCCTTTACCTGCTGAACCTTCAAACAACAGTCATTCTCTAAAAATACTTTTTGCCAAACAAATACACCTGTGCAAGGCAAATTTTTGCTGCATCAGTTGACTTCTTTATAAAATGTAAGCCTAGATTTATGGGGAAAGAAACTGAAATTATAGCTTATATATCATGAATACCATTTAAAAACTCCCTTTCTATAATATAAATAATAGCTTTTCTTAACATTGACATCCTGCACAAATTCTTAAAATAGCAAAACTTGAAATGGTCAGCACTATTAAGTCTTTATAACTTGTGTTATTCTGGGATAAGAGTAGGAGATAAGAAAACTTTTCATTTATGGAGAATGGAGAATTATATACTTTTAAAATAAGGAATTTTTTTCACTTATTTATGGCTGCAAATAAGCTATCTCCAAACTAAGTGACCTGAAACAACCATCTTTGTCTGCCATGAGGTCAACTAGGATTCAGCTATGTCTTCTGCTCCATGTGTCATAGACTATGTTGCTTTGTGATATTTAGCTTTCTAGCTAGCTCAGCTGTGGTGGATAACTCAACATGGCTTTCTCAGAAATGCCTCATGCCTGGGTAGGGGTGACCTGGACGTTGAACCCAGCTGGGCGCCTCCTGGTCTCCATGTAATGCTAGGACTTCTTCAGCAATGAAGCTGCACTTTATAAATATCAGCTACAACCTCCAAGAAACCAAGCTGAAAGCTGATCTCCTCCTAAAGATCAGGACCAGAACTGCTGTAGTTAGCGCACTCTTACTAAACTCTATTGGTCAGAGCAGCAACAAGCTAGGCTAGATTCAAGGGTGTGGAGTAGACTCCATCTCCTGATGGAGCAGCTTGTGACACTACTCTATCAAGAGTAGCAGAAATAAACAAAAGGCAGAGAAGAAATAAAGGTGGCCATTCTGGGGATAGCGAAGTACAGAAATAAAATTTTAATTCTTTTAAGAAGATGGGTAACTTGATTCAGGCTTAAATCAGTCAATGATTATTTATTGAATATTTATTAATGGGCTTACCCTCTGTTCAATTTTATTTGGCCTGCCTTAAATCCCTTCATTTCAGTTCAGTTCAGTCGCTCAGTCATGTCTAACTGTTTGCAACCCCATGAACTGCAGCACGCCAGGCCTCCCTGTCCATCACTAACTCCTGGAGTCCACCCAAACCCATGTCCATAGTGTCGGTGTTGCCATTCAACCATCTCATCCTCCATCATCCCCTTCTCCTCCTCCCCCCAATCCCTCCCAGAATCAGGGTCTTTTCAAATGAGTCAGCTCTTTGCATCAGGTGGCCAAAGTATTGGAGTTTCAGCTTCAACATCAGACCTTCCAGTGAACACCCAGGACTGATCTCCTTTAGGATGGACTGGTCGGATCTCCTTGCAGTCCAAGGAACTCTCAAGAGTCTTCTCCAACATCACACTTCAAAAGCGTTAATTCTTCGGCACTCAGCTTTCTTTATAGCTCAACTCTCACATCCATACTGGAAAAACCATAGCCTTGACTAGATGGACCTTTGTTGACAGAGTAATGTCTCTGCTTTTTAATATGCTGTCTAGGTTAGTAATAACTTTCCTTCCAAGGAGTAAGCATCTTTTAATTTCATGGCTGCAATCACCATCTGCAGTGGTTTTGGAGCCCCAAAAAATGAAGTCAGCCACTGTTTCCCCATCTATTTCCCATGAAGTGATGGAATTGGATGCCATGATCTTAGTTTTTTTAATGTTGAGCTTTAAGCCAACTTTTTCACTCTTCTCTTTCACTTTCATCAAGAGGCTTTTTAGTTTTTCTTCACTTTCTGCTGTAAGGGTAGAAGTCCTCTTCACGTGATGGTGCTTTTGGGCAAAATCATCTGGCCTTTGTAAAAAACACCTTCCCTGAGTTGAGTCTTAGAAAACTCAACGTCTCATTCTAACTACCTGTGGGATTTGGGACAACTTATCAGGCCTTTTCAGAGTTTCTGTTTCTTTATCTGAAAAATTTATTTAACTAGTCTTAGTATCTACTGTATATCTGTTCTGGTCTAAGTTTTAGTAATATAAACAAACACAGGATGATTCATGCCTCAAAGAACTCACAAGGAAAGGGGCACGTTATGTGTAACTATAATGCACAGTTTTACAACAGTACTGGTTGTTAAGGACTATTTCATGTCTAAACTTGTATGAGTCTATGAGTTTAAATTAGCTTATAAGTAATTTATATGTAAATGAGTGTCTTTGAAGAAATTATTCCCTTAAGGATTTAAAATATGTATCTGTAGTGTTTACATTATTAATTTGTAGTTGAGTGCATTTAAATCTCTTCTTACAGAGTCATAAGAATCTAGACCTGAAAGTGGTTAGGAATGCATGCACTCTAATCCCATCTTCTATAAACAAAAAATCTGAGACACAGAGTGGTGAAGGGACTTGCCTTACATCACACAGCTTGTTTAGGCAAAGAGGCCAGGCCAATGTGTTCTGCCCTTCACAGACCTACTTGCCTTTAAAGACTTATGTTAGTTCCATTATCTCTTTGCCTACTGAGGTGCTAAATCCTAGAGCTCTGCCAGTTGTATTGCATGTTGTTCACATGCTCCAGAATTCTTGTATTGTTTTGATGAAAAGAGCTTTAATCTCTCTACTTCAGAACTCCTGGAATTCATATGGTGTTATGCTAACCCTTCTTTGGCCACTGTGGGTGGTCCCTAACTATGTACACACTGAGACACACACGGCTACCAAGTCTGCTTTTACTTGCACTGCAGTCCCTAGCTGGGGTGAGCTTAGAAAGTATGCATGCATGCGTGCTGTCACTTGAGTCGCGTCCAACTCTGTGTGACCCCATGGACTGTAGCCTGCCAGGCCCCTCTGTCTATGGGCTTCTCCAGGCAAGAATACTGCAGTGGATTGTCATACCTTCCTCCAGGGGATCTTCCCGACCCAGGGATCGAACCCCCCATTTCTTATGTCTCCTGCATTGGTAAGTGGGTTCTTTACCACTAGCACCACCTGGGAAAGTGAAAGTGAAAGTCACTCAGTCATGCCCAATTCTTTGTCACCCCATGGACTGCACAGTCCATGGAATTCCCCAGGCCAGAATACTGGAGTGGGTAGCCTTTCCCTTCTCCAGGGGATCTTTCCAACCCAGGGATCGAACCCATGTCTCCCACATTACAGGTGGATTCTTTACCAGCTGAGCCACTGGGGAACCCCCAGAATACTGGAGTAGGTAGCCTATCCCTTCTCCAGAGGATCTTCCTGACCCAGGAATTGAACCAGGGTCTGCTGCATTGCAGGTGGTTTCTTTACCAACTCAACTATCAGGGAAGCCCACCTGGGAAGCCCTTAGAAAATACAGTTGTTCACAAATGTTCCTTTATTACCAAACCATACTATTAGATTACCTTTTTCTTACTCATAATCAACAAGACAGGTACTAGAGACACTGCTTTTCTGAGCCTGTTTTCTTCCTCTGAGCTTTTAGGGAAAAGCATAGATTTCCAGACTGCAGCACTGGAATCAATCTTAGAATAGCTCTATGTCAGCCTTTACATTTTCCAGATATGAAAGCTGAGACCAAAACTTAGCAGCCTTTACTACGGTCACATAGACACACATCAGAGCTTAGAGTCCAGCTTTCTAATTCCCAAGCAGTGCCTTTGTCTAAATAAAGGAACTTTTTTGAAATATCCTCAGAAAATTATATTGTAATTTTTGATGAATGTAAAAAATACAACTGAAGCTATTC
The DNA here is from genome assembly GCF_001704415.2 of Capra hircus. Taxonomy (NCBI): domain Eukaryota; kingdom Metazoa; phylum Chordata; class Mammalia; order Artiodactyla; family Bovidae; genus Capra; species Capra hircus. The sequence goes on from NC_030827.1 coordinate 33,261,046, forward strand.
TCCTCCCCAAAGAAATGCTAATATTTGCTATACATCAGAGAAAAGCTTTGGAAATCTCCCCTTCACTCTCATTCACAAAAACATTTTCTTCTCAAGCAGTTCAATTGGTCCATATAGATAAGCCCTCAATGACAGGCAAACAGCAATTTGTCTTAATACAAGGAAGACAAAGGGGATGAGAGTTTCACGTTTGCCTCAATACTGTTTTATGGACATCAAAATGGCTTGCTTTGGAAATTCCTTGAGCCATTGTTTTTTGCTGTAGATGGTTTCATCAAATTTTTCCAAATTAAGAAATTTTTTGTGGAAAATTCTGAAAGAGACGGGAATACCAGACCACCTAACCTGCCTCTTGAGAAATATGTATACAGGTCAGGAAGCAACAGTTAGAACTGGACATGGAACAACAGACTGGTTCCAAATAGGAAAAGGAGTACGTCAAGGCTGTATATTGTCACCCTGCTTATTTAACTTCTATGCAGAGTACATCATGAGAAACGCTGGACTGGAAGAAACACAAGCTGGAATCAAGATTGCCGGGAGAAATATCAACATCAATAACCTCAGATATGCAGATGACACCACCCTTATGGCAGAAAGTGAAGAGGTACTAAAAAGCCTCTTGATGAAAGTGAAAGAGGAGAATGAAAAAGTTGGCTTAAAGCTCAACATTCAGAAAATGAAGATCATGGCATCTGGTCCCATCACTTCATGGGAAATAGATGAGGAAACAGTAGAAACAGTGTCAGACTTTATTTTTTGGGGCTCCAAAATCACTGCAGATGGTGACTGCAGCCATGAAATTAAAAGATGCTTACTCCTTGGAAGAAAAGTTATGACCAACTTAGATAGCATATTGAAAAGCAGAGACATTACTTTGCCAACTAAGGTCCGTCTAGTCAAGGCTATGGTTTTTCCTGTGGTCATGTATGGATGTGAGAGTTGGACTGTGAAGAAGGCTGAGCACCAAAGAATTGATGCTTTTGAACTGTGGTGTTGGAGAAGACTCTTGAGAGTCCCTTGGACTGCAAGGAGATCCAGCCAGTCCATTCTGAAGGAGATCAACCCTGGGATTTCTTTGGAAGGAATGATGCTAAAGCTGAAGCTCCAGTACTTTGGCCACCTCATGCGAAGAGTTGACTCACTGGAAAAGACTCTGATGCTGGGAGGGATTGGGGGCAGGAGGAGAAGGGGACAACAGAGGATGAGATGGCTGGATGGCATCACGGACTCGATGGACGTGAGTCTGAGTGAACTCCGGGAGATGGTGAGGGACAGGGAGGCTTGGAGTGCTGCGATTCATGGGGTCGCAAAGAGTCGGACATGACTGAGCAACTGAACTGAACTGACGTTATATATAATGGTAAATATTTTTATAAATTAGGTCTTTCTTTAACTTTAGCCAAGACTAGTGTGGACAAATGATAAACCAGACCAGAAACTATCTGTAAATACCCAGGCCTTGCAGTGAGCACATTTGTGCCCAGTGGTGGCGTACCAGTCTCTTTGTTGCTGCTGCTGCTGCTAAGTTGCTTTAGCTGTGTCCGACTCTGTGCGACCCCATGATGGCAGCCCACCAAGCTTCCCCTGTCCCTGGGATTCTCTAGGCAAGAACACTGGAGTGGGTTGCCATTTTCTTCTCCAATGGATGAAAGTGAAAAGTGAAAGTGAAGTCGCTTAGTCGAGTCCGACTCTTAGTGACCCCATGGACTGCAGCCTACCAGGCTCCTCTGTCCATGGGATTTTCCAGGCAAGAGTACTGGAGTAGGGTGCCATTGCCTTCTCCAACCAGTCTCTTTGTTATTCCTCTTCATTTAGCCCAGAGACCACCAAATCTTTCTGCATAAGTCTTCTTTATCTCTTGTTCACTCTTCCCTCTAAACTTACTATGACCTTTCTCATCTTACTGTGATCTTTCTTGTGTTTTCCTTTTTGCAGGTATCAGCATAAATCTAAGATAGGACATTGTTCAGGCACCCCACGTGTTCATATCTCATAAAACAATCATCTGAGAAAAAATCAATAGCTCACTTTTATTCTGTATGTACTGATGTTATATAGACCTTGCCAGACTCTACCTTTGAGTTGGATAGGAAGTGTTTAGTTTATTTTAAAAATTGGCTCCCAGTGAGTAGGTTCAACATTTCTTACCTAATTATGAAGAAAGCACCTAGATCTTTCAAAAATAGTCTAATTCTGACTCTCAGACAGAAATGCTATTGGATTAAATCTTACATTTTGGGTACAAACCCTGGAGTCTATTCACTTACTCTTCTCAATGGGATTTGCTGATACTTTCCTATGGTTCTAATGTAGCCTGGAGTCATGTCTTTAAGACAGCTTTTAAAAAATTAGACAGAGAAAGCAAAAAGTTAGCCTCAAGGATATAAGCAAACAGGCCAGATTCATCTTTTTGGCAGACTGAGAGATCTCCATTTGGTTGTGGCAACAAGCCTGAAGAGAAAGAAAGCCTATAATTGAATAAACAAAACATCACAGTTTGATCAGAGGAGGCAATACAGTCAACATCATCTTAGCCAACTTTAAGCTTTTTTTAGGAGATAATTACACGTGTTCCAAAGATTTGGTTTGGTTTTACCCACCACAATCACTACCAGAGACAGAACTTCAGAGTATGTGCTTCCGAATCATTGAGCTCATCCTATACTTGGGCTTTATCTTGGAGGCGAAAGTTAACTGTAATATCTTGATTGCATCCTATTTGCATAAGGACAGACTGAAAGACCGAACTGTCCCAGGCTCTAGATTTTAGGAGATATATAGCCTAGAACAGTCCCTTGGCTCGCCTCACCTCCTGGTTCCCATGTGCCTGCTGTCTCAAAGCCCCTTGTGAAGCTGAGAACATTCCACTTTGGGTCCTATCTTCTGTCCACTATACTATTCATGGCAGAGACAGATGATATGAGAAGCTCTGAGTGCGTCTACTGTCTGGTCCCTAGCACAGCTGTGGTGCCTCACTGGAATCTGGCCTAATGCTTTTATGCAGTCAGATAATTATTCATAGGACTTATCTTCATTGAGCACATGCTGGGGAGAAAAACAGTGGCAGGATACAGGAAACATAATCTGCCTCAAATTTAAAATTGGCTTGTGAAGACTTGATTCTGGTTCATGTTATGAAAGGAAAATGAATGGTCTGTCTTTCTTTGATACGATTGCAATTGCTGAGCCCCTCCCCATAACTTCACAACCTTACAACAGAAAATGCATGTGTTCCATACTGTTTTCCAGTGATGTACATGAATAATAGAACCATGTATATTACTGCCATCAGTCCTTGTTGAGACCAATGTTATACATTTGGGCCATGATATTGAGAGAGGGAAATCCCATCCCTATTTGAGTTTATGTATTATGGGTTCCAAGTGAACTCCATGAAAACATAGGAATGTTACCTGGAATAAAGACATGCTGACCCATTAACCCCCAGTGAGCAATTTAACAGGGTTAGTTAAGATTAGGTAGCTTGCATCCATATCCATAAAGAAAAGCAAGATATTTTGATAGAGGAGGAAATTAAGAAAGATTTCTTAATTCATATCTTTTCAGTTTAGTTCAGTTCAGTCGCTCAGTCATGTTTGACTCTTTGTGACCCCATGAATCGCAGCACGCCAGGCCTCCCTGTCCATCACCATCTCCCGGAGTTTACCCAAACTCATGTCCATCGAGTCAGTGATGCCATCCAGCCATCTTATCCTCTGTCGTCCCCTTCTCCTCCTGCCCCCAATCCCTCCCAGCATCAGAGTCTTTTCCAGTGAGTCAACTCTTCGCATGAGGTAGCCAAAGTACTGGAGCTTCAGCTTTAGCATCATTCCTTCCAAAGAAATCCCAGGGTTGATCTCCTTCAGAATGGACTGGTTGGATCTCCTTGCAGTCCAAGGGACTCTCAAGAGTCTTCTCCAACACCACAGTTCAAAAGCATCAATTCTTCGGCGCTCAGCTTTCTTCGCAGTCCAACTCTCACATCCATACATGACCATAGGAAAAACTATAGCCTTGACTAGGTAGACTTTTGTTGGAAAAGTAATGTCTCTGCTTTTGAATATGCTATCTAGGTTGGTCATAACTTTTCTTCCAAGGAGTAAGCGTCTTTTAATTTCATGGCTGCAGTCACCATCTGCAGTGATTTTGGAGCCCCCAAAAATAAAGTCTGCCACTGTTTCCACTGTTTCCCCATCTATTTCCCATGAAGTGATGGGACTGGATGCCATGATCTTTGTTTTCTGAATGTTGAGCTTTAAGCCAACTCTTTCACTCTCCACTTTCACTTTCATCAAGAAGCTTTTTAGTTCCTCTTCGGTTATAAAATAAGGGTGCTATATACATACTCAGGGTTTATCACTCAAGGTCTGAGTGCCTACATGATGTTAGAGAAATGACTAGAAGTCCAGGAGAAGGGAAACCATAGGGAAAGTTGGGAGGGAAGGTATGATAGCGATGATAGAAAAGGTAAAATGGTGCCACAGACCAATCTTAAGTGAAGCTCTCCTTTGATTTGAATGTAAACTTTGAGGAATTCAAATGCCCTTAAAAAGAATAAATCTTGTTCAGATAGATTATTTAAAATTTGTGTGTAGACTTTCTAAAAAGTTGAATAAACTTAAAGTGACAAACATCTTGCAGCCAACTTACCTGAAGTTTTCATTTATCCTTTTCAAATGGAGCAGTGAGTGGGACTATTGACCTATAAATTATCATTACATGGTCACCTGGTCCATAGGTCACTGCAAGAACTATAAGTACTTCCCTGGTCAGTTGTTAGGGAGCCATCTTCATGAAATCATCGTCTGCTCCTCTGCTAATTCTCAATCTTGGTCGCTTCAAAATGACATCCCTGTGAAGGACTTCATGCTTCAACCCAAGCCCAACTACAAAAACAAAAGCAACAATGACCTTTATACTCCAGCATTTCTTATTGCAACAATTTTCTTTCTTCCTCATATTGTGACCAAATGACAACACCTTAGCCAAAATCACTTTTTAAAGCTTTTCTAAAAATATGGACCATTTAAAAGTCTTTATTGAATTTTTGTTACAATATTGTTTCTGTTTCGCACCTTGGTTCTTTGGCCAAGAGGCATATGGGATCCCAGGTCCCTGATCAGGGAAGAAGCCCTCCCCCCTGGATTGGAAGGTGAAGTCTTAAACTCCAGACCACCGAGAAAAATGCCATTAGCCAAAATTATTTGAAAAATAAAATTGGTTATTTTACCTCCTGGTCCATGGTTAAGGAATCAAGTTTATTAGAAAAGCCCCTTGTTTGGAGGAATATCTTCCAGATAGTTGATAAAACTAAGTCATTCCACATTTATACCTTCTATTGGATGTTCAAACATATTTATCATCATAAGCCTTTTCATAATATTGTAATGCCCGTTTTCAGAGTAACTCAAACAGCAGTAACATATGAAGTTCATTTCCAAAACAGGTGACAGTACTCAGAAGAGTAAAACTTCTGATAATCTCAATATGTGAGATATCCAGTTTTCCTAAATCAAAGAATGTCTTCCAAGTTTCTGGTGATGACTAAAAAAAGAAAATATTAAAAAATGATTGAAATTTGTTCCAAAGTTGAAAAATGAGTTATATAAGCACTCTCCATAGACACACACCATCTTAAAAATTATCTTTTAAATTATCCCAGAAAACTCAAACTTGCTGCTCTCTCTGAGTACCAGGAACTGCTTCAAAAGAGTGAAGCAATAGAACAGAGGTGAGGATGAAGCAGGCAGCAAGATGTGGAATTAGAAGTTTCCACACTAACTTTCCTTAGTTTCAGGGGGCAAATTCTTCCCTGGTCTTAACACCCCACAGTACAAACCAGAGCTCCTCTCCAGTTTAAATGTCTTCAAGCAGCTTCTACCACCTTGAGTACAGCTGTAGTCTAGAAGCTGTTGCCACAATTTTATCCCTCTTTATTTTCCGATTGTATTTTCAGCCTCCTCCTCTGCCCACCTTAGTTCTTCAGTTCCAGTTATGTGAAACATACTTTAGGAAAAGTGGGTTTTGAAAGGAAGGAAGGACAAAAGAAAAAAGAAAGGAGGGAAGAGATGAGGGAAGAAAGGGAGGGAAAGAGAAAGAAAGCTAAAAGAAAGAATTTGCTTGCTCACTTATATTGATGGAATGTTTTTTGTAGCAGTTCTTGTCACCCCAAAAGAAGGTGTTTTGCTTCTTACAGCATTTACCATGTTTCATTCAATGGGATGTTTTTAATTCAAATGCTATGTATTCCAAAAGCCTGTCAGAAACAGAGAATTTGAAAGGTATTATGTAACTGAGTCACAAAGTTGGGTTTTTAGGTGTGCCTGATCAGCTTACCTTTGGTAACCACTTCAGTTGTCCAGACTCAGAATTTAAAAGATATTCAACTTGAGTTTAGGGTTTATATTAAGCTCATAGTAGAATAAAAACAAAATGCTAGCCTGAATTACTTTCAACAGAAATACTAAACTATAGAAAAGTTTGGTTGCAATTTGTGAATAACCTAGAAATCCTTATTCATAAGTAAATAATAAACAGACACATTTTAAAAAGTAAGTTTTTCTTCCTATGAGATTTCCGTTTCTGGCTGGGGGTACTTAGCTCGCTAGAGGACACTTGGAAATGTGTGGAGGAGGTTTCTGATTGTCATAATGACTGGAGACAGCCCCAGGCACTTAGTGAGTACAGGTGAGAGGTAGGAAATAACTCTCAATGCATTCAAGACATTCTGGCTTAATGAAGAACTGTCACATCACGATGCCAACAGTACCTCTGTTGAGAACCATTGGTGTCCTTCTTTACAGGACATATGGGTGATATTAGGAAATTAGAATGGATAACACTTTCTCTTTTTGGGGGGGAGGGGGCAGAGGAGCCACAGGCAGATACAATGAACTTATTATGAAACAGAAACTTCCTCTTCCTAAAATCATAGTTAATACCCACTGAAAGCAATTGACAATTTAAATTTTCAAGAGTTGTGCCAAGGGGTTTGCTGGTTTTGTATTAGGTGGTGATGCATTGGAAACTGCTCATCTTATTATAAGAAAATAGTAAAAATATCTCAGAAAACAAAAGATTTTCTGTGATTCCAAGTGGCTCAAAACTGGGACAACTGTGATGGTTTAATATTACTGAACCTGAAAAATAGGATTTAAAATTAAAGTTAACCCTGTTAAGAACCCAGACATCACTGTTTACACTGATGATGGAGTAAACATGAGACCAAAATTCCATATATATACCAAGGAGTTATGTATGACTCTTTGTGATCCCATGGACTGTAGCCCACCAGGTATCTCTGCTTATGGAATTTTCCAGGCAAGAATACTGGAGTGATTAGGGATTGAACCCAAGTGTCCTGCAACTCCCGTATTACAAGCAGATTCTTTACCACTAGCACCACCTGGGATGCCAAGAGTAAAATAAACTATGTATTTAGTTCATTCTTGACCAAGTAAGCATTTTTATTATTTGTTTCCTCCATTAAGAACTAAGGTTGGATTCATATTTTTTAAAATTTCATCAAATCTTTGATTTGTTTTTCAAGTCAAGTAAATAACTAACCTCTTCAAGTCCATTAGAGCAGTATCACCTAAAGGCAACATCAATTTATTACCTTCTTTCTTTTTTTAAGCTTTTAAGATGCAACTTCTCACCTGTGATACTGACCCAGAATCCAGTTCTTTGTAACTGAACTAAAATTCATGAATATCTTGATTAATCTTGTTGTTTGTGTTTAGACATTGTTCTTCTATCCAGTGAGTCTCTATCTTTAAAACTGTTTAATGTAAATAGACCTCTGTGAGCTTTCAAAAACACTTTTGTAAATCCTTTATGGTGAGGTTGGGTTAGTGTGTGCACATGTGCTTAATCACTCAGTGGTATCTGACTCTTTGCGACCCTGTGGACTGTAGCCTGCCAGGTTCCTCTGTCCATGGGTATTCTCCAGGCAAGAATACTGGAGCGGGTTGCCATGCCCCCCTCCAGAGGATCTTCCTAACCCAGGGATTGAGCTCAGAGATCTCCCGCATTGCAGGTGTATTCTTTACCATCTGAGCCACAAAGGAAGCCCATGAGGTCGGGTTTAGTTGTGTATTTCTCAATTGTTTAAGTTATGCTAGAAAGTAAAGTAGATAGAATAATTACTTGGACAGGAAAAAAGACACAGCTGTGTATAATGGACTTTTGGACTCAGAGGGAGAGGGAGAGGGTGGGACGATTTGGGAGAATGGCATTCTAACATGTATACTATCATGTAAGAATTGAATCACCAGTCTATGTCTGACGCAGGATACAGCATGCTTGGGGCTGGTGCATGGGGATGACCCAGAGAGATGTTATGGGGAGGGAGGTGGGAGGGGGGTTCATGTTTGGGAACGCATGTAAGAATTAAAGATTTTAAAATTAAAAAAAATAAAAAACTAAAAAAAAAATTACTTGGCTTAGAACTGCGTTTTGGCTATTTTAGTACAGTTAGCTGAAACATACTTTAGTTTTGTGTTAGAAAGTTCTTTGGCATTATCTTAATCCTCACAACAAGCATCTAGGTCGGTGGTATTATTTCCAAGCTACATCATTGGATGTGAAGAGCCAACTCATTGGAAAAGATCCTGAAGCTGTGAAAGAATGAAGGCAGGAGGATAAGCTGGTGACAGAAGATGAGATGGGTGGATGGCATCACCAATTCAATGGACATAAGTTTGAGCAAACTCTGGGAGATGGTGAAAGACAGGGAAGCCTAGCGTGCTGCAGTCCATAGGTTCGCAAAGTGTCGGATGCGAATGAGCAACCAAACAACATGTTTGGAACACTTGAATGACTGGGTCCCAGGTCTAACATTTGGAAAGGCACAGATCTGCCTTCCAACCTAAAGCTTTTCTTATAATTTCAAAGAAAATTCCCCTCTTTCATTTAAATGCAACTACCTTATATTTTAGCTAATAAAAGATTTAAATAAAATGATGAAACTACTACAACGCAGGCTTGAAACTAAAAAAAAATAAAATTGAATAAGGGACAAAATCCTTATCCATTCTATGTGGAATAAAGAAATTTATAAAATTTGACTTCATAAATCTCTTTTGGACATTTAAACTCACTAAGGCAGTACAAAAATACTGGTTTTCAACTTTGTTTTATTCTTTTTAATGAAATACATTAGTATATGTGGGAATGCTTGGTTGCTTCAGTCATATCCGACTCTTTGCAACTGACTTTCTGTAGCCTTCCAGTCTCCTCTGTCCATGAGATTTCCCAGGCAAGAATACTGGAGTGGGTTGCCATTTCCTTCTCCAGGGAATCCTCCCTATCCAGGGATCGAACCCATGTCTTCTGCGTCTCCTTCACTGCAGGTGAATTCTTTACTGCTGAGCACTGGGAAAGCCCTAATACATTAGTAAGAACTTTCAATCAAGATTTGGATGATACCACAAATATGTTATGGAGTGATCAGGGGAATTAAAGCAATTTAAATTTTTGCTTTTGAGGACTATCTCTCTGGTGTTTTTCTTCTTTCTTTTTTTTCAAAATCATATCGTTTTATAATTCAGTGGAAACATAGTGCTTTATAGAAAACAAAATGCTAATGTTTATGTAAAAATGTTTTCCGGTGTGAAGTATTCAATTAGATTGAAAAGTTTTTGGGCTGACAGTATTTTCTTTGTTATTTTTAATTATTGTATCTGCTGAAGAAAAAGAGGAGATTAAATGATGAAAAGAGGAAAACTTGTGTAAAAATAGGTGACATTAAGTTTTTACAAAAACATAAGCAGAGTAATGGGAGGGTAGCTGGAGGTTAAAATGAGAGTGATTGCTTTATTTTGTTTTGGTTTTAAACTGGGAGAAATGAGAGTATGTATATGTGTTGATAGGCGCCATCCAACAGAGAGAGAATTTAATAATTAGCAAAAAAGAAGGTAGATATATCAAAGGAATCTTCCTGATTAAGCAAGAGCAGGTGAAATCTGACGTTACATGGGAGAATAAACTGTTAAGACCATCAAGAGCAGTGAGGGCTGAGTATGGGCACACAGATGCAGACAGGTGGGTTGAGGAGGTGGTAGCTATTTATGGACATTCAATGCTGATGACTTCTATTAAGATTTTCTTAGTGGTAACTCTTCCTTACAATTAAAGTTTCCTCTCAGATACTTTATTTATATGAAAGTATATTTGGTATGTTAGTTGCTCAGTCATGTCTGACTCTAGGCCACCCCATGGATTGTAGCCTGCCGGGCTTCTCTGTCCATGGAATTCTCCAGGCAAAAATACTGGAGTGGGTAGCCATTCTCTTCTCCAACATGGAAGTATAAAACTCATTAAAAGTTGGTGAAGTATTACCTGCTGTAGTATATGTTGGGTAAAGATGAAAGCTTTCATTTGAATTCCAGAAAGCCTATCTCATTTAGACAACCAAAAGAAAAAAAAATTGAAGCTGGTCTAAGAAGGAAGGGGTATAGGAAACTCCACTGATACTACATCATGAGGTAACTGTTCCTTTACCCACTTGTCAAACCTGTACTGTTTTATCAAGGAATTGGTTGGCCTTCAGTTTCTCTAATAAAAGCTCACAGGTGCAGAAGTTCAAGAAAAAAAGGACTGGTATGGAGTATGCTAAGATTATCAATGTCACTAGAAGCATGATATCTTAGCATAAAACCAGACAAGTTTAATGCCAGACAATTTCAACTCAAGATTGAGAAACTCCAGTGTATCACATACAGATTCCCTGGAGAAGGAAATGGCAACCCACTCCAGTATTCTTGGGAAATCCCATGGACAGAGGAGCTTGGCAGGCCGCAATACAAGGGGTTGCAAAAGAGTCGGACATGACTTAGCAATTAAACAAAAACAACAGTAATGATAAACAGATCAGCTACTGCCAAACCACAACATTTCATCAGCAGAGAAGCCCTCTGATTTCAGTCACTGAAGGATGAGAAATGAGAGGACCTTAGCTGACTGGATAATACAGTCCAGTCTGAGGACTTTATAGAACTGTCAGATTCTTAGCCCCAAATCAAATTTAACAGATTATTTATTTTTACTGCACAGCATCCCCATGACATTAACTTTTCAAATTGATAATATAACCCTCCTCTTCCCTTTCCATTAATACATTTCAATTCATAGGCACAGAGACATTTTCTTCACAATGATCTTTCCTTCAGGAACTACTCCCTCTACAGATAATCATCTGAAAGGATGAGCTCTTCACAGTAATGCAATCCCCCATGGGACCGCAAGTGAACTCCTGACCAAGATGGCAACTCACATTCTCTTTTCTGGGAATTAAGACTTGGGATTTGATATTCTCTCTTCTGGGAACTAAGACTTAGGACTGCCAATCTGTCCTTGCCTTTGGGTGACTTGTATCATATGAGTTCAGTTATGGAATGCTACCTTCCTCTTCATAGACTGAACACAGGGGAAACCAGTCAGCGGACGTATGAGAACACATGATAGCTGAACTTAGTCGCTAAGTTGTGTCGGACTCTTTGCGACCCCATAAACTGTAGCCTGTCAGGCTACTCTGTCCGTGGGATTTTCAAGGCAATACTGGAGTGGGTTGCCGTTAGAAGTGGAAATGTGCCCTGGATTCACGGCTACTGTTGATTCCATGAGAATCAGTGTTCTTGTCCCATCATATGCAATTTCCTCTGAGTAGCCATTGTTTCTGTTACTTGTAGACCAAAGGGTCCAACTTCCCTTCTTCCAAGAGTATGAAATACTGAACGTGTATCCTTTAGGATCATCTCAAGACATCAGTTCTTTGTTAAGCATAACTTCATAAGCCCCTCAAAGCATCCCTTCTCTGAAAAATGACCAGGGGGGCAAACATCTGTGTGATGAAACTCTAAATGGTCCCCCAATTTTCTGTAAAATTTGAAGTAATCCAGTCTTTCTATGGGTTTCCCTGATAGCTCAGTTCATAAAGAATCTGCCTGCAATGCAGGAGACCCTGATTCTGTTCCTGGGTTGGGAAGACCTGCTGGAGAAGAGATAGGCTACCCACTCCAGTATTCTTGGGCTTCCCTGGTGGCTCAGCTGGGAAAGAATCCACCTGCAATGCAGAAGACCTGGGTTTGATCCTTGGGTTGGGAAGATCCCCTGGAGAAGGGAAAGGCTACCCACTCAAGTATTCTGGCCTGCAGAATTCCATGGGACTGTATAATCCATGGAGTTGCAAAGGGTCAGGCATGACTGAGCGACTTTCTTTCATTCTTTCTATACTGTCTACTCTGTTGTAAAAGTATTCTAGGACACTAAGATGCTGTCACCGAGAATGCAAAGTAGCAGAAATTACACAAGCCCATCACAGGTCTCCTCATTGTTTACTCCCTGCATAACTTTCTTTCTAGATTGCAGCTCTTAGTCAAAAATTCTTAAAAATTTAACATTATTAAATTGAATAAAGTCTATTCCAACACTGTGTTATGATCGTCTTACTAAGGGAACTTCTTAACCTTCATACTGAGCTAAAATATTCAGTGATAATCTCTGATTCATCAGACAATGATCAAAATAATTTTAAAGATGCAGTGAATGGAGTAATCAATATCTGCTCTTGGTAGAGATATAATGAGGCTAGAGACACAATCTATAAGTTACATCTTCACTAAACTTAAGAATTGAAGCTAATAAGAAAGAATGAAATAAAGTCATTTGCAGCAACAGGAACGGATTCGAGATTATCATAATAAGTCAAGTAAGTCAGACAGAGAAAGACAAACATGATATCACTTAAATGTGGAATCCAAAAAAATAATATAAATGAACTTATTTACAAAACAGACTCATAGACAGAAAAAAAACTTATGGGGAAAGGAGAGGAGGAATAAGTTGGGAGTTGGGGTTTAAAATATACACACTGCTATATATAAAATAGATAACTAACAAGGACCTACTATATAGCTCTGGGAACTGTACTAGTTATCTTAACCTATAATGGAAAAGAATCTAAAAAAGAATGAATATATACCTGAATCATTTCACTATATAGCTGAAAGTAATAGAACATTGCAAATCAACTATATTTCAATAAAAAATTTTAAAATAAAGAAATTAAGGCTATAAATTTATGTGCTTTTTCAAAAACTCTATTGTACTGGTTGAGAGAAAGACAGAAGTCATACAGCTATTCTTTCTATTTTATGTATTATATACAGAGACTTATTTGCATACACCAAGCATCCCTAGAAGCATTTGTCAAATAAAGCCAACTGTGTGGAATTTCCCCATCCTGCAACTGTTAAGGGTGATGGTGAAGGTCTATGCTTAGATAATAAAAATGTTACAAAATTCTTACACACATTAACTTTGGGCATAGTTATCAAATATATTTTTTCATTGCTGCATACAATGGATTTTCACAAATCTAAAACACCGTCCAGAAGCACATCAATTTAATTACAGCTTTGGAGAAACAGCAACAATATCTTTTTAAAACACACACTTTCCATTGTTGTTGTTAAAGATAATAACACAGATTATTTGCACGATTATGATTACATTCAGTTTGGGGCCCAGAAGGAGTAACAGGGACTATGTGAAACAACTAAAAAACAGACAAACTAAATAACACAATAGACCTTCAGATTTTGGATTCCAGGCAAGGTAGGAGCATGATAACTGAGAGAGGAAAAGTAAATGAGGTGGGCCCAGTTTACAGCCAGGATATTCTGGCCTCAAAACAGAGGAAAATTCTGAAGACTGGCAGTCTCCCAGAGCTCAGGAAGCAGAGTTGGGAGTCCAGAGATGTCAGACCAGCAGAGTTCACCAGGCCCAATCTACTGCACCTGGAGCATGACAGCAAAAACATGGGTTCTGGAGGTGATTCAGAGTACTGGTTCAGGCTGCTCTGGGCTTGATAGTTCGGTCTGTTCACTGCTTAACTGAGCTATTAAAGTCTCTTTAAAATAAATTTTTTTGACCCAAATCAGCCATTGTTAGTTTCTATAAGAGCCTGCATGTATAAACCTAATTGAATATATAACAACAAAAATACTTATGCCAGAGGCAGACAGATAATATATAATAGGAACCCAGAGTTTGAATTCAAAACTCAGAGGTCCCAGATTTGAAACAAAGCTCCTCCCACTCGAAGTGGGGAATTTGAGGCAAGTAATGCATCTTTTTTGAGTTTCAAGTTCTTCAGGTATCAAGTAGAAGAAAAGCATAATAGTATAATCAGAGGAATTAAATCAACTAATGTAGTAAACCAGTCCAGATTAAGATCTTTAAAAGCTTAAATATAAAAAAAATCTTTTCATATTAGGTTAAAATTATTTATGGGAAGGTGATATTTCTCCCTACTAGATTATAAACTACTGTATTAGCCAGTTTCTGCTGCAGCCAGAAGCAAACACAAAACCTCATGATTTACAATAGTGAATATTTATTTCTCTTTCTTAGGTCTGAGAGTTGACTGTGCTTGGCTGGACTCACCGGGGTCATCTGACTCAGAAATGCTCCGTGCTCTCTTATTCTGCGGTCCAGCTAGAGGGCAGTGGTTCTCTTTGGATATAATGGATGATACTTGAAGCCTGTGTACTTTAGGTCAGTTCGCATGCCACTGATGTGGGTATACGAAGTGGCCCCTGCACCTGGGGAACAAGAAGAGACTGAGGAAAGAGGCAGACCACTCCAGATCAGCAGGTGTCAGGGTTAATAAGCGAGGGAACTTACTTACAGAGGTGGCTGCAAGATGAGCCAGTCTCCATAGCTGCCCATCAGCATCTTAGGAGTTTACATAAAGGCCTTCACTGGGTTCAGTCACATAGACCATCCGGGTGGTCTCTCAACACCAGATTGCTCCCACAGGACTGCATCCTTGAAAATGGTTCCCACTGTGGGAACGATGGGCAGAAGGCACATTTCAGGGATGAAAAAAGAGGGTGAGGGGCCTCTGACTGCCTGGATCCTGCTCATAGATTAACTAGTGATCACATCCCCTCAGTGACCTCCTCCTGAATGGGATATGAATAAAACAGGTCAGGGAGGTATCCTCCTTATACAGAGTGGTGGAAGGGGAAAGTGTGTTCACTTTTATTATTTTTATTATTATTTGCTCATTAGTAATACAATCTATCATGGCTATCATTAAGTCCTTTTATTTTTTTATCTCAGAGTCTCAAATATAACTTGGTACAAGTTAAGTGATTAAAAGGTGTTTGCTGAGTGGAGTACCAGGGCCATTTATGGATAGACAACAACATTAAAACAGTTCTTAGAAGTCACTTCAACCTTCCAGCTAATTTTAAGGATTGGGAAGCTGAGATCCATATGTTGGTGATTTTTCTATCAGAGAGCATAACTTCAGGTTGCCCATCCACCCCAAGCCTGGGGTGTGAGCAGGAGCGGAAATTGCCCATTGTGGAGTGTACTGTTAAATAGGGCAAAATGCCAAAAAAGCGAGATCCATATATTAAATGCTTCTGTTAACATTAGCTAAAGATAATTAGCCCCTGGTTGAAAGTTGTTGGCTACAAGGTGAAAAAGAGATCAGCTCTGCACAGGTAGCTAAATAAGTGCAAATCAAGAAAACAGGTGGCACTAGTGGTAAAGAATCTACCTGTCAATGCAGGAGACATAAGAGATACGGGTTCCATCCCTGGGTCAGGAAGATCCCCTGGAGAAGCGAATGGCTACCCACTCCAGTATTCTCGCCTGGAGAATCCTATGGACAGAGGAGCCTAGTAAGCTACAGTCCATGGGGTCACAAAGAGTCAAACATGACTAAGTGGCTGAGCACACACACATACACAGGAAACAAAAACATTATTTGATAAAATATGCACTCCATGTTCATAGCAGTATGATTTGTAGTAGCCAAAACATAGAAATTTTGTCATTTGCAATACCATGAATAGACTTAGAAGGTATTATGCTAAATGAAATAAATCGGGCAGGAAAAGAGAAACAAGTGATATCACTTACACGTTGAATCTTGAAAAACCACACAAACAAACAAAGCAAAATGGAAAGAAACTGATGGATGAAAAGAACAAATAGGTAATTGCCATGGAAGGAGAGAGGTGAGAGGTGGGGGGAAACAGATTAAGGAAACTAAGAGGTACACACCTCCAGTTATAAATAAATAAGCCAAGGGAGGTAATATACAGCATAAGGAATACGGTCAATAATATTGTAATAGTTTTTCACGGGAACAGATGGTTTCTGGATTTATTGTGGTGATCATTTCTTAATGTATGCAAATGTCAAATCACTAGATAGTACACCTGAAACTAATATAATATTGTACGTCAACTACATTGCATTAAAAAAAAATCAGTCAAGGTGATTCACCATTTTAACAGAATAAAGGAGAGAACCACATGATCATTGCATTAGATCAGAAAAACATCTAAAAACAAATCAACATTAATTCATGATTAAAGCTCATATAAAATAGAAATAGAAGGTAATATCCTCAATATTTTTGTGTTTGCACCGGTTAAATGTTGGAAATACTAACTAAAATTTGGTATGTAGAAGAGAATCAGGTTTGGAGGGAAAAATCATTTGTTTGATTTCTAATATATCTGGTTTGAAGAGCTTTGGCTTTGGCTTTGCTCTCATCTAAGAAGAGAATCCAAGGGGACAGATGGTTGGTATTTCTAAAGGTTATAAACAGGTATGAATAGGACAATAATGTTGGAGTCATGGTTGACAAGAGATTATTGAGGGGATGGTTACAGACATGGTTGGTTGCTCAGAAGTTTCATAGCATGGTGTTTATGAGCATGCATTTTGGAATCTCACTGCTTGAGTTATTTCAACATTTTAGTAGTATGATTCTGGGCAAGAAATTCAACTTCTCATTTTACTTCTTTTTTAAATTAATTTTATTGGAGTATAGTTGCTTTATAATATTGTGTTAGTTTCTTGTTGTACAGCAAAGTCAATCAGCTATGTGCGTACATATATCCCCTCTTTGTTGTATTTCCTTCCCGTTTATGTCACCATGGGCTTCCCTTGTGGCTCAGCTGGTAAAGAATCTGCCTGCAATGCAGGAGACCTGGGTTCGATCCCTGGGTTGGGAAGATCCCCTGGAGAAGGGAAAGGCTACCTATTCCAGTGTTCTGGCCTGGAGAATTCCATGGACTGTATAGTCCATAGGTTCGCAAAGTGTTGGACATGACTGAGCAACTTTCACTAGATCACCACAGAATATAGCCACCACAGAACATTAAGTAGACTTCCCTGTACTATACAGTAAGTTTCCATTTGTTATCTATTTTATGTATAGTATTAATACTGTATATATGTAAATCCCAGTCTCCCAGTTTATCTTACCCCCTGCCCCAATTTGTGTCCATATATTTGTTCTCTATGTCTATATGTTTTGTCTATTTCTGTTTTGAAAATAAGATCATCTATACCATTTTTCAGGAGAAGGCAATGGCACCCCGCTCCAGTACTCCTGCCTGGAAAATCCCATGGACGGGGGAGCCTGGTAGGCTGCAGTCCATGGGGTCGCTGAGGGTCAGACACGACTAAGCGACTTCACTTTCACTTTTCACTTTCATGCATTGGAGAAGGAAATGGCAACCCATTCCAGTACTCCTGCCTGGAGAATCCCAGGGACGGGGGAGCCTGGTGGGCTGCCATCTATGGGGTCACACAGAGTCGGACACGACTGAAGTGACCTAGCATAGCATAGCATATCATTTTTCTAGATTCTGTATATAAGCATCAATATATGATATTTGCTTCTCTTTTTCTGATGTAGTTCACTTTGTAACTTTACTTCTTTAAAATTAGAATGATGGTATCCCAATCATTACAATATATCTGCTTGATGGAACACTACAAGGACATTATGAGAATTAAGGGAATTTTATGTGTCAAATGCATAAAAAATGGCCTAGCATATAATAACTTCATTATTGTTTAATTTAAAAAATTTTACAAACTTTAGTTTTTGCTATTACTGCTGTTATTTGAGAGAAAAGAGTATGAAATATGGAGAGGACCTGAAATTCCTTTGATTTAGAACTTTCATATTTATAACATTGTTTTTGCATATTTATTATAAAACTCTATTTTTACTATGTTGAGGTCAAAGGCATCTTTTTATAGTTTTTATTTCCCCACCAATTCAGATTGTGTTCTCTCAGAAGTAGATCCAGCGACAAGGAAGTAAGTGCACGTAATTTACCTGGGAGGTGATCCCAAGAAACACTGGTAGGGCAACTGAGGATGAAACAGAGTAAGGAATTAGGTCAATATCATCTGGACACCTTGTTAGCATTGTAAACAAATGTGACTTAATTCCACCTTGGATCTCTAGAAAACAATGTGGAACACATCTTGGGATTATCCCAAACTAGAGTAGAGAAAGTTAGATTATCTTTCCATCAACTTCCCCAACTGTCCAAGGTGGAGGGCTACTCCAGCAGCATAAATTTGCTGGGGCATTTCTGCCTTGCCTTTTGCATAGGCTGAGTTTTCCCAGGGTTAGGAAAAGCCCTCCAAAAGAAAGTAGCAGAAAATTCATTAAGAAGGCGTTGGTGTGCGGAGCTAAGGGGTTATGGCTGGCCCTATATAACTATTGCTACACCCACACTCCAGATAGGAAATTTTAAATAATAATGGTCTAATTCAGTAACTAGTCCTCTTGTTCCCAAAAGAGCTTTATAAAACAAAAAGAAGTTTTTAAAAAATATATAAAGAAACTAAATTCAAGAAATTTTACTTTAAAAGCTAATGCATTATTATGAAGCATGATACCAGCTTAAAAGGGCCAAGGACAAGAATTTTTTTTTTTAACCTAATGGATCATTAAATGAGGAGTTATTTGTAATTCTTATAATGCTACAAAAATAGAAAAACAATGTACCCTTAAATCATAAGATGTATCAACATAAAAGCCATTCCATATATATTTTTAAACAACACTTAGTCTACTTGTTTGCCTGAATCCTAAGTAACTTCCTTTTCCATCACTCACTGATACATGATACTCAAAGATGAGTCCTTCACATGTTTTAGGTTAAATATTTCCCATTTTAAACAAGCCCTCTTATGGCCTTAACAGCTTCCTTATACCCTGTCCTTAATAAAACCAGGCTCTCTCCTGACCTTTCCCTGGTCATAGCTGCTACTCACTAACTTTCAAAGAAGGTCAGGGAATAGAACTTAGTGTTTTTCTTCCTCTCCTGCTTTCCTGACTCTCTCTGTTCTTCTTCCAGATCATAACTCTTGTTCTTCTTGCAAATTCTATCTTCTGTAGATTAATTCCACCTCCAATCCCATCATTTAAGTCTCTCCTTTTCTCACTTCCTAAGGAAAGCGTCCCTGACTCTCTCTGCCCCTCCGCTATCGCCCCGCCCTGTGCTTCTTCTTTACCCTGTTAGTGATTGTTATTAAAATTCCAAATGTATATATTCAACTTAATTGTCAGTAGAGAGCCCTCTAAGCTCTAGCAACTTACATTTTTCAAATTTGACTTTCATGATGACCAAATTTATTCCAAGTTTACAAATGAAGAAAGTAAGGCTTGATAAGGTTAAGAAATTTGCCAGCATCACAGTTAGAAAGCCTTGAACCTGCCCAGTATCAAACTCAACTAGCATAACTCCAGAATTTGCTCTTCCCCCCATACTCCTCCACTGCTTCTAAAGTATTTTGATTTGATTTTTCAAGAATGTTTACTGTTTATCTTCTTGAAAAATTCTAAGCTTTGTGAAAGAAGGGATCATATCTATGTTGCCACATAGGTAAGCCTCATAGACCCATGTTTGACACAAAAAGGGTATCTGGTTTATCTTTGCTGAATAAGTGAATGAACAAACCGGTCGATATCTAATCCTGTATCCTAAAATAACTTAAGAGATAGTTGATAGGTTGATAGTGATTAATATTTTTATTTTTCTAGGATAAAATAAAGTATATTGACCAAAATGGAACCACAATTATAAACCACTTCATAATTTACAGCATGTTTTTAGATTTTTCTTTTAAAAATTTTCCTGCATGTAAAAGTGAAAGTTGCTCAGTTAACTCTCTCAATTTAAACTTACTAGAAAAAGGACAGTTCCAATTAATAAAATATCCTCAAAGAAATAAAATTTTATTACTTAAATGCTTACCACAATAACCAAGTCCAGCAGCCCACCAGGGTCCCCCATCCCTGGGATTCTCCAGGCAAGAACACTGGAGTGGGTTGTCATTTCCCTCTCCAATGCATGAAAGTGAAAACTGAAAGTGAAGTCGCTCAGTCATGTCTGACTCTTAGCGACCCCATGGACTACAGCCTACCAGGCTCCTCCATCCATGGGATTTTCCAAGCAAGAGTACTGGAGTCGGTTGCCATTACCTTCTGTGACAATTTGCTTAATGGATATTTACTGGTTCATTAATAAATTAGTTATCATTTGCTTTTCCAGTAATTTTTCAGAATATTAATACATATGTCCAAGATTATTCTAAGTGTTATGGAGAATATATAAGAAAAAGAAGACCTAAGCTTTGTTCTTAAGTACTTTTTCAGTCTAGCTTGATAGATGAGACAAATAATGGACAGTTTTAAAAAATCTCTAATCAAGTGTCATTTTGTATGACACATACTGAAATGTTACAGATATTCCAAATGGGACTTCTTCCTGAGAGCTGGAGAAGGGAGGATAGTTTAAAGGAGGAGGTGACTGCGAGAGAATGTAGGCTTTTCATTAGTAGAAGTAAGAGAATTTTAGGAAGACAGGGAAAGCTAGAGAAATTGGTCATAGGAGGTGCTCAGTCCTATCCGACTCTTTGCAACTTCATGGACTGTAGCCTGCCAGGTTCTTCTGTCCAAGGAATTCTCCAGGCAAGAACACTGGCGTGGGTTGCCATTCTCTTCTCCAGGGATTCTTCCTGACCCAGGGATTGAACAAGCGCCTCTTGCATTGCTGGGGATGTCTTTACCGTCTGAACCACCAGGAAAACATAGGAGGCAGATGAGTAGAACAAAAAGGCAAATTGTTAGCCATAAAAACAGTTTGTGATAGGAGAGAATTGCAGTGCTCTGTTTAAAACAACAAACTGGCTGATGGAAGGCAGTGACTGCCACACTGAGCACTTGGACTGACGTAAAACTTGACAGAGAGCCAATGAGGATTAAGAACAGGGTGATGAACAAGAGTCAATGGGAAGACCACAACAGCATTATTTTTAGAAGGATGAAGGAAGAGCAGAGACTGAAAGTAGAGAGCAGCTAAGATGCTTCCAGAGTTATTTAAACACTAGATGAAAGGGACCTGGATTACCATTAAGACATGAGGAACCGAAAGGAATAAAGAGATGAGTCACCATGAAGGCGGGATTGAAAGGGCCTGTTGACTGAGAATATATAGATCTCACGAAAGGAAGAAATAAACAGTTCTATCAAAGTTCTAAGTCAGGAGAATCAGAACAAGCATGGCACCACTATTAGATAAGGAAGAATTAGTTGTAAAATCAGTTGGTGGGGAAAAAATGGAGACTAAGATGTTCAGATTTTAGACACACTGCTTTGGAGGTAACAGAAGGCATAAGCATGAGATTTTTTAAAGCTTTTACAAACATAAGACTGAAATGTAAAGGAAAATCTTGGCCAGAAATTTATTTGGGAATGAAACCAAATTTACTATTTTGTATTGAAAATTTGTTGCTTTAAATACATAATTTATAGAGAGGTCTTTGAGAAATGACTTGTAAGGAAACATGCTCCTTAACAATGGGTGCTGACTATAGTGGAATTGAAGTTTACCTGCCAGAGCTCAGATGTACCTCAAAAGTGTAACTTTATCTTCTATGAGTTCTTCTTGCCTTCCCACCCCTAACTCAATGACTAAATTCAATACCCTAAACCTTTCTATTAGTAGTATTGTTTAAGGTAAGTACTCAGTAGCTCAAAATTTAAACTCTTTATCAAAACTGTTTATGCTCTGTCATAGGGCTTCTATTCCGCCTTCACCATTTCAAGATTCATCCAAATATTCATAGAGGCGGTGGGGTGGGGTCAATGATCCAGAAACTGTCCTTCCATGTCTTGCTGGCTGCCGCCAGGATATGCTTTGTCTTAGCGCATTACTAAGCATCTTCAGCAGGTATTCATCTGGAACCACTTTCCATCTGTTCTTTTGATGCTTTACCCTAACAACCGTTATGAAATATGTGTTCCTGGCATAGCACCTAGTCAAGGCCTCTTTTGTTCTTTCAGTTTTCTCAACCTTTTCTCATCGCACTATATAGTCACACAGAAACTTCTGGACACCACAGACAGGCTTCAGGCATTGAGAAAATTATTCCTGGTGCATTCAGTTCCTCCAAGAACATCATTGCTTTTATGTCCCCAACTATATTATTCATGGCATCATTCTGAACTGGAACTTCCCTGAAAGATCTGTATAATCTCTTCAGAATCCTAGGAATAAAAGTTCAAGATTCAACATGTTTGGATTTCCCAAAATGTGTTTGGATTTCCCAAAATGTATTTGGATATGTTTTGTTGTCTCCCAGGATCTCAGTTTTGGGAGAGAGAGTGTAGCCAAGATACAGTGGTATACTAGAGGCAGCTTATACCAGCTCATGAAAGCTGACCGTTGTATTTTCAGGGATGTTGCTAGCCAGTTGTTAAACATGAACATCATTTTAAATAAAATCATACAAACAAATTTAAATTAATTATATCAAGAACAAAGCTAATAAATACTCAACTCATCCTGTTCTAATAATTTCAATACATCTTTACTAATTGTATTAGCATTTTTCTAATACAATAGACTTCACTAATATCTATGCCCTTGAGGTTATTTATGGGTAATGTATCTTCCCAGTTCCCCATTCAATGAAATCAGATTGGTAGCTTGAAATTTTCCATAAAGTATTTACAGAACAGAAATTGGCAAATGCAACTGAAAACATTTACCAAGACACCACTGCTCATGATTCACCTCTTGCCATTACTCCCTTGAATTCTTCATCTCTTCCCTTTTTTTCCCAGTGGTCTTAGGGTTTTATTACTTCTGCTTCATGTGTGAAAGGCCTGCCCTTGTGTTTTCCTCTTCTTCAGGGGAAAATTTAAAAACTGTAACAATGACATTTATTATTTATTTTAAAAGAAGGGCAGCAGAGGACCTGGGCTTTCAAAATATTATCCTCATTGCATGACTACCAACTTGCTTTGCAAACTTTATCTTCCTAATGAATGAAAGGACAAATCTCAGCCAAGCTTTCAAATCATCCCAAACTCCGAATTAATAGAGTTCCATTAGTAAAGATTTATTATAGCAACAAGTAGCAATAAACTGTGAGTTATTCTGAACAACTCACAATTTCAAATGTTCCTCCATATTTTACCACTTTGGCACTCTTGGCTCCTCATAACTTTCTTAATTTCTCATGGTTATCAAGCTGATTTGATTTATCTAGTAATTAATGAACATAAGTAATTGTGTTCCCTTGGCATCTTTAACAAATGGAATCACCTTAGAACAGCAATCTCAGAGCAGAGGATTTTCCGTGTTTCTGTTTCCAGAAATGGAATGGAAAAGGTAAGAGACTGCTTCATTAATCACTAACAATTATTTTTTAAATTGGAGAAACCACAGGCTAATGAATGTTTCAGTTTCTTCTAGTTCCTACATTCAGTCTTAGTTAATTAAGCCCTAGACTAAATCTCTATTTTCTCACTCTGTTGATTAAATGGCCACTTTGCCAGAGAGAACTTAAAAGAACAAGCTTTGGGGAAATATATTTATTGTCAAATTCTCTGATGAAATGATCCCAGTTCCCTGAGTTATGCAACATTTTCTAACTCAAAGAAACAGAATAACAAAGTTTCATTCGTGGGAAAATGCTAGAATTTTTCCCTGAACATGAGAAAATGGAATTTCTATTATTAAGACAAAGAATCTAGTTACTTTGGACCACATCAATGTCAATACCTTGCCATTATAATATACAGTGCTTTCTACTTTATCCTTTAAAAGAAATAATGCTAGGCTCACCCAGGAAAAATCATCTTTATGGAAGAGCATTCTATACTGTTTACCTGGTTTTGTAAACTCTGGCTACCAAAATTTTATCTCTATTGGTTAAGCTAAGTCTATCCATCCAGGTGTCATATATAGGAATACTTGAAGGTTTAATTTACTTTCAGGGATTTATCAAGAGACAGAAATGTTTCTGGAAATTACTGACGCAATGTTCAATAACTTTACCACATTCATAGTATGCTGCTAATGCTGCTGCTGCTTAGTCATTTTGGTCATGTCCAACTCTGTGCAACCCCATGAACTGTAGCCCACCAGGCTCCTCTGTCCATGAGGATTCTCCAGGCAAGAATACTGGAGTGGGTTGCCATGCCCTCCTCCAGGGGATCTTCCCAACTCAGGGATCAAACCTGGGTCTCCTGCATTGCAGACAGATTCTTTACCACAGGGGCACCAGAGAAGCCCATGCTTAGTATAACCAGAATCAAACAACAAATTAATTTATTGAAAAAGCTAAGTAAACTGTAAATGTATACATAGGTAACATTCTCATATCACCTAATGATAATCTCAGAGAAGGCAATGGCACCCCACTCCAGTACTCTTGCCTGGAAAATCCCACGGACGGAGGAACCTGGTGGGCTGCAGTCCATGGGTTCGCTAAGAGTCGGACAAGACTTCACTTTCACTTTTCACTTTCCTGCGTTGGAGAAGAAAATGGCAACCCACTCCAGTGTTCTTGCCTGGAGAATCCCAGGGACCGAGGAGCCTAGTGGGCTGCCGTCTATGGAGTTGCACAGAGTCAGACACGACTGAAGCGACTTAGCAGCAGCAGCAGCAGATGATGATAATCTAGCGCAGCTAGACAAAATGATCTGGTCTCACCTGGATAGTGCTGTTTCTTTCACAGCGTTCTTTCAAATCTTTAAGATGGGAGAGCTCTTTTTCCTTCCCATCCTTTATTTAAAAAATGCACTGATTTATTTTTGCTCATGCACTTACTTAGAAACAACTGAGTATTTATCACATTTCTGCAGATGTGCTTGCCTGCCTCTAAAGTGCACTACAAAAAGTTAATTGCTTACTTTTCTGAAATGAGAATAGCTCTATGCTCTTTTCTTACATTATTGGCCTTTGATGCTCATCCCTCTGCCATGATGTGAATGTTCTGTCGGTGAAGAGCTTTTCTATCTATGATGTCAGTAGAAACAGTTACACTTTCTTTAGAGATCTTAGGTGAGCATCTCTCAAGTCAGATAGTCCAGTTACACTTTTTGTAGACCATACGTCAAATAACAGTGGTAGCAGCAGTTTGTCATCATTGTTTAACTACTTCATATCCAATATCTTTTATGCCACCATCTCCTTACAGATCAGTGGTTTCACTTTTGGCAACTATCAGAAACAGTAGTTAGAGCAATTATCATTTCCTTATTTAAGATGAGATAACTGAACCCTAAAAATGTTAATTTACATTCCCAGGTCAAAATTGGTGACTGAGCTATCATTAGAAGAAAATTTTCATATAGATAAATGTTTATGATATTGTCAAGTGAATTTTAAAAATATAAAAATGCAGACAAAATGATATGCATGACAGAATATTAATTTAAAATATACACATACAAAGAAATAAGGCTGGTAGAAAAGCACATTTTATTAATATCAAATATCTGCTATGTTCTAGGCTATGCTAGATACTATTTACAGAGAGGAGCAGAAATATGGTCCTTACCACACTGTCACTAATAATTGAATGCTAATAAAATAAATATAAAAATAAATCTATGATAGCACATTGTGGAAAGTGTTAACTAAGTGCTATGAATAGTATCTAATTTAATATGAATAAGGGCTGATTAGACTTTGAAGGAGTTAATCGAGGTTGCAAGCAGAAAGATGACTAGGAATTAACCAGCTGAAAATGTTGGATGCTTTTAAAATTTTTCTCTTTATTTTTCTGACTTTCCAAATTTCTACAAAACATGAAGGTTACTTTGCCAGTTAGGAAATAAACATGTGTGACTTTTGATTTTTCTCTCTGGTAGAGTACTACCCATCAGACCAAACTCTTCTAAAAACAATTCTAAAAGCTAAAATTAAAAAGAGAATAAGCAAGGCAAGAAATACTTTAACAATCAAGAAGACTGAGCAAAGGAAAATCCACTGTGGTAAAAAAAATTCTCTGTCACTTTTATTTTTAAAGAATTGTCTGACATATGATATGGGCTAGAGTCTTAACAAAAAGCAGGAGACTAGAGCTTTCTGGAGTCTCTTAGTCCTAGGGAGCCAAAAGCTAGTAGACTTCTAAGATAGCCAGAACTCAAGGGATAGGCAGTGATATGGAAGATTTTAATCCACTGCTCAATAGTAACTTATAGGACAAGCAACCAAAATTCAGTAAAGATGCAGAAGATTTGAAGAATGCTATTAATAAACTTGACTAAATTGGAATAGGTAAAAGATTACAAAATTTTTTATATACTTTTTTCAAGTGTATGTGAAACATTTGTCTTATGTTGGTAGATAAAAGCCTGGCGAGCTGAATGAAGTCCATGGGGTCGCAAAGGGTCAGACAGCACTGAGTGACTGAGCAGGCACACACACACACAATCACTCATTGGATCAAATCACAAGCCTCAAAAATTCGAAGGGATGGAAATACATAAATATACTCTCAAATAACAGTGGTACTTATCTATGTATGTGTATTCTAAAATGTTTGGAAATGAAGCGGTATAGTTCTAAATTATCTATGGATGAAAGATGTAATAAAAATGGCAAATAAAAAATATTTTAACTTGAAAAGCAAATGCAACATATCAAATCTTGTAGAATAAAATGAAATCAATGTGTAAGGTAAATTTAAAACCTTAAATGTATGTGTTTAGGATGAAAAAACTGAAAACAAATAATACAAGTTTATTAAAACTTAAAAAAAATTAAACCCAAGTGAAATGAAAATAAAATGATAAAGCGCAGAAGGTGATAAAACAGAAAACAAGAATGCTAAAGAGAAAATTAATAAGACCAAAAATTGGAGCTTTGAAAAGACTAATACAATTGAGAAAACTTAATCAATACTGAGAGAAAATAATTATTAACAAAAATGCTAACATTAGGAATAATAAAAGACATTATTAGAGAGCCTGCAGAATCTAAAATTATCATATTTTGAACAATTTTATGCCCAAAAATAGAAAGAAAAAGAGAAATGGACAAATTCTTGAAAAACAAAAATATCAAAACACAAGAAAAGAAATAGATAATTTGTATAGTCTATTTTGATTAAATAGATATTGTGTTTTATTAAATTCTTTACCTCTCCAAAAGTTAGGTCTGTATTGGACTTATTTGCAAATATTTTTAAATAACATTAATCTTAAACTCTGTCACATTATTTACAAAAAAAGTTTGTTTATCATGGCCAATATAATCTTATTACTGACATTTGACTAATACATTAGAAGAAAGGACAATTATATTCCAGTCTTTCTCATGAACATAGAGACATAAATCTTAAATATATATAAGCAAATTAAATTCAATTAATATTTTATTAATTATATTAATAAATTATTCAATAAATAAAATTTATCAATTTTAAATTAATATTTAAGACATTAATCTTAAATATATATTAGCAAATTCAAACATTTCCAAAATGCACTTAGTCTCAAATGCAATGGTACTTTGAGATTCAGAAATCATTTGATGTTATCTATCTTCAGGTGTGGTACTTTTAGACAAACCCAAAGTGAGAAATATTCTAAAATTAGCTGGTCTTCATTCCTCAAATTAATTAATGCCACAAATGATGATGAAAATTTAGGCATCTCTTGTTATATTAAAAGAGGCAATGAAACTAAATGAAACAAGATTTGGGGCTAGGTTCTATACTGGAGAGAAAAAAGGCCATAAAGGATAGTATTGAAACAATTAACAGTATTGAAATATGAAAAATGTAAACTGTTCATGTCATAATATAACAAAATTAGATAGAAGTACTGTATTAGTTACTAGCTTTTCTAAATTTTATAGATGTACTTGGATCAACAGTACACTGGATACGACTCCTAGAAGCAGAGAGGAGAAGGGTGGTTGCCAGGGACTACGGGGAGTGGGTAATGGGAGCTCTTAGTCAAAGGCTGCAAACTTGCAGTTATGCAAGATGAATAAATCCTAGAGATCTACTCGACATCATAGTGCTTATAGTTAACAATACAGTATAGTATACTTAAAAATTTTGTTAACAGGGTAGATCTTATGTTAAGTATTCTTATAAAGAGGATGGAAAGAAACCTTTGGAAATGATGGATATGTTTATGGCATCAGTCAGTTCAGTTCAGTTCAGTCACTCAGTCGTGTCTGACTCTTTGCGACTCCATGAATGGCAGCACGCCAGGCCTCCCTGTCTATCACCAACTCCTGGAGTTCACTTAAACTCATGTCCATCGAGTTGGTGATGGCATCCAGCCATCTCATCCTCTGTTGTCCCCTTTTCCTCCTTCCCCTAATCCCTCCCAGCATCAGAGTTTTTTCCAGTGAGTCAACTCTTCGCATGAGGTGGCCAAAGTACTGGAGCTTCAGCTTTAGCCTCATTCCTTCCAAAGAAATCCCAGGGCTGATCTCCTTTAGAATGGACTGGTTGGATCTCCTTGCAGTCCAAGGTATTCTCAAGAGTTTTCTCCAACACCACAGTTCAAAAGCATCAATTCTTTTGTGCTCAGCTTTCTTCACAGTCCAACTCTCACATGCATACATGACCACTGGAAAAACCATAGCCTTGACTAGATGGCCCTTTGTTGGCAAAGTAATGTCTCTGCTTTTCAATATGCTATCTCGGTTGGTCATAACTTTCCTTTCAAGGAGTAAGCGTCTTTTAATTTCATGGCTGCAGTCACCATCTACAGTGATTTTGGAGCCCCAAATATAAAGTCTGACACTGTTTCCACTGTTTCCCCATCTATTTCCCACAAAGTGATGGGACCAGATGCCATGATCTTAGTTTTCTGAATGTTGAGCTTTAAGCCAACCTTTTCACTCTCCTCTTTCACTTTCATCAAGAGGCTCTTTAGTTCTCCTTCCCTTTCTGCCATAAGGGTGGTGTCATCTGCATATCTGAGGTTATTGATATAGATTGTCATAATAGTGCATATTTATCTCCAAACTCTTCAGGTCATATACATTAAATACATACAACTTTTTGTATCAATCACACTTTAATAAGTTTTTTTTTTTTCAAGTAAGTAGACTGGTTAAATAAACTGTGAAGTTCCTACAGTGGAACTTTGTTGTCTTCTTTGTTGTCCTCCATGCATTGAAGACTAGGGAAATACTGTTTTCATTCAAATAGACTACTTCACTTTGGGCTTCCATAGTGGCTCAATGGATAAGAATCTAACTGCAATGCAGGAGACACAGGTTCAATTGCTGAGTCGGGAAGAAACCCCAGAGGAGGGCACGGAAACCCACTCCAGTATTCTTGCCTGGAGAACACCACAGACAAGGATCCTGGCAGGCTACAGTCCATAGGGTTGCAAAGAGTTGGACATGACTGAGGCAGCTGAGCACTGCCCTTCACTTTACCTGTTAGCAAAGACTTGAGTCAGTGTAATCATGCAAACGGTCAGTTAGGCATATTCCATGGTGCCAAGAAAATATATTTTCAGATCTCTTTTCCTGAAGGGAAAAGGGACTATGCTTTCATCTTTTTATCATATCCTTGCATCTTGAAAGCTTCACTTGGTAACCTAGCACCTGGGATTGCTCATCCACCCAGTCTGTTGTGTAGCTGTATTCCCTGTGGATCCCCTTTAGTATCACTGGAGAGAAGAGCAGAAAAAGCATGTTTAATCAAGTACAATTTCATTCAACCATCTAGTCACTCTAAAACAATAAAATCACCACAGTTTTATAACTAATTCTCTGCTACTCTCTTTGTTTTCCTGCCTTAGCTAACATGTATCTCCCCAGTACCGAATGGGGTAACAATAACTGTTAATTCTTAAATGTCAACTATAGATGAAACCATAAAACACAATGCCTTTATTTATTACAACAGTACCTGAGGCGAGTTCAGCTTCAGGCTGAATGCAAATCTTTTCCTTTACATTCTCATAAATTGTATTCATTATATCTGTATTCAAAACAGATTGAAAAGCTTAATTTGTGATAGAAATTCAAAAGGATTTACACAAGTTAAAATATCTTAGGATGAGGAGAAGAACAGGGAAAGTATCTGATTAAATGAATACATTTAAGAGATTAAATGTATTCTCACTTGAAAGGCAATGTGAAATTCTACTGAACATAGCAATTGGCCATATGGACTTACTTCATCAATTTCTCTTTATAACAGGAAAGAAATAAAATGTTGCAAATTCAAAAGGATGCAGAGAATAGAGGAGAGCTCA
This sequence comes from Capra hircus, assembly GCF_001704415.2. Classification (NCBI taxonomy): domain Eukaryota; kingdom Metazoa; phylum Chordata; class Mammalia; order Artiodactyla; family Bovidae; genus Capra; species Capra hircus. The sequence goes on from NC_030827.1 coordinate 33,291,425, forward strand.
GAAGACATAACATCTTAACATCTTTTAGAAAACAAAAAACAGATGGAAGGATAGTACCTGACTTAGAACAGAGGAAGCTATATGCTAAGAGTCACACAGAGAAGAATTCTAAAGAGAAGATAGTCCATTTTCCGCAGAACCCTGTGGAAGAAAAGGACTAGGAAGCACCAACTCACCTGGCTTAAGATACATAATTTTAGGTTTAGAAAAACAGATCTTAACAAGAGAGATGGAGAACATTGGAGATACACAAAAATAGTGTTTTTTCCCCCTCTTAATTTCTTTAAAATATATACAATAGCTTAAATCAGTTTTCCAACCTTTGTTTTCCTTATTGCCCCTTTGAAGTCTATTTAGACACCTTTTGCCTAGCCATTCCCTCAACTCCTGCAATAAAATTTTAAAACTTGACATATATGGCACACCTGTTTATATGTTGTACATATATCTGCTTTATGTACAAAAACAACAATCTAAAGTTTATTCTTTTTGTTTAGTATAGTGTTTAGAATGACTAAATTTTTAACTTAAAAGTTACGTTAAAAAATTTAAAAGCGACGTCATGTAACCTAACTTTATAACTGCATAACTGCATGCTTGCTAAGTTGCTGCCCTCAGGTCCGACTCTGCAACCATATGAACTGTAGCTCTGCAGGCTCCTCTGTCCATAGGATTCTTCAGGCAAGAATACTGGAGTGGGTGGCAGTGCTCTCCTCCAGGGGATCTTCCCAACCCAGGGATCAATCCTGGGTCTCTCCAACTCGATGGACATGAGTTTGAGCAGGCTCCCGGAGTTGGTGACGGACAGGGAAGCCTGGCATGCTGCAGTCCATGGGATCACAAACAGCTGGACACGACTCAGCGACTGAATTGAACTGAATTTGCATCTCCTACATTGGCAGACAGGTTGTTTACCACTAGCACCACCTGGGAAACCCATGACTGCATAATTATTGCTAAGTAAATTTTAATGTAATTTATTTAGTTCTGAAAGTTGTAAAAAAAATATAATAGTAAATTAGCAAAGTATAAAATACACAGTAATAAGACCTCTCAAAGCAATACATTTTTGAAAAAAGTAATATAACATTTGTGAACAAATGTCCCTCTAGTCAAGGCTATGATTTTTCCAGTGGTCATGTATGGATGTGAGAGTTGGACTGTGAAGAAAGCTGAGTGCCGAAGAATTGATGCTTTTGAACTGTGGTGTTGGAGAAGACTCTTGAGAGTCCCTTGGACTGCAAGGAGATCTAACCAGTCCATCCTAAAGGAGATCAGTCTTGGGTGTTCATTGGAAGGACTGATGCTGAAGCTGAAACTCCAATACTTTGGACATCTGATGTGAAGAGCTGACTCATTCGAAAAGACCCTAATGTTGGGAAAGATTGAGGGCAGGAGAAGGGGACAACAGAGGATGAGATGGCTGGATGGCATCAGCAACTCAATGGACATGGGTTTCGGTGGACTCCAAGAGCTGGTGATGAACAGGGAGGCCTGGCGTGCTGCAGTTCATGGGGTCACAAAGAGTCAGACACGACTGAGTGACTGAACTGAACTGAACTGAACTGAACTGAAATATTAAATTTCTTAAAAATTATCTTTAGTGAAATCAACTTTAATTTTTATTTGACATGAGACAATAAAGAACCGCTAGATATCTATTTGAATATTGGGGTTTTTTTTTTTTGTCTTTTTAGTTCTTGACATGTTAAATAACTTTTATTGAATTCAATAAAATAAACTGAAAATATTTTTATTTAATTCTCAAGCCCAAGTCATACACAGAGACACTGAGGATCAACCAATGATCCAATGGCAGCCAAAAGACACGAAGACCATTTCTTGCAAATATGCCTTGAGATAAATCACCTAATTGAAAAAAAGAAGCCATTTACTCACCACAATTTCTTAGCACTCATCTTATATTTTGTATATCTTCCTCGAATCCAATGTCATTACTGCTCATGTGCTACCCAAGAGACCCAGTAAGTGAAATTAAATCCTAAGGAATAAGGTTCTGTTGGGTGAATTTTTACAGACTATTGTAATAGCCAAGAATTTTTCACCATCTTCACCAACAACCATTTTCATCCTCTTGAGGACAACGTCATCCCTATCATAAATGTATAATTTAAAGCAACAATTATAACAGTGTGTTATGTAGGTTACATTAAGACGATAATGTAAATGCCTGGGATTAAGATAAAGGCAGTTACGTGGGTGGTAGTATTAAGAAATGCTTCCCGGATAGCTCAAGCGGTAAAGAATCCACCTTCAATGCAGGAGATACAGGTGAGGCAGGTTTGATCCCTGGGTCATGAAGATCCCTTGGAGGAAGAAATGGCAACCCACTCCAGTGTTCTTGACTGGAAAACCACATGGACAGAAGAGCCTGACAGTTTACAATCCATGGGGTCGCAAAGAGTTGGACACTACTGAAGGAACTTAGCACACACACACACATTCATCTAACACAGCTTAGCTCACATGTTCATCCTTCATCCTTTTCTGACCTCCAAATCTGAATTCATATCCTTTATACTTTCTCCTGGCAAACTATTATTTTTATAGCACTCTTCATATTTAATTAAACAGTTTTAAAGTTATTATTTCAAAAGTTATACACTTTATGTGCATGCTTATTTTTTAATACGTTTTTCCTAATATACTATAAGTAAGCTCATGAGAGCAATATCTATTTTAGCTACAATTATATTCAGGGTTGAATTCATTCACTAACATATAGGTGGCACTCCAGGGATATTTTCATGAAATCAAGAAACTTCTTTGACTTTGCATCACATACTATACCATATCAACAGGAGTTGAATATTTTGTCACTGTAAGACTGTCCTTTGTCATCATTTATTAAAAAATACAAATATGCACCAGAGTTTAGTTATTTTTAAAAGTGACTTCCTGTAGTGCAACCCTTGACAGTTGCGGGGAAAGGAGGCTGTTCTTTTTCTTTTTTCTTTTTTTTTTTTTTTGTAAACCAGGTGCTTGACTTAAGCTTTGATTGCCAAGAAATTCACTGCAAAGAGTCGTTCACTTCAAACACAGCTATCTCGAATAAACACAATGCCGTCACATGACTAAAGAGGCCACTTCTCCACTGAGGCTTCTTTGTTTGGGGCCACTATTTTTCTCTTCTCAAGCTTTGAATTCCCGCTCTTAGATTTTAAATTCACCAATAAAGAGTGAGCCTGGGGAACCTTAGGCCTCCACCCTTGACCCCAATAAAAGAAGAACCCCTGGTGCTTGTTCATTCACTCTTGCACTCTCTCTCTACCCAAGACTACACTGTGTGGTTCCAGGTATGCTGTAAAATTTCCAGTTTCTGTAAGTAATAAATTTGAATTTTTTCAAAGTTTACTGATGGTTACTGTTAAAGGGTATTTTGCAATTATAAGAACCACAAAACTAGTCACACCACAATGCTGGCAATTGATGGACTCAGACAGCTACATAACACCTCTCTAAACACTTCAATTCATTCCATTTCTTTCTTTTCCTCTCTACTTTTGCTGTGTTGCACTGCTCTGGTAAAGATGCTATATATATCCTGTTTATGTCCTGTTAGACTTTCAAATACTTAACTAAAATAATTCCTCCCTTAAAGATCTTGAAGAAAATGGGTATTTATTTGTGTGATGCAAATTGTGAAGAGAGGATGTGCTCTATTTCTCATTGACTTTTACTCTTAGCCTGTTGTTAAAAACTGGAGATGTTGATTTGCCCCAACAAAACATTTCTTCCTTTGCCTTGAAGCCTCAAACCTAGCCAAGACCTCACTGATCTCTTACTTGGACTTATTCTTTGTTCCATGCTTCATCTATTGCCCTAAGCCCAGAGGATCACATCAGTGATCATTATTAACTTTTCAGTATTTTTCCACAGCCTCACTATCAGAATAAAATGTTCCCTCATAGCACATCATTAGAACTATCTCAAGGACCTCACATCTCTGTTGCTTTTATTGCTTCACTCATTAGCTACTCACAACCCTGAAGATAAACAGTGTTCAGTACAGCCTATTCACCTCTTTTAACAGTCACACTTGAACTTTGAATGGCCTTTTTTCTTGGCCTCTTTCCTTCTGTCTTACAGGTTAATCCTACATGATGCTACCTGAAGGAAGCTATCCAATTTCTAGCTTTCTCTTTCCATACAACTATAGGGGGGAAAGTAAGTCATTTTTAGCAAATATTTAGCTGATTTGTTAATTTCTACAAACTTTAAGAAGGAAATAAATTTGGAATGGCCTAAGAAGAACAGATGCACAATACTCTAATAATTCAGAATTTGGAATTGAGGGGGGAAGAGTTCCAAGAAAGAAATACAGGAGAAATTATATCTCATTTCGAGGAACAGCAAATTTTCCAATCTAGCTGGATGATGGTACCAATGGAAGAAGAGAAATACATTTACAGAGCTAATGTAGGGTCAAATTGCTCTGGGCTTAAAAAAATTAGGTGTTGGGACTCTATTCCTAATCCAACAGCCTTTTGAAAAAGAGCAACACTGAGATTTTGCATAGTTTGTGCCACTGGGAGGTGAGCTATAGAACTGAGTTGAGCTTCTGAACTACTCTAGCAAAAAAGTTCGAAAGGAATTACAGGAAGAGTCCAAAGGCTAGAGATAAATTAAGCCACTGATAAGATCTTCAAGGTGTGAGGTCATCATGGCTGGAGGGGGAGCTGTAACTGTAGACTAGGTGAAGAGGTGGAAAAGATGCAAAGTGCATAGACAAGAGAGAGTTACAGGAGTTAGAACCTAGCTTCACAACCCAATAATCACGATGGTGTGATCATTCACCTAGAGCCAGACATACTGGAATGTGAAGTCAAGTGGGCCTTAGGAAGCATCACTACAAACAAAGCTAGTGGAGGTGATGAAATTCCAGTTGAGCTTTTTCAAATCCTGAAAGATGATGCTGTGAAAGTGTTATACTCAATATGCCAGCAAATTTGGAAAACTCAGCAGTGGTCACAGGACTGGAAAAGGTCAGTTTTCATTCCAATTCCAAAGAAAAGAAATGCCAAAGAATGCTCAAACGACCGCACAATTGCACTCATCTCACATGGTAATAAAGTAATGCTCAAAATTCTCCAAACCAGGCTTCAGCAATACGTGAACTGTGAGCTTTCAGATGTTTAAGCTAGTTTTAGAAAAGGCAGAGGAACCAGAGATCAAATTGCCAACATCTGCTAGATCATCAAAAAAGCAAGAGAGTTCCAGAAAAACATCTACTTCTGCTTTATTGACTATGCCAAAGCCTTTGACTGTGTGGATCACAATCAACTGTGGAAAATTCTGAAAGAGATGAAATACCAGACCACCTGACCTGCCTCTTGAGAAACCTATATGCAGGTCAGGATGCAACAGTCAGAACTGGACATGGAACAACAGACTGGTTCCAAATAGGAAAAGGAGTATGTCAAGGTTGTATATGGTCACTCTGCTTATTAAACTTATATGCAGAGTACATCATGAGAAATGCTGGGCTGGATGAAGCACAAGCTGGAATCAAGATTGCTGGGAGAAATATCAATAAACTCAGATATGCAGATGACACCACCGTTATGGTAGAAAGTGAAGAGGAACTAAAGAGCCTCTTGATGAAAGTGAAAGAAGAGAGTGAAGAAGTTGGCTTAAAGCTCAACATTCAGAAAACTAAGATCATGGCATCTTGTCCCATGACTTCATGGGAAATAGATGGGGAAACAGTGGAAACAGTGGCTGACTTTATTTTGGGGGGCTCCAAAATCACTGCAGATGGTGATTGCAGCCATGAAACTAAAAGATGCTTATTCCTTGGAAGGAAAGTTATGACCAACCTAGACAGCGTATTAAAACGCAGAGACATTACTTTGCTGACTAAGGTCCATCTAGTCAAGGCTATGGTTTTTCCAGTGGTCATGTATGGATGTGAGAGTTGGACTACAAAGAAAGCTGAGCACTGAAGAATTTATGCTTTTGAACTGCGGTGTTGGAGAAGACCCTTACGGGTATCTTAGACTGCAAGGAGATCCAACCAGTCCATCCTCAGGGAGATCCATCCTGGGTGTTCATTGGAAGGACTGATGTTGAAACTGAAACTCCAATACTTTGGCCACTTGATGCGAAGAGCTGACTCATTTGAAAAGACCCTGATCCTGGGAGGGATTGGGGACAGGAGGAAAAGGGGACGACAGAGGTTGGCATCACTGACTCAATGGACGTGAGTTTGGGTAGGTTCCGGGAGTTGGTGATGGACAGGGAGGCCTGGTGTGCTGCAGTTCATGGTGTCTCAAAGAGTCGGACATGACTGAGCAACTGAACTGAACTGAACTGAGAATAAAGGAAATGGGGAGAGAAGATGTCATCGTTATAATAGGATGTTCTCTATGGATACTATTAATGAACGTTAGAATACAGATTGGTGGGCGAAAAAGCAATCAATACAAAGGGGATAGATAATGTCATGGAAGGAGATAATTGTTATTGTGTTGTTCAGTAGCAAAGTTGTGTAAGATTCATGCAACCCCATGGACTGCAGCACACCAGGCTTCCCTGTCCCTCACCATCTCCCAGAGTTTGCCCAAGTGCATGTCCACTGAATTGATGATGCCATCCAACCATCCATCCTCTGCTGCTCTCTTCTCCTTTTGCCTTCAATATTTGCCAGCATCAGGGTCTTTTCCAAAAATTAGTTGTTTGCATCAGGTGGCCAGAGTATTGGAGCTTCAACTTCAGCATCAGTCCTTCCAATGAGTACTCAGGGTTGATTTCCATTAGGATTGACTGGTTTGATCTTGCTCTCCAAAGGACTCTCAAGAGTCTTCTCCAGCACCACAATTCAAAAGCATCAGTTCTTCAGCATTCAGCCTTCTTTATCATCCAATTCTCACATCTGTTCATGACTACTGAAAAGACCATAGCTTTGACTTTTAATATACTGTCTAGGTTTTTCATAGCTTTCCTTCCAAGATGCATGTGTCTTTTAATTTCATTGCTACAGTCACCATCCTTGGTGATTTTGGAGCCCAAGAAGAGAAAAGCTGTCACTGCTTCCATTTTTTCCCCCTGTGTTTGCCATGAAGTGATGGGGCCAGATGCCATGATCTTAGTTTTTTGAATGTTGAGTTTTAAGGCAGCTTTTCCACTCTCCTCTTTCACCCTCAGCAAGAGGCTCTTTAGTTCCTCGTCACTTTCTGGCATTACAGTAGTAGCATCTGTGTATCTAAGGCTGTTGATAAAATACCTTACAAAAGAAAAGAGATTGAAGATAGAATACCAGATGGGAGTAGGAAGAGAATCATAAAAAGAGAAAAGAGAGGAATTTCCTGAGAAAAAAATATGTATTGTACCATGTTCAGGTACAATACATCTTGTACCTGGACATGGGATGAGAGTTACCATATATCTTGTACCTGGACATGGAATGAAATGGTTGAATGGCATCGCCGACTTGATGGACATGAGTTTTAGCAAGCTCTGGGAATTGGTGATGGACAGGGAGGCCTGGCGTGCTACAGTCCATGGGATCGCAAGAGTTGGACATGACTAAGTGACTGAACTGACTGACCACATCCAGGAGCCGATAGAGAATTGAAAAGTGAACGTAGTGAATTTAGACTATTCTAATAATTTTAGTAGCAAAGGGAAAGAGAAAAAGATCATAGTAGCCTGCGGTCCAAAGCAAACTTCTATTTTCTCCACTTGAGACTTTTTATCTATGATTCTCCATGTGAAATAATTTAATTTGCATTTCACTTTATCAACTCACACATTGACTGACAAAGTACACTCTAAAGGGCTTGTGAAATAGACGGGGTCATTAGTCTTGGCGCTAATGAGAAATTACAGTATTTTTGCTATAATGATAAGTTGGCATGTGAATATTTAACTTATGAAAAAGCCTTCAGAGAGTCAGCAGCTCCCACTGTTCATTATCTTATGTGTGGGGTTATTTTCTTGGCAGAAAATACCGTTTGGTTGTGAATCTATCATCATTAGGAGAGGAATAAAAATTTTTAACAATACACATTCTCCTTCTGGAAAAACGATAATTGCTCCCTCTTAAGTTTCCACGTCCTGGCTCTAAGTTCCTCCCACACCCTTCTGTTTCTCTACAATTAAAGCCTTTTTTACTGGTCAGTCAAATTTAAGCTCACTAGCAAATTTCTACATTATGAAAATATGGAGCATTTTCTGCGAAAAGGTATTTCATGTCACCAGCCAACACTTTATAAAGTCTGCAATCGCTTAGAGAGCTCTGATGAACTTCATAGTATGCTTTGTTTCTCAGCAGCATGCATCCAAATATCATTTAGAGAGCACTCATATTCTCACCCGGGGTAGTCCTGAACATAATTGTACACAAGCATTCAGCTCCTAGCTCTGAAACAACACCTATGTATTAGACGCAAGTAACACTACTGCTACTTCTCAAAGCCAACTGGACATAGTGGTTGTACTGATCAGACTAGAAATCTTTCCCTTTGGTGTTGTAGGATTCAGAAAACTTTTTCTGTAGTAGGCCAGATAATAAATATTTTTGGCTTTGCATGCTATATAGTCTCTGTTGGGACTACTCAGTCCTACCGTTGTAGTACAAAAGCAGCCATAGACAATGACTAATTGTGTGACTTTATTCCAATAAAACCTTATTTACAAAATAGACATCAGGCTAGAATTGTCTCACTGGCTTTAGTTTCCCAATCCCTGCTCTAGAAAAGGACCCTGAGTGGGATATGTCATTTAACCATCCACGAGAACACAAGATGGAGAATCCAAATACATCTTTGAAAAGATGCTAGATTCTCCTTTGATGCCAGGTCACTCTTGCATCATAGATATTTGCACCTTCTCTCAAGAATTCCTGTATGCAGCCTTCAGTTCTTTCAACCTGTGTTTTTCCTGTACCACGACACACACTATTTTCACTTCTCTCTCTCTCTTGTAGCGCACTTTAGTTAATAGTTCTATCTAGCCTCATTCCACTGAGCCTGGGCTCTTACCTCTCCAGGGTCCGACTTTTAGCATTTTCTCTTAAGTCCAAACACAGTACCTTAGGGAAAATGCATTTAATTTTAGGCCCTCAAAGAACCAACTAGAAAAAGAAGTACTCACACACAAAGGATATATTTTCTCACCCAGGCATAAAATATTTTCTCTCTTCTTTATAGTCTCAGATCCTCATGGTTGAAATTGCTACACCAGCCCCAAGTGTCCGCAACACTGGCGTGCAGTGCACCAATTGTCCTTCCTTCTTAGCTTAAATTTTCAGTCTTTAAAGTCTCAATACAATATAGGAGAAAGAAGACAGACTTGTATTCTGGGTCTGACTTGCTTTGGTCTTTGGTAAGTTACTAGAATGCATGGTAAAGCATGATATCTTGGAGTACTGGCTCTCTGCTGTGCTCCTATGAATCTTTATACTACTGAGGTAATCACGCCCACCACTTGGTGAAAATTTAATTTTTCTGAAGAATATTTGTTTTAGCTTCTTTCCATAATGAGGATATAATTAGTATTTTTTAAAGACATTTTATACTGTTTTTTTTTTAATTAGAGAAACATTTATTTTACAAATGAGGAAACAGCTTCAATGAAGTAAAGTGATTTATTAAAAAATCACGTAACTGGTGATGGCCAGAATCAACAATAAGTTTTCTCTTGGGTTTGCTGGGATATAGAAATACTTTTGATAATAAATTTGTATCCAGTAACCTTACTAAATTCATTTATTAATTCTAATCTATATCTGTAACTCCTTTTGGATTTTCTATGTACGCTATTATTCTATCTATAATTCAATTTACTTTCTTTTCAATTTGATACTTTTTTTTTTCTTTCCTGATTGCACTGGATAAGATCTCTGGTGCAGTACAGAATAAAAATGGTGATAACAGGCATCTTGTCTCTTTTCTGGTATAAGGAAGAAAAAGTTCAATATTTTTGCACTAGCTATTGATATTAGCTACAAGGTTTTTTGTTTTTGTTTCATTTACTTTATTCTACCTCATACCATTTATAAAAACATAGTGTGACTGTAGAGAACTAAGGAGTATATAAAAAATATAAAACTATAGGATTCTGAAGAAAACTTAGGACTATATCTATGACTTCAGATTTCTTAAAATAATTTCTTAAACAAAAGAAAAACTATCCAAAGCAAAAACTATCAGAGGAAAATAAACAAATTAGATGACATTAAAATTAAAAGTCTCTTATCAATCAAAAATACCATAGATAAAACTAATAGATAAGTGACAGACTGAGAGATCTGTAAAATCCATATCTTACAAGACATTAATATCTAGAATGTATGGGGCACATCTGTACAGATAGAAAGCCAGAATGGTGGGTGAGAATGGAATGCTGAAGTTCACTATTGATCTCTGACATGCTACTTAAACAACACTTAACAAACAAAAAGTGCTAGTGAGAAGTCTTCATAGGCTGCTAGTAAGTTTAAGCACGTATAGTTTTTCTGAAGGGCAATCTGGAAGTCTCTTGGAATTCTTCTCAAAGGTTCACAAGGAAAGAGAACATTGTGTTTATAATTGCAGGGAGATGAAGGCAACAAAAGTGCTAAGAGAGTGGGGAAATAAAATGTAGTCCATACAGTGAATGTCTGTGTTCCAGCAGACATACACTGCATAAGGCTCAGAAGCATAAAGTTGAATGAAGAAAGTAAGAAATCAAATAAAACTTTAGCAAAACACCATTTGTGTAAATCACAAAAATACTCATAGAAAATGAGACTTTGTATTTTTAGGGTATAAACACATATATCTAAATAACCATATGTAAGGACAAACATGAAATATACTAATATATAACTAATCTGGGAAAAGAAATGAAACAAAATCATGGGGGGAGATAGTGAAATTAAATAAAAGATCTTGCACAGACCAATGATGATATGGTTCTGTAAATCATGGAATATGATAAACTCTGTGCCATTTAAATCTTTTTAAAAATGTGTACTGTCACAAAATTATATATATATGCTTTTTTGCATATGTGTACGTGGAGAGACATATATGTGTCCCACTGAACATTATATGACTGAAGTACATTATATATGGAGTATGTACTCCAACTATGAACAGTTTTATCTGTTTAGGAAAACTGATTTTGCTTTTCCTCTTCGTGCTTTTCACATTTTCTAAATCTTTCTCAATAAATATTACGTAATCAGAAAAAGCTATACATTTTTAAATTAAATGGACACATTGCTAAAGGAGAAGGCAATTTTAAGCGATTTATTCTGACAGTTTTTTAAAATAGAGTCAGAGATTTCTTTTATCTTCAGTAGCAGTACCCATTACAATAGTCTTTGAATGGGAAAATCATTGAAAAGGCAGGACCCTGTGTAATATCTCACTCTTAAGAGATACAGGGTTGTTGCAGAGTTGTTTCAATGCTACACTCTCAATTCATCCACCCTGTCTTTCCCCTACTCTGTCCACAAGTTTGTTCTCTATGTCTGTATCTCTATTCCTGCCCTGCAAATAAGTTCATCAGTACTATTTTTCTAGATTTCATATATATGTATTAATATATGATATTTGTTTTTCTCTTTCTGACTTACTTCACTCTGCATAACAAGCTCTAGGTTAATCCACCTCAACAGAAGTAACTGAAATTCATTCCTTTTTATGGCTGTGTGATATTCCACACACAGCCTCACTCCTTTGAATTGTATCCTGAAAACCTGGGATAGATTTGATCCCCAGGGCTTAAAGAAGACACACCTGGTCTTCCTATGTGATACTGCATGGCCACGGTATCCACTGGAGGATGGCGAATGGTGGCCGGTTGGAGGGTCTCTTAAGCATAATACTGTTTTACAATTAGACAAGTTCTGTAAGGAACAAGGGAAGTGGGTAGAAGTAGCATATGTGTTGCCCTTTTTTTCTCTGCGAAATATGCCAGACTTATGTCCTAAGGGTGGCAACCCACTCCAGTACTCTTGCCTGGAAAATTCCATGGATGGAGGAGCCGGCTGCAGTCCATGGGGTCGCTAGGAGTCAGACACGACTGAGCGACTTCACTTTTCACTTTCTTCACTTTTCACTTTCATGCATTGGAGAAGGAAATGGCAACCCACTCCAGTGTTCTTGCCTGGAGAATCCCAGGGACAGGGGAGCCTGGTGGGCTGCAGTCTATGGGGTCGCACAGAGTCGGACACGACTGAAGTGACTTAGTAGTAGTAGTACCATATGTAAAATAGATAGCTAGAGATAGTTAGTGGCAAATTGCTGTGTAATACAGGGAGCTCAACCCAGTACTCTGTGACAACCTAGAAGGGTAGGATGAGTTAGAGGGTGAGAGGGAGGTTCAAGAGGGTGGGGACATATGTGTACTTATGTATGACAGAAGTCAACACTACACTGTAAAGCAATTTTCCTCCAAATAAAAATAAATTTTAAAAAACTTAACAAGGAAAAAAAAAAGTTTCAGGATTACTGCTGATTGAAGTAATCATTTCCAAAGTCCAGATTTCCCACGGAATGTTTGTTCTGACAGTGCTCTAGGTGTTGTTAGATCTCTGGGACATGACCTTGTGTCAGCTAGCAAAGGGGAAAAAAAGATTTGTTTGGATTATTCTATAAACCCTTTTCACTGTGAGTACCTATTGTTTCCTTAGCCATCTGCAGATTAGCTCTCTGGATACCACAAACTGGATACCACAATCTTTGTTTAAGGTAAGTGACATAATGATTTCATTTGTGATTTTAAGATTTCAAAATTGTAGATCATGCTTCCAACAAACTTGTCCTTTCATGCGTGAAAATACATAACAGATTACAGTCCTTTACTTCCTTTTAAAATAAGATGTAACTATTTTGCTTAAACCTCAAAAGAACCAAAAGGTTCATATTTCTCAAAGAAGTGTTCTTCCAGAGAGCTGCCTTGGTGAATCAAGTTTTTCTATGAGATAAACTACATTTAAAAGTAGAGCAAACATACCTTTTAGTCAAAGACTAGTCATGTGCCTGGGCTCCCCAGACAGCACCAGCAGAGGTAAATACCACTTCTTGAGCTTCTAGGGCATGCGCAGAAGGAGAAAATAAAAAATAAGAGTCAAGACATTTACAAGAAGATGGAAAGGAAGAACTTGAACTTAGGGTCAGACTAGAACACCCTCTGAACCTGTCAGGTAAGATGTGCTGAACGGCCTTAGGAACAAATCATTCATGTGAGTCAAGGACACGGGAAGGTGACAGATCAGAATAAATGGATTTCACTCTATAATAGAATTCTCCAAATGTTCACATAGCCATCTTCAGTGGTTCAATGGAACTGCTCAGTTTTCGAGTTCAAAAGTGTGGGCAATGAGAAAACTTCCAGAACTGCTGCTCTTCTACTATGCTACTGCAGTAGAAAATTTCTCTTAAGTATATTTCTCTCTTCACTGAAAATTCTTTTTGTTCCATGTTTATATGAAAATTGTGTGGTAATGGGCATAACGTCTGCATGAAATTTTAGATATCTCCAAAATGTCTAAAGATGTTAAAAATCGATAAATAAGGAATGCTTTGATGTTAGATGCTGGGCTATGATAATAGAAAAATAAAAGAAATAATTATCTTTATTTGAATGAGAATTATTTTAACATAAGACAATTTTTCCTTATAACAATAAAATGTCATAAAAGGAGAAGCTACTGATTAGCTATTTTATTAGCATCTCCTCAAATAAGAATCTTTGGCATTATCATCTTCATTTATAGCATTTTCCAAATTGTCTCAGAGTAGTATAGCCAAATATGAGATTAGCATATTTTATATGGATTCTGTTATTGCAGTTTTATGATAAGAGGAATAAAATCCACCTATACTTTTCAAGCTTTTGGAAGTTAAAACAGAGTGTCTGCTGAGAATTGAGAACTAGTAATCTCTTGGAATTCAATTTTTCCTGATCATTTACATGCTGATCCCACAAAATAAGAATTTATTTTCTTTACAACTGAATTATTCTGGAACATATCTATCTCCTCAAAATTTAATAAGAAAAAGATCAAATAAATAAACAACAGGAAAAACCCCTCTGTTTAGGTCTCCTTCCTTGCTGAAATGGTTCCTGCTTGAGAAGGTCCCAATTTGGGGTTGGGGAATGGGATGTGGTCTGTCTAGTGATTAATAAGAAGACTTCATATTGTTTAGAAGCCTCAGGGCCTTTGGCAGCTGGTAGAAAGCCAGTAGAAAATCATTCAATCTCAGCTTGGGTCTGATGTGTAGTATATAGAACTCATACTATGTATTTGGTTTCAACCCAGCCTAATTTCTGGACACTCTTATCCCAAAGTCTATGGTTCTGTATTGCTGAAGAAAACCAGAAAAGGTGAGTTAAAACCCAGTGAACTAAAATTGGGCTACCTTCGTGGCTCAGGTGGTAAAGAATCTGCCTGCAATGTGGGAGACTTGAATTCCATCCCTGGATTGGGACAATCCCATGGAGAAGGGCATGAAAACCCACTCCAGTACTCTTGCCTAGAGAATCCCTGTGGACAAAAGAGACTGAAAGACTACAGTCCATGGGGTCACAAAGAGTCAGACATGACTGAGAGAACTAAATTTGGCAGGCAAGTGCAGTGGTCTTTAAAGGAGTCTCTTGTTTTATGATTGAAACAGCCTATGGGTGTAGCAACTTACATGTATCCTATGGCTGATTCATGTTGATGTATGGCAGAAACCAGGTCAATACTGTAAAGTAACTATCCTCCAATTAAAAATAATTTTTTTTAAAGTTTGAATAAAAACCATGAAAAGCATCTTCAGTTTCTGTCTACCCTCCTCAGACAGTGATAATGAATTCTGTTTCTTTATATCCCGCTCAATGAATAGTCAAATAGGTGTCAATTCCATTTTAAATTAAAGGACATATTCAGCCACATGTCAGTGGATTTTGTTGCTTTTATACTAGCATTTTTCTCTGAGCTTGTAGGACAATTTGAAAATGTTTACTGACTGACATACTAAGTGATGTAAGTTAGAAAGACAAATGCCATATGATATGGGCAACATAAAATATGATACAAGTGAACTTATTTACAAGACAGACTCAAAGACATAGAAAGCAAATTTATGGTTACCCAAAGGGAAAAGGGGTAGGAGAGGGATAAATTAGGAGTTTGGAGTTAGCAGATACAAACTACTATATACAAAGGAAATAAACAAGATCCTACTGCATAGCACAGGGAACCATACATCCAGTTTATTTATATATGTATTTGGGCTTCTCTCATAGCTAAGTCTATAACTTTTAGCTAATCTCTAACCCTTGTGACTCAGATGGTAAAGCGTCTGTCTACAATGTGGGAGACCTGGGTTCGATCCCTGGGTCGGGAAGATTCCCTGGAGAAGGAAATGGCAACCCACTCCAGTACTCTTGCCTAGAAAATCCCATGGATGGAGGATCCTGGTGCAGGCTACTGTCCATGGGGTCGCAGAGTCGGACACAACTGAGCGACTTCACTTTCTTTCTTTTTTTTCATAGCTAAGTCAATAAAGAACCTGCTTGCAATGCAGGAGACCCAGGTTCTATTCCTGGGTTGGAAAGATCCTCTGGAGTAGGAAATGGCATCTCACTCCAGTATTCTTGCCTGGAGAATCCCACAGACAGAGGAGCCTGGCAAGCTATAGTACATGGGGTTGTAAGAGTCAGATACAACTTAGTGTCTAAACCAGCACCAGCATATATATATATATATATATATATATATATATATATGTATGTATGTATGTATACACACACACACACACACACACACATATATATATATATATATATGAATCACTTTGCTGTATACCGGAAATTGTTGTTGTTCAATCCCTCAGTCATGTCTGGCTCTTGGTAATCCCATGGACTACACAGCATGCCGGGCTTCCCTGTCTTTCAGTGTCACCCAGTTTGCTCAAACTCATATCCATTGAGTCGATGATGTCATCCAATCATCTCATCCTCTGTTACCCTCTTCTCCCGCCCTCAATCTTTCCCAGCATCAGGGTCTTTTCCAATGAGTCAGCTCTTCTCATTAAGTGGCCAACGTATTGGAGCTTCAGCTTCAGCTGAATATTTATCAGTCCTTTCAATGAATACCAGGACTGATTTCCTTTAGGACTGACTAGTTGGCTCTCTTTGCAGTCCGAGGGATTCTCCAGAGTCTTCTTCAGCACCATGGTTCAAGAGCATCATTTCTTCAGCACTCAGCCTTCTTTATGGTACAGCTCTCACATTGGTACCTGTCTACTGGAAAAACCATAGCTTTGACTAGATAGACATTTATGGGCAAAGTAATGTCTCTGCTTTTTCACGCACTGTCTAGGTTAGTCACAGCTTTTCTTCCAAGGAGTAAGCATCTTTTAATTTCATGGCTTCAGTCACCATCCACAGTGACTTTGGAGCCCAAGAAAATAAAGCCTGTCACTGTTTTCTTTTTTTCCCCCCATCTGTTTGCCATGAGGCTAATGGGACCAGATGCCATGATCTTAGTTTTTTGAATGTTGAGTTTTAAGCCAGCTCTTTTACTCTCCTCTTTCACCTTCATCAAGAGGCTCTTTAGTTCCTCTTCATTTTCCGTCATTAGAGTGGTGTCACCTGCATATCTGAGGTTATTGATATTTCTCCCAACAATCTTGATTCCAGCTTCCAACTTGAGCTTCATCCAGGCTGGCATTTTGCATGAAGTACTCTGCATAGAAGTTAAATAAACAGGGTGACAATATACAGCCTTGACATACTCCTTTCCCTATTTGGAACCAGTCTGTTGTTCCATGTCCAGTTCTAACTGTTGATTCTTAATCTACAGATAGGTTTCTCAGGAGGCAGGTAGGCTGGTATTCCCATCTCTTTAAGAATTTTCCACAGAGTTTGTTGTGATCCACACAGTCCATGGCTTTAGCATAGTCAACGAAGCAGAAGTATATGTTTTTCTTGAATTCTCTTGCTTTTTCTATGATACAATGGATGTTGGCAATTTGATCTCTGCTTCCTCTGCCTTTTCTAAATGCAGTTTGTACATCTGGAAGTTCTTGGTTCATGTACAGTTGAAGAGATGGGAATACCAGACCATCTGACCCACCTCTTGAGAAATCTGTATGCAGGTCAAGAAGCAACAGTTAGAACTGGATATGGAACAACAGACTGGTTCCAAATAGGAAAAGGAGTATGTCAAGGTTGTATATTGTCATCCTGCTTATTTAACTTATACGCAGCATACATCATGAGAAACGCTGGGCTGGATGAAGCACAAGCTGGAATCAAGATTGCCGGGAGAAATATCAAAAACCTCAAATATGCAGATGACACCACCCTTATGGCAGAAAGTGAAGAAGAACTAAAAAGCCTCTTGATGAAAGTGAAAGAGGAGAGTGAAAAAGTTGGCTTAAAGCTCAACATTCAGAAAACGAAGATCATGGCATCTGGTGCCATCACTTCATGGGAAACAGATGGGGAAACAGTGGAAACAGTGTCAGACTTTATTTTCTTGTGCTCCAAAATCACTGCAGATGGTTACTGCAGCCGTGAAATTAAAAGACCTTTGCTCCTTGGAAGAAAAGCTATGGCCAACCTATACAGCATATTAAAACGCAGAGACATGACTTTGCTAACAAAGGTCCATCTAGTCAAAGCTATAGTTTTTCCAGTAGTC
This sequence comes from Capra hircus, assembly GCF_001704415.2. Classification (NCBI taxonomy): domain Eukaryota; kingdom Metazoa; phylum Chordata; class Mammalia; order Artiodactyla; family Bovidae; genus Capra; species Capra hircus. The sequence goes on from NC_030827.1 coordinate 33,309,078, forward strand.
ATATATGAATGTGGGTATTGGACTATAAAGAAAGCTGAACACCAAAGAATTGATGCTTTTGAACTGTGATGTTGGAGAAGACTCTTGAGAGTCCCTTAGCCTGCAAGGAGATCCTACCAGTCCATCCTAAAGGAAATCAGTCCTGAATATTCATTGGAAGGATTGATGTTGACACTGAAACTCCAATAGTTGGGCCACCTGATGTAAAGAACTTACTCATTTGACAAGACCCTGATACTGGGAAAAATTGAAGGCAGGAGGAGAAAGGGACAACAGAGGATGAGATGGTTGGATGGCATCACCGGCTCAATGGACATGAGTTTGGGTAAACTCTGGGGAGTTGGTAATGGACAGGGAGGCCTGGTGTGCTGCAGTCCATGGGTTCACAAAGAATCAGACACGACTGAGCAACTGAACTGATACTGATAACTGTTGACACCTGGCTTGGAGACTTTTGAGCATTACTTTGCTAGCATGTGACACGAGTGCAATCGTGTTATAGTTTGAACATTCTCTGACATTGCTCTTCTTTGGAATTGGAATGAGAATTGGCCTTTTCCAGTCCTGTGGACACTGCTGAGTTTTCCAAATTTGCTGGCATATTGAGTGCATGTTTTGTTAGAGATACAAAAATCAAAATGGCAGTATTGTGGGGCAAGTATGGTTTTGCTAACTCCATTCATTAACTCATAGATTCTCAAGGCTCCACAGCACATGGGGAACCACTGGTCCAAGTTTTCTCTGGCATTTAGCCACATCTGGGCAAACCCTCTTGTGCTCTAGGTGGTGATGTTCCAAGCATGTAGATTAGTATTACTAGAAATCAAATGAAGGGATACATCTCAGCTAAGAATGTGGAATCTTGGGCTTACTTGTCATGTTGCTTCAACCTTATTGTACCTGCTAAAGCCTCAGCCTCACCATCCCTAAAATGAGGGAGTTTAACCTAAAGGTTTCAAAGACCCTTTCCAGCTCTAACTTCTCTGAGTCTAAAAGTAGAGATAATGGGACAATGAACTCTTGAGCAAGCTATTAATGCCAAGATGCCAGGAAACTAAACAGAGCTTCAGAAAGAAAGGTTCCAAAGTCCTTCCCCAGTCCCAGAAAGGTATGAAAAACTGAAAGGAAGTACTAGGTAATACTTGAGGGTATTGTCTGCACAAAATAAGTAATTATCTCAAAAAGTGTAAGATCATATAAAAAATTCCATTTTGGAATGAAATGAGATACAAATATTTACTACACACTTTGTCTTGTAGCCTATCACTCACAGTTCAGAGAAACCTAACTAGTACTGAGATTTTGAACTATGGGAGTGTCCACCCTAAAAATCTTTTTAGAAATGGGATTTATACCCATAAGGCTGTGAATTTATATGTGTTGGCTTAAGGAAGGCAAGATGTTTTCAAAGATCATATTTGAGAATGTAACTGAGAATGATTTGTTAAGTTTTACCCCATGAATGTTTGATATGTATTACATAATTTCTTTTCAGGATCTGGAGGCCCTCCAGGCATGGCCAGACAGTCCATCTTGTATTTTATCCTGCTGAGTGCTCTGATTGACAAGAGCCAAGCCTGTTTCTGTGATCATTACCCATGGACTCAGTGGTCCAGCTGCTCAAAAACCTGCAATTCTGGAACCCAGACCAGAGAGAGGTGGGTGTGGGCTTTGTAGCTTTTCTTTGTGCCCTGGGAAACCTCAAGGACAGAATTAGCAAAATCAAAAAGTGCCACACTAAGCAATGGGAAAGAAAATATATCTGCAAGTATAATTTTTGCAGAGTAAAATCTGCAAACTTTTTTTTAATTTTAAAAAGAACTCATGAACTTGGATGGAATTTGATGTCTTTTCCACATAAGGTTAAAGTGGAGTCTACTTTTGTTCTCTCCATAAAATTGAAGCATTTTAAAGAAATTCAATTAAGAATCTGTTCAATATTTTCAGTTGACTATTTAATTTACTTAGAATCACTACTTGGGCTTTTTCTTTTTTTCAATCAGCACATAACTCTGCTTGCCTACAGTTAGTGAGTTAATTATAGAGAATTTTCTACTCATTAAACTGAGTCTAACAGGACCGCAATTGAGCAGCACTGCTAGCTATTAGCTCGATTGTTGGCATGGACAAGAAGGCAAGAAAACTGTGTTTTACTTGATAACATTTAATAATTCAGTCTTTTCATTAATTCAGATTATTCCTCCCCCACAGTTTCTTTAAATCTGTTAGATATTTCTGTTCCATGAAGATGCTCATGTGACTTGGAAGAAAAAAGGCATATACTTAATGTATTTTTAACTGTTATAGAACATTTTAGAGATCTATTTTAGAAAACTATTTTTACATATGTAGTGTGAGTCTCATTAAAATCACCACCTGATGGCCTCAATAAACCATCCACTCTGGATGTAAGAACAGATTTGTTCATAATACTTCCCTACTCAAAAGTCCCTTAGTAGCTCACTACTGCTGCTGCTGCTGCTAAGTCGCTCAGTCATGCCCGACTCAGCGACCCCATGGACTGCAGCCTACCAGGCTCCTCGGTCCATGGGATTATCCAGGCAAGAGTACTGGAGTAGCTCACTACTTACTACCAAATAAGGTACCATAATAAAAGCTCATCCCTCTCGATTATGCTCTTCTCAGGTCCATCCCACAAGCTCCTCCATGGACATGTCATACTCCTTCCCTGCTCATCTGTGCACAAGCTGTTTCCTCTGAACGCCCTTCCCTTTGTTGCCTGGAAAACTCACGTGCATTTTTCAAACTGTATCTCTCATGTCACTTTCTCCTTTCATCTTTAGCCCCACAGAGCTCTGGCTCTATCTCAGTCATTGTACTTACCACACTGCATTGTCATCTTTTAAGCAATTTGCAGAAACTTTCTTCTTTCTCTTTCTTCTAGTCCCTCCCAGGAATTCCAGCATGGCAGGCTTCACAGATGTGTAGCCTGTGCAGTCCACACAGGATCCCACTCTGAGGAGGCTGTGGTGTGGCCTCATGCTCTGCCTCCTTTCTTTGGAAATTCTTAAGAATTCATGAGTGTGTTGCTGTTCAGTCGCTCAATCATGACTGATTCTTTTCAACTCCATGAACAGTAGCCCGCCAGGTTTCCCAGTGCTTCACTATCTCCCAAAGTTTGCTCAAACTCATGGCCATGGAGTCAGTGATGCCACTGAAACATCTCATCCTCTGCCATCCCCTTCTCCTCCTACCTTCAATCTTTCCCAGCATCAGGGTCTTTTTTCCAACAAGTTGGCTCTTCACATTTAGGTGGCCAAAGTATTGGAGCTTCACTTTCAGCCTCAGTCCTTCTAACGAATATTCAGGATTGATATCCTTTAGGATTGACTGGTTTGATCTCTTTGCAGTCCAAGGGACTCTTAAGGCTTCTCTAGCACCACAGTTTGAAAGCATCAATTCTTTGGTGCTTAGCCTTCTTTGAACATGTATTCCCCCTACTTTTATTTTGCACTGTACCCCACAAATTATGGACCCAGTCCTGAGTTCCATTAAGTGGTAAAAACTGTACATATGGTGGACTGCTTGATTTTCCATGAAAACCTCTTTCCTTTTATTCACTGTAATTGATGCTCAATGAATATTTTTCTTTTGGGGCTGGAGCCACAGTAAAGAGACTCATTCTAAGCAGTTTTCTCCTCCTTATTATAGACGGATTGTTACAGATCAGTACTATTTTGAAAACTTTTGTGGCCAGCTTTGTACCAAGCAGGAGTCCAGAGAGTGTAACTGGCAAACTTGCCCTATCAATTGCCGCCTGGGAGATTATGGACCCTGGTCAGACTGCGACCCTTGTGTTCAAAAACGGGTAAGTGAAATGTGGGTATATTCAGGAAATCAGAATCATAAATTCTCGGATTCCCTGACAAACTCAACAATCATAGAAATGATGAATTACTTTAATTTCTGGAAATAAATTGTCCCAGCTTCCACTGAGGGAAATATTTTAGGGGGAGGCAGGATTCATTTGACATGCTTTATTGGCATGTGAATACCAAAAAAGTTCTGCCTGCCACCCCCCAAACCCTGAGGATTGGTATTGCACTCACCCAGCTCTGATTTCCACTGCCTCTGCCCTGTGAGAGCTCACAAAGCAAAAACAGGTGCTAAAAAATGGGCAATTCAGTCCAAAGTTTAAAATCAGACAGAAATGAGGTACATTAATTAAAATGACTCCTTGCCCTTTCTTTAACTGCCCCTGCTAAGGGAAAGTCCCTCGATTTGTTTATTGTTCCCAGCTGCAATATTTACCTACCTCAAGTGCATTCCAGGTAGGGCACTGGCCCACGTGAATTCCAGTCAGGGTAGGTGCTAAGCATTCAGACATTAGGGAAGTAAAGGAATTGACCCAGTGCAAGGAAAGCACTCACTATCTCAGAGAGACAGTTTAGGTTCCTTTGCACACATCATCTTACTCAAACTTCACATCACATTGTTTTTCTACCCATTTTACAGATGAGGAAGTTATAGATCATTGGGGGTAAAGTAATTTACCCAAGCACACATCACTAATGAATAGAAAGCTACATATTGAACTTGGATTTTTCTGACTTTAAAGTCAGTACTTTTGAATCCTATTCTATCTTTCCCTGACTCTTTGATTTACTGCTGCTGCTGCTGCTAAGTTGCTTCAGTCATGTCTGACTCTGTGCGACCCCATAGACAGCAGCCCACCAGGCTCCCCCGTCCCTGGGATTCTCCAGGCAAGAACACTGGAGTGGGTTGCCATTTCCTTCTCCAATGCATGAAAGTGAAAAGTGAAAGTGAAGTTGCTCAGTCGTGTCTGACTCCTAGCGACTCCATGGACTGCAGCCCACCAGGCTCCTCCACCCATGGGATTTTCCAAGCAAGAGTACTGGAGTGGGGGTGCCATTACCTTCTCCACTTTGATATACTACTGACAATTTAAAACCTTTCAAAGTGTGGAAAATGTGCCAGCCTTGGTTTCCACAGTGACTTTCTCATACATAAGCCTGCTCCCATCAGTCCTTTCACATTTATCACTTCACACTATCTTTGAGGAATAAAAGGGCTACTGTTATGACCTGGAAGATTTATTGCACTCAGGACATGCTCAGTAAATATTTGTGCATTTGATTTTGATTCAATTTAGAATCCTATGATTTCAGAGTTAGAAATCTTAGGAAATTTGTTGTCCCACTTCCTCGTTTTACAGGTTGGAAAAATGAGACCCCAAAAGTATTGACTTCCCTAAGAAAACACAATAATGGAATTGGGAAAAAAAATCATTAGTAATTTGGGAAATGCCACTATAGGAAAAATCACTACTGTGACGGAGAAGCCCAGTTTTCTTAGACACTTTCTGGCTTTGACCCAGCCTCAGCGTTATTCACCTTTCTCTCCTTTCCTTTTAGTTTAAGGTTAGGCCCATCTTGCACCCCAGTCAGTTTGGAGGACAACCATGTACTGAACCTCTCATGACCTTTCAGCCATGCATTCCATCCAAGCTCTGCAAAATTGAAGAGATTGACTGCAAGAATAAATTCCGCTGTGACAGTGGTAATGTCTTTTGAAAAATGTTCAGTCTTCACTAAAAATGACTAAAGTTATTCCAACTGACTCCCAGTGAAAGTCATGATAGAAAAGTCCCACCATATTTTAAGCCTAGGGAGACAGGGATGTTATGCTACCAATTATGTACTATTCATGTGTAAAATTACAGCTTTCAGGCTATAATCATCTTGACCACTTACCTGATTCCTTTGCTCATCAAGTACAGGTTCCCAGGTTCCTACACTGTTATGAAACAAGAGGAAGAGAATGAGGAGGAGGAAATAGAGGAGGAAGCAGATACTTTTAAAAATGGGCTATTAATAAGCACAACTGAAATAAGCAATTGAAAAAAAGTGATGCATTTTAAAATTTTAATATAGTTTATTAAGATAAGGATGCTAATGCTAAGATATTATGTAAAGGGGATGGTTAGAGATGATGTAACAAATTTTCTGGTATGGTCCATTGAATGACTCCAAAGATAATCACAGAAGAGGAGACTGCAAATGATTTAAACAATGGCAACAATTCCCTTCAAGTTCAATTCTCATACAGATTCATACATTTTGATATTTAAGTATTGTTAGATTATAACCAAACCTTGAATATACTACTTAATCTATGTATTCTCTTGCTAATTAATAGCTTTCCAAAGTTCAGCATGTTGAATCATATAGGTCAGATCTGCAAACTTTTTCAGGAGAAGTCCAGGTGGTGAATATTTTAGGCTTTGCAGGCCATACAGTCTATGTAGCAACTATTCAGCTCTGGAATCGTGGCATCAAAGCTGCCACAATTTGGCAGTATACAATAAACAGTATATCAACAAATGAGCATGACTATGTTCCAATAGGATTTTATTTACAAGAGCAAGTAGCAGGTCAGTTTTTGTCCATGGGCCATAGTTCACTGATTTCTTGTATAAATAGTCAATTTTAGTTAAAATAAAATTAGTTCTGATTAATAAAATCCAAATTATTTGTATACTCTAAAATACACTGAAAAGTAGAACTAGATGGCAGATTTCGAATTCCCATAAACTGACCCCAGACTTGGGCATAATGTTTCTCTTCTCTTACTCTTTGCTTCCTGCTTTCAGCTTTACCAATCTTTTCTGAAAGTCAGACAGGAAGGCTAGCTCCAGGGTTTTCTCTCTGTACCTCATCCCCAAAACGGGATGTGAGGATGAGACATGGGTAGGGAGATATACATTATGCCTAAGTAAATAAGAGGCTTCCCAGGTGACCTTAGTGGTAAGGAAACCACCTGCCAATGCCGGAGACACAAGAGATGGGGGTTCGATTCCTGAGTGGGGAAGATCCCCTGGAGGAGCAAATGGCAACTCACTCCAGTATTCTTGCTGGGAAAATTCTATGCGAAGAGAAGACTGGCCAGCTACAGTCCATGCGGCCTCAAGGAGTCAGATATGACTGAGCAACTGAGCAACCAACAACCAACTGGAAGCTGAGAAGAGGCAAGAAGGACCTTCCCAGAGTTTTAGAGGGAGCATGGCCCTGCAGAAATCTTGTTTGGACTTCTGCACTCCAGAACTATGAGAGAAAAAATTTCTGAATTTCTGTATATAAATAAGGTCATGTCACATATTGACAAAACAGGGAATATGAGAAAAACCTTGATGGCAATGGCTAAGGGGAATACAGACCTAAGCACTATATTCAGAATATTAAGATAAAAGTTTAGAACGGATGTACATCAATTTGAAGCTTGAAGGGTAGTTTCTAGAACAGATTACCAGGGAGAACTCTTATATTCAATAGATGATAAATCTATGAAATTTATTATGAAAGAGTTTATGTCAAAAATATCCACAAGTCTGAGAAGTCTTTAGATATATCCATGTGCTATCAGTTCAAAATGAGTGATTTCAGGAAAGTTACTGGTATAGGCACAGCAATCTCTACTTCATCAGTAGTACGTCCATAGCTGGTGATAGAAACTGAACCATTGAAATGCAGCTGTAATGGTTGATAAGCAGCTGCTACCCTGAGCTCTCTTAGTGACCTCTGCCCTACTGTCCAGATCCCTTCATCAGAAATTCCTAGATCTTCCCGCAGTTTAACCATTAACTAATTAATCTCTGGTACAAACATGGGTACCATTCTGACTGGGTAATGCCATGGGCTCTTGGTTGTTGAATACTCCACTGAAGATGATATACCACTGTACTCTCCTAAAAACGTCCACTAATGCCACTCTCAAAGGAATAAAAGATTGGATGGACCATTATTTGTCTGACATATCAGGATGATGTAAGTCATCCTGACAAATATCAGGATGATATTTGGATCAGTTAACAACAGAAAAAATGTCTATCTTTCCTTTCTACTCTCATGATTGCTCTTCAGAATCTCCCAAGGCGAATTGTATTTTTTTTGTTTGTTTGTTTAGTTTTTAAAACATTTTCCATGGGTGCACTGTGTCCCCCCATTCTGAACCCTCCTCCCATCCCCCTCCCCACCCCACGCCTCTGGGTTGTCCCAGAGCACTGGCTTTGAGTGCCCTGCTTCATGCATCGAACTTGCACTGGTCATCTATTTCACATATGGTAATATACATGTTTCAGTGCTATTCTCTCAAATTATCCCTTTAATGTATACATGGACCTTTGAGAAGAACCCATGAGGCAAATCCCCATGCATTATGCCAACTCCTCTCAAAGTCCTAACTGTAACACAGAGATGAGAATTTGCAACTGGTTATAAAAATAATATACCATGTAGTAACATAAATCAATTCAAGTAAATAGGAAAATCATATATAATTCTAAATGACTACATAATTCCAGGTGTAAATATATATATGCATGTGTTGGCTAAAGCATGCTGACTTCTACAAATTCTGTACTATTGAAATGTCCCTTCACCTCTGCCATTCCTTCTTTAGTATAGGACATATTTGTGGCTTACAAATCTTTCTGCTTCCTATTGCATTGTGTTTCCATGACCTAGAACCTTTCTCAACTGTGTCCCATCAGTCCTATTTCACACTGCCACCCATTCCTAAACATCGCTCAAGAGAGGTCCTCTTGCTTTCATCCCTACCCTTGCTAATCTTGTTGTTGCTGTTTAGTCACTAAGTCGTGCCCAACTCTTTGCAACCCATGAACTATAGCCTGCCAGGCTCTTCTGTCTGTAGGATTTTCCCAGCAAGAATGCAGGAGTGAGTTGCCATTTCCTTCTGCAGGGGATCTTGCTGACCCATGGATCAAACCTGAGTCTCCTGAATTAGCAGGTGAATTCTTTATCACTGAGCCACCAGGGAAGCCCACCCTTGTTAATAGAGACTCTATAATATCCCTAAAATTGTTAGCACAAGTTCACAGTGAAGTCAAACAAACCAAAATGTCAGAGTTTGGAACAGAGAAAGTTAACTGCAGAGCCATACAAGGAGATGGGTGGTTCAAGCCCTAAAAACCCCTGAGCTCCCTGAAACATTTCAGTAAAGCATTTTTAAAAGCCAGGTAAGGGAAGGGAGTCACAGGATATGTGATCAGCTCATGCACAGTTCTCTAACTGGCTGGTGATGAGGTAACAGGGGTGTGTCACTATCAGTCCTTAGGCTCCAGGAGGCCTGGGGCTTTGTGTTCATGGTCATCAAGAGGTTAACATCTTCCATTTGGTGGGGGATGTTCACACCTGTGAAACAACTCAGGACATGTGCTTCAAAAGTATACACACACACACACACGCACACATATATATTCAGTAGGTACTTCAGAGAGGAGCTAAAGCAGAGGATATGAGAGAACGCCAGCTGGGAAAGCCCCACAGGGTCCTGCTCCATTACAGAAGTATCAAATGAGTAGACTTTCTTACATATCTGGTACCCTGATCACAAACCTAGGTTAATGAGAATTGTACCTTACATGTGTATCTCTACCTCCATCTGATAAAATGGGAGTTTTAGTGTAAAATATAAAAAAATCAGCTCTTTTTCAAATTTGTGAGTACTAGGTTCAAAACTTTTAAAAACTGTAAGATATGTCTTTTTTTTCTCCTTTAGGTAAAGCATCTCTGTTTCAAACTAAATTAACCATTCTGCACTGCCCTAAGAAAAGCAAACAAGAAAAACCAGAGATGTGCTATTTTAAAAACTAGGGTATCTTTCAGGTTATATCTTAGGACTGACAGGAATTTAATTCCCTCTATATTTTCAGTCTTGTGTGATTATGATGCTCGTACCTATAATAAATGTCTTGGTATAAAATTTTGAATAATCAAAGGATGATTTAATTACCTGCATTACATTCCACCTTTCTTACTGATGATTCTTCAGCTCAGCTCAGTTGCTCAGTCGTGTCCGACTCTTTGTGACCCCCGTGGATTGCAGCATGCCAGGCTTCCCTGTCCATCACCAACTCCCAGAGCTTGCTCAAACTCATGTCTTGAGTCAGTGATGCCATCTAACCATCTCTTCCTCTGTCGTCTCCTTCTCCTCCCACCTTCAATCTTTCCCAGCATCAGGGTCTTTTCCAATGCGCCAATTCTTCTCATCAGGTGGCCAAAGTATTGGAGTTTCAGCTTCAGCATCAGTCCTTCCAATGAATATTCAGGGCTGATTTTCTTTAGGATGGATCGGTTTGATCTCCTTGCAGTCCAAGGGATTCCCAAGTCTTCTCCAACACCACAGTTCAACAGCATCAATTCTCTGGTCCTCAGCTTTCTTTATAGTCTAACTCTCACATCCATATACCACTACTGGAAAAACCATAGGTTTGACTAGATGGGCCTTTGTTGGCAAAGTAATGTCTCTGCTTTTGAATATGCTGTCTAGGTTGGTCATAGCTTTTCTTCCAAGGAGCAAATGTCTTTTAATTTCATGGCTGCAGTCACCATCTGCAGTGATTTTGGAGTCCAAGAAAATAAAGTCTGTCACTGTTTCCATTGTTTCCCCAACTATTTGCCATGAAGTGATGGGACTGGATGCCATGATCTTAGTTTTTTGAATGTTGAGTTTTAAGCCAGCTTTTTCACTCTTCTCTTTCACTTTCATCAACAGGCTCTTTAGTACCTCTCACTTTCTGCCATAAGGGTGGTATAATATGCATATCTGAGGTTATGGTTATTTCTCCTGGAAATCTTTATCCCAGCTTGTGCTTCATCCAGTCCGGCATTGTGCATGATGTACTCTGCATATAAGTTAAATAAGCAGGGTGACAATATACAGCCTGGATGTACTCCTTTCCCTATTTGGAACCAGTCTGTTGTTTCATGTCCAGTTCTAACTGTTGCTTCTTGACCTGCATACAGATTTCTCAGGAGGCAGGTAAGGTGGTCTGGTATTCTCATCTCTTGAAGAATTTTCCAGTTTGTTGTGATCTACACAGTCACAGGCTTTGGCCTAATCAATAAAGCAGAAGTAGATGTTTTTTTCTGGAATTCTCTTGCTTTTTCTATCATCCATTAAGATTATTAACCCCCCAAAAGTTGAAACTAAGTGCTTTCTGGGGAACTCTTTATTAGTTAAAAAAAAATCAATTCAACAAAATATCTAATTTCCTCAAGCATTTCAGTTGATCAAAATAGTCACTCATAGCTGTACTGAAATGTTGACCACAATTTAAGATAGGTAATGAGATGTGTGTATGTGCGTGAAGGTGCTCAGTCGCTCAGTCATGTCTGACTCGCTGCAACCCCATGGACTGTATAGCCCACCAGGCTCCTCTATCCGTGGAATTTTCCAGATAAGATAGTCTTGAGTAAAACATTCAATCACCGTTGATGAGACTTGTACATAATGGTACAGATGCCAGCATTCCTGATTATACGCAAGAGACTGAGGAGCAGGAGACGGGCTATCTGTCGTTGCAGAAAGAGTGTTTCAATTTCAGTAATATACAGGCACACACTGTTTCCTAGGATCATAATGAAATTCAGCAAGTTTTAAAAGAAAGAGAATTATCTGAGTTAGTACTGTTTTCTAAACTCACTCACAGAAATTGCTATCTAACACTGTGGTATCCAGGCATTTAATGTGTCCAAAAAATAGATATAGTAAATTTTATGTAGTGAAATTCTTATTAATGGTAATTATAACAGTAATCATATATAGTGAGTATCTACAATAAAATATTTAATAATGTATAGTAAAGTGGGGGCTTCCCTGGTGACTCAGACAGTAAAGAATCTGCGTGCAATGCAGGAGACACAGGTTCTATCCCTGGGTCAGGAATAACCACTGGAGAAAGGAATGGTAACCTGCTCCAGTATTCTTACCTAGAAAACTCCAGAGGAGCCTAGAGAGCTACAGTCCATGGAGTTGCAGAGTCAAATACAACTTAGTGACTTACACTTTCACTTTTTTTTTCACTTTTCAAAATAATTATATATAGTAAAATATACTGATAGAGTGTGCAATTTGATTTTGACAAATATATACACCCACGTAAACAACCCCCAATCAAGGTACAGAAAATCTCCATAAACCCCAAAAGTTCCTTGTTTCCTGTTTCTAGTTAATCCTTCTTGTTTTTGAACATGAGATAAAAGACTCAGATGGCATGACTCATCTGTGTCCAGCTTCTTTCTCTCAATATAAAATTTTAGACATTAAGTCACATTGTTATGTGTACCAGTAGACATGTGTGTGTGAAATTATAGTTTTTTAAAAATAAAAGTAGTGACCTTGAGTCTATTATCCTGAATTAAAACAAAATTCTGAGCTTATTGTTAATTTTCTCCTACAGAACATGATTTCTGCAGCAAGCTCACTGTAGTGGGAATGGGATTCTAGAGTTGTTTCTTTGATTTAAGACAATCAGCTCAAGAGTGACTAATTCTATCCAGACTCTTGCAATCCTAAACAAGAAGAGAAAATATCAGTTTGTTATTCCATTTCCTTATTTCCCATCAAAAATAATGAAAACTGGCCCTCTACCTTCCCTTGAAATTTAAAGTAAACATGTTTCAAATCAATAAATACTCTGTTAAGTGACCATTTGTTGTCCATATTACTATTTCTTGACCAGGTCGCTGCATTGCCAGCAAGTTGGAATGCAATGGAGAAAATGATTGTGGAGACAATTCAGATGAAAGGAATTGTGGGAGAAAAAAACCAGTATGTTCACGGAGCTATAAACCCATCCCTAGTGTACAGCTGATGGGCATGGGGTATGTAACATCTTTTTATCGTTTGGGAAGTAAAACCATTTCAAAACCAGAGCTGGAAGCAGCGATGAAGCAGTGAGACCCACCCCTGTTCACATTCCTCATTAACCTCTTACTCCTCCCACTAGTCCTGTCTGCCCCTGATACTTGGCTGCCAGGCTTAATGATAAAAATAATTACTTTTAATTTTTAGCTATTTAATAAATTAAAATGATAATTTAAATTTAGCATTTTCACCTTCAGTGCGTAGTAGACAATGCTATCAGTACTTCATAAACATAGCTTGTTTAAAGTCTTATGGCAGGTGTTCTTTCCTTCCTGAGTTCCCTCAGGGCTCACCAGTTCACCATTGGTGGTAGCTGCAATTGTTGACATCCTTTGTTTACTGATACGGCAGGAAATATTCCACTTCTCAAATGGTGTTTAAGCATCATTCAATGACTGGTATTTTAAAAATCACCATTGAGCTTTGATCTTCTAAAACTTATCCACAATATTTCCCTATTACAATCCTATTTAAAAAAAAAAAGCAGAAAAAGAAAAGAAAACAAGAGCTAAGACTTAGTTGAAAGCATAAGAAAAACCAGTAAAGGTATTCTTGTACTCTCCTGTTCTCATGATAAATAATTCTCCCTTCAGTTTTTGGCCAGAAAGCAAATAGTATTATACAGGCTTTTATTGCTTTGTAGTGAGATTTTTAAAGTCTTTACTTGTACTGCCCGACTTGCATAAAAAGAAACCTTGAGGCTCTAAAGACAAACAGCAACAGTTGCAAATACAACCTCATTTGATTAGAATGAAAACCAGCAGCTGTAGAACCAAACTCAAGGACAGCAATAAAGTGCAACAGCCATTAATCTGGAAGTGAGAGGAGGCTCCTCCATCCATGGGATTCTCCAGGCAAGAATACTGGAGTGGGTAGCCATTCCCTTCTCCAGGGGATCTTCCTGACCCAGGGATCGAATCCAGGTCTCCCGGATCAAAGGCAGATTCTTTACCGTCTGAGCCACCACCTACTTCTGCATTACTTCACAATATCATGACCAAGTAAGTGAACATCTCTCAGCTGTAATTTCCCCAGCTCTAAGTTGGATGGCTGCAAACTGATTTGAGGTTGGGTTGCGATTCATGGGGTCGCAAAGAGTCGGACACGACTGAGCGACTGAACTGAACTGAACGACTGAACTGAACTGAACTGAGAACTCCTAGTTAAGAGTTATTTCAACAAGAGTGTTTCACAGCATCTTCTTGTCAAGGTACAGAAATGGTTTCCTTTTTTTCTTTTCTTTGGAAGAAAAACTCAGCCAAAACCTCCCACTGATAATCCCATTTTCCAATGTTCTGATTGATTCTGGGTAACATTACAAACTCACCTCTTGTTCAGTTGATCTAGACTCTCCAGTTACAGATGGGAAAGACCACATGCTGTGTGTACTTTGGCAGAAGGACCATGTGGGACTCTGCCAGCCAGAACTGCTGTCCCAAGGATTCTCAGAAATGAGCAAAAGCTGCTGGCTCAGGGACAGCCAGTCCTCTCCTCGCCTCCCTAGGGATTGAGAGTTCTGAGAGCTGCTTACTGGAATCTCTAATTTTCTGGCCTTAAAATCGCTGCTTCTCTCCAACATATTTCTACCCAAAAAAAGAAGCTTCCTGAGTGACTGTCCTTCACTTTTAAATGGCATCTTTCCAATAAAGAATTTAATAAGACATTCCAACATTGCTACTTTGTCAACATCAGTCACCAGTTTTGAAATCTGAAGCAAGAACCAGGCAATAATAGTGGGCTGCTTGTGTTCTCTCAGGCTCAGACAAGGTACAAATGCATCCACACAGACGCACACACACGCACGCAGAAATAAATACACAAACACACATGCATATTTATATACAGAAATTCTAATGAAATTCAAAAAGTTATAAAATATAACATTAAAGTCGAATAAGATAAAACACTTTAGAAACCTAACATAATAAAAGCCACAATGTGTTTGAGACACCAAAATATTTTAAATTAACTTAAATACCACAGAGGCGAGTAGAGAAAATAGTGCTAAAAACTGCTACATAGTTGACTTCACTTCTAAAAGTCTCCTTGGGGTGCCCTAACAGGGCCACCTCCACAAAAGTCCTATCTTCAGCCTCTGCCAGCAGTGACTACCATCAGAGATTCCTCATGACCTGCGAGCCATTTCCCTCAAGCCCTTTCTTGTTAGTGAGAACTTATAAGTAGACTGGATAAGGGCAGTATAAGATCATCAGTTGTTTTTTCCTCCTTGACCCCTCTTAACTCAGAAAATGAGTCCTAAACACCTGTGTTAGTCATGTTAACTTAAGTACTTTGGAAAGTTTTTCCCGGACCAGCTCCTCTTACTTCCTCCCTCAAATGCCCACTTATACAAACTCAAATATGGATGAGAATTTGACTATGAGATATATCTTACAGGAAAGGTAAGAATCATTCTTTTTTATCAGTTTTACTGAGATCTGATTGACATGTGGGTTTTCCTGTTATGTACATCTTTTATTCTCACACCACTGCCACACCTCAACACTTTTGATGCCAGACATAGGCAGGGAGTTTCCCCCACCAAGCCATTGTCTGTGACCCCAGGTGACTGCCCCACAATTTAATTGAATTTTGACCTTAGCTACCTGAAGACAGTATTAGATCCCCTCGGTTCAGGGCTCAGTCCTGCAAGACTGCCGCCACTCCCCCAGAATGTCAGACACCGATTGCAAGTTCAGGTTCTCATATGTGCTCCTGTCACATCGAAGATTCCCATAAACTCCTCCTTGGGTTCGATTAATTTGCAAGAGCTATTCATAGAAACCAGTAAAACAATTTACTTAAATTTACCAGTTTGCTATGAAAGAATACGATAAAGGATACAGATGAACACCCTGTTGTGAGAGATAGGTCCAGCAAGGATGCGGAAGAGGCATGAGCTTCCATGCCTTGCCTAGGTACCACTCACCTGCACCTCCGTGTGCTCACTGACCTGGAAGCTCTCTGAACCCCATACTTTTGGGATGCTTATGGAGTCTTCATTACATAGGCGTAATCAGTCATTACCCCTATTTTCAGCCCCGTTCCCCTCTCTGGAGAATGGAAGGCAGGGCTAAAAATTCTAAGCTTTGAATCATGGCAGGATCTTTTTTGTGACCAGCACCCATCTGGGAGCCCACAAAGAATCACCTCATTGGAACAAAAGACACTTTTATCACTCAAGAAATTCCAAGGTGTTAGAAGCCTTGTGTCAAAAACTGAGGTCAAAGACCAAATATTAGAAAAAAAAGATGCTCTTAGTGCTCTTACTACATAAATTACATGGGTTTTGGGAGCTCTGTGCCAAGAAATGGGCAGCAGACGCCATTATGCGTATTTTCTATGATCTCATCATTGGTTTCCCTGGTGGCTCAGTGGAAAAGAATCCACCTGCAAGGCAGGGGATGCAGGAGATGTGGGTTCAATCCCTGGGTTGAGAAGATCCCTTGGAGGAGGGCATGGTAACCCACTCCAGTATTCTTGCCTGGAGAATTCCATGCAAAGAGGAGCCTGGTGGGCTACAGTCTACAGCATCACAAAGAGTCAGACATGACTGAAGCAACTAAGCGTGCACGCATTATCTCATCATATGTGATTCAGCAATACTAAATTTTTGACAAAAAACTTTTTTAAAGAATTAATTTAACAGATATTAATATCTATAAGAACTTGGAAAACAATCAGCATTCTGGAGAATTTCTTATCTACCACAAAACAGTTTCTTAAATACTTGATTTGTATTAAGCTAATTAATCTGTCTGTGCTTCAATTTCCTCATTTGTAAAATGGGTATAATAATTGTGCCTATATCACATGGTTGTCATAAATATTAATTAAATATAATATTAATATCAAATACAGATCAAATAGTACTAGACACAGTAAACATTATGTAAGCATTTGTTAAACAGATTTTAAATATTATAGTTATTAGTATAAACAATAATAATAGATTACAATTCTATTAAAATATTGCTGTTACTATTTCATTATTAGCTCTTTATAAGAATTCTTTTACTATATGATAGTAAAGAGAGTGGACCCAGAATGGCATAAATTATGTAGTAATTTATTTCATAATCTGCTTCCAAAGTTTGTGTTGGTTTTGTAAGTCATGAAATAATTATAAACCTAAATTTTATTTCATAGTGAAAGGTTGGAACAATTAAATAAGTGGAATAGAGAGAACCTAACAGATGAACACCCTTTTGGGAGAGATAGGTATGGCAAGGATGTGGAAAGGGCATGAGCTTCCATGCCTTGCTTAGGTACCACTCACCTGCACCTCCGTGTGCTCACCGACCTGGACGCTCTCTGACTTCCAGACCTTTTTGGATACCTCTCCATAAACTGGAAAACATGGACTTTCCTTCAAGCCATTTGTCAAGAGTCAAAACATGCCTAAGAGAAGAATTTCTTTCATATAAATACAACAAATGTTAAAGACTGCTTTACATCTATTGAATTCTTAAAAATTACTCTGTTTCTAGGTTTCATTTCCTGGCAGGAGAGCCCAGAGGAGAAGTCCTTGATAACTCTTTCACTGGAGGAGTGTGTAGAACTGTCAAAAGCAGTAGAGCAAGTAATCCATACCGTGTTGCGGCCAATCTAGAAAATGTCAGCTTCGAGGTACGACAACCTATCTTGAGGGCATTCCAAATGCCAATGGTGATTATAAGCTAAATTTCAATGAAAAGAGAGTCATGAAGGAAGGGACAGAATAAAAGGGTAATGAGCAGTCTTCATCACTATCATGTGCTGACATTTATTCCTTCCACAGCTCAGTAATGTCAGTGTTTTCATCCTCAATTCCCAGAGGGAAAACAAGGAAACTAATTTGCCCAAAGTTAAGCATCTATCAAGTAGTTGGGTTCAAGATTTAAGCACAACTTTTCCAAATTCCAGAGTCCATGCTTTCTCCCATGAACAAATAGCTATAACAGGTCCCCACTCAGATAAATGACTTGGTATACTCAGAATCTTCTACCATAGTTCTCTCAGATAACCACAAAATTTAGACATAAAACACATCTTAAAAATCCAGATGAATTTAAGCATAATGGGGGTAATTCTACTTACCTTCCATCCCATTCTACTAGTTGGTTTGGTTTTCTTTTCATTTTTCTGAGTCATAAGGAGCAGTGTGTTATATATTCTTAGAATCTAGCCCAGTGCCTTATACATGATAAGTACTACATACTTGCCAAACTAAAGTGAACAGTTTGTTTCTTCTCATTTATGATAAGGCAAACAGGAAAGACAGGACTTTAATTGTTGTATCCATGCATACAAATTTGACATGCTAGGGAGAATTTCAGAAAATCTAATGATTTCTGAGACCACTTTTCAGATAATATGCATTCAGCAAATCATTTGATCCTTTAAAAAAAAAGATTATATTCATATAAATACAGTCATTTTCCAATTTGACAAACTTGACTTAAAAACCATCTAATACATATTAATGGATGTGGAGAAATATCCTTGGGATCCAACTGCCAAGTTCAAACTCCTCTGGGGAGACTTACCTGGAGAAGTCCCACCTCTGGCTGGAAGTAAATGTGACCAGAGTAACAAGTGACCCTGAGCAGGTAAAGAAAATACTCGCTCTCTCGCCACAGATCCAGAAGATGCTAACCCCAGAGGATTCACTACCACCAAGGGAGGTAGACAAAGTCTTGCTGGAATGCTGAAAAAGAACTCAGAAGAGACATATTTCCAAAGAAAAGATAGCATCAAAAATTCTGTCAATGATGGAAGATGTATTCTATTCTTAAGATGTAGGCTTTGTAGGAGCTAAAACCCAAACGTTTAGATACATTATTGTTATGTTGAAGGAAGGTTTCTAGCTCCTAAACAACCAATCCATTAACTTACTTTCAAAATAAATAACTCCCCCCCAAAAAAATACTGCCTATACTCTCAGCAAGCATCTCTTTTATACAGTTTTACAAGTAAAAAATCTTGGCTCAACACATGATAGTAAATATGGGCAGAGTTAACACTTTACGCTTAAGTAATACTATGAGTTTTACTCAAGTGCCATAACAACCTTCCCAGAAAGAGAAATTTACTTTATGTTCCTCTTATTAACAATAGGATATTTAAGATAATTGAAGTTAGAAACCCTCTCAGAGTAATGCAGCAAGTAAATGGCACAGTGGAATGAGAATTTGTGCCAGATGAGACCTTGATAATAAAGTATGAAGAAAGATATTAATGACTCTGCAACAAGTGCCAGGTCTGAGTACCTGTCATAAACTCTCATTTAAAAGGTATCACCTGTGAAGTTCACCAATGGCACAGTGGAATGAGAATTTGTGCCAGATGAGACCTTGATAATAAAGTATGAAGAAAGATATTAATGACTCTGCAACAAGTGCCAGGTCTGAGTACCTGTCATAAACTCTCATTTAAAAGGTATCACCTGTGAAGTTCACCAATGATGTGCTAGAGTCAGCTTTTCCAGCTTACAAAAGCCAACTGCTAAATTTTCAAGACTTTTGTAAGCTGATTATTAAACATGACCATTATTAGATATTAAATATATGATCTTAAATTAAGATTAAATAAAGATATTAAATTTAAATAAAGATATTAAAAACACATGATAATTACTCAAAATATATCACTTCTCAATTATTTTGGCACATTTGACCACGAATCTATGCTCTTGAAGCTACTTGCATTTATTGTATCATAAAAGTACTACGTAATAATTTGCAGGACACAACACTTCACCATCAACGCCAATTGGCAGTCCTTGCTAATTGTTATAAACCATTAGCTTCCCCACCCCCCCAAAAAAAAAAATAATTTGCTACTGTGCATCTTTTTCCAAGTTTGAATTCAAGAGTATCACATAGGTAGTTAGCTTGAAATCAGCATAGTAGGAATATATACAGCAAGAGAAAGGCCAATGCTGTAGTATTAAATCACAGGGTTTTTTGTTGTTTATTTCCCCCCCTCAGACAATTGGTTTTTAAACATTTACCCACAGAATACTGGATCTACCCATGTAACTTAGTAACCCAAGCCTGCATGCCAAGTTTCATCAGGAAATAACAGCCTGAAATTCCTTATTCAGAAGAAAGTATATTCTTTTTGTTATCCATGTAGTTCTGAAACTCGTTCAGCCTTAAGAAGCTAACTGAGTTGGTCTCTATCTATATGTCATTGGGCTGTAGATAATATTCAACTGCTGAGGAAGGTTTGAAAATGACCAGAGCTGAGGTCACTTACTTTCCTTACAGTAGCTCACTTTCCACTGACCCCTGTTAGCAAGCTATTACTTTGTTCATGCCATTAACAGGCATCTGTGCAAATCTAAGCTATTCCTCACTGAAAACAGCAGAGGAAGAGAAGTTCAGCAGGCATCTGACTTCCATTCTTCTACAGTATCAGAGCATATTGAGACAATGGAATTCATGAGCTGGCTGGTACACAAAGATTAGAGAAGGCTGCTGAATGGAAGGCAGTTGGACAGGAAGTCAGAATGGAAGATGGTAGGAAGAATCTTGCCCCTCAGGGATCTCCCAAGTGCTAAATGCAGAGCTCTGTCACAGTACGACCCCTGCACCAGTCCTCAGAGTTGTATCACTATCTCAGGACACCTCATCTCTTTTCTTAAGAGTTGCTGCTTGCTACTGGCTGGACGCTAAGTACTCACTGTCACCAGCGAAGTACAGAGTGCAGTTATCACTAGTCTTTTTGATTCTTACCAATATACTGACCTACCTAGATAACATTTCTTGCTGGACCCTCAAGCCTGAAAGACTTCAAAGGTCTGCAGTGCCCCCAAAGCCTCTCAAAATCCCTTGTGAAATTCATAACTTTAGGTTCTGTCTTTAACCCTCACATCACAAGCAACCAAGGGTCACCCATCCTGTCCGTTCCCCCCAGCCTCTCTCAACTGTTTTCTACCCCTCCCTACAAACCTAGCTCCTTTCTTCAGACACAAAAGTGAAATGTCAACACACGTCAAGCTCTAGGAGGTCATCAGCCCACAAGATCCACAAATAGTCAGGATGGGCTAGAAATAAGATGTAAAATGGGGATTAAAACCTTTTTCCCAGAGTTTGCTTAACATCTCTTTCTGGGAAAAGCTAGGAAGATGAAGCTAATCAGAGCTCACCAGCTGTTCTTTACTCATCATCAAAAGAACTCGTCTTTCTCCTTTTGAAATTGTCTTGGCTTTCCATATTCCTGTTCATGGAACAGCATTCCCATTCATTATTTCTCTCTCTCTCCCCACCCCTGCCCACCCCCCCCACCCCCAGGCACATGAACACACACACATACACCTCTGCTTAGTCAACAACTTCTGTTGATTTACCTCCTAAATATCTTTCAAATCCACCACTTTGTCTCTACCCAACCAATGTTGCCCTGGACCTGGCCATTCTTCTCTTTCAACTTTTTTGCAACAGTTTTTTAAACTGCTCTCCTTGCTTCTAGTTTAGCTATAGTTAACATGATCTTTGCAAAACAATATGTGGCATCCCCAATTTTTCAATCCTTCAATTAATATTGTTAAAGAACTTATTAGATGCAAAATCTTGCCTTTAGAAGTCAATTCAAATGCTTTATCAGAATATAGGAGGCCTGGCCCCAGTTTCCCAGTTCAATTTTTCAACATTGCTCAGCGATAAACTTGCTTTCTCACCAAGCTAACATACATGGTCAGATTTTCTCTGAGCTTCTTCCCAGGATACCCAATGTCCTTACTTTATATGCAAATATATTTTTTCTTTAAGTCGACACATCTTTTCTTACATGAGAGTTAATTTATAAAACTAAATATTTGTAGTCAAGCTTTTTAAACAAATATTAAAGAAATGTCAGCAACTACATTTAATTATGGTTGTATTGCTTTGTTGTTAATGGATGTACTTCATTTTTGGACATTTTAAAAGCTAACTAGCATGCACTGCAATGTCTCAAAGGAATCCTGAACTTTTGACTGTATTTTACTGTTGAGCAAGACTCTCTTGCAGCTGGGTTATTTCTTCCCTTGACTAATTGTGCAAGCTATTTAACTATGACATGTGGTTTGCCTCACAGTGCATTTTAATATTAAATAATTTAAAACAAGAGTTTTTTTCATTACCAACAAAACAAGCATTTTTAACATAAAGAGGTACTCTTCAATCAATCAAATTTGCAATTTTTAAAAATTTGTCCATTGTTCTCTTACTAGCATAACCATAGCAAGGGTTTACCTTGTGCTTGGAAAATTTATCAAGGACTCATAAATCAAGTTTCACTGGCTGCTTTTTCTCTTCTTCCCAGACCCGGTCAGATGAAAACCGATCACCACTTACCAGACAGAACCAATGGATTATTGATGATTTGTTCTCTGTCTTGCAGACTTGGCCAGTGAAGTGCTAATGCCTAGTATATGAATAAGGCTGAGGGGTTCAGGATGGAGCCAGAGCAGAATAGGACAAGATCTGCCCTCCACCTTTCTAGGTCTCAATTTTCTGAAAGATACCTTCCATTAGCTTGCAAAGAGCATCAAATTCACAGGCAGACTAAACTAGGTCTGTGTTCTTGTCACCTCACTAAATCTCAGTTTAGGAGTCATTTCCTTGATGGTAACTTCCCTAGTATTGCCTCTCTGAATGTTATAGTTATTTGTGGCAATCCCATTGGAAACATAATGCTACTCTCATTGAGTGTCTGATTGTCTCTCTCCCTCACTAAACTATTAACTTCCTGAAGACACGGACTAATACTATTCCTTGTTCTCTAGGAAAATGGGTCCACAATAACTGTTTACTGAATGCATCAATGAATGAATGATCATTGGATTAGGTGTTCACAAATAGCTCTAATTTCCTAAATTACGTTTTATTTCTTGTGGATTTTCCTCCAGGTGCAAACTAAAGAAGATGACTTGGAAACAGATTTCTACGATGATTTAATTGCCCTTGAAGATAATAAACATCAAGAAGCCTTAGGTTCTAGCCAAGCTACGGGCTCTTTTCATGTACCGATTTTCTATTCCTCAAAGAGAAGTCGAAGCAGCTCCCATACTTCTGCCTTCAAACAAGCCATTCAAGCCTCCCACAAAACGGTAATAAAAGTGGTTCTTGATCTTTTTAATTTTTCCTGAAAAATAACACTGATTCCAGCAATCATGCAAGGAGAAGGAGATCATTTTAATATCAAATAGTAGGATTTCTAACATAGATTTAAGTAGACTTACTTTTTTGTTGTTATAGCCCACTTCAAAAGTTATAGAGATAATAATGCCTTTTTTGCAAGCATTTGGCTGTGCTTGTGGTTGTGTTCTTGCTATTTTAACTTTTGTCTTATTATTTTAAGCGCATTTCTTATAAACCACATGTAACAGAATATTGGTTTTTTTTAACATAATCTGACAGTCTAGGGTCTTTGCTGGAGAAATTCAGCCAACTTCTATTTAGTATCTTTCTGAAATATTTAATCATGCTCCTTTCCTCTTTAATGTGTCTCACTCATTTAACTTTGTTGCTAGTTTCTTGTTTCTTTACTTTTCTTTGTCACATTTCTTCTTACTTTTTTTGGTCATTTTGGAAGTTCTACTAAACTTTTAAATTCTGCTGGTACTTACCTTTCTCTGGTTAATGCACATAATTAAACCAATGTCTTTCTTTTATTCCATAAGGTACTATATAGCCTCCACCAAAGGATTAATCATTTTTCTACTCCCCGCATTCCATTCCCACAATCTCCTAGTAAACATATTTGCTTCTTTATTCCCCCACCACTACCACCACAAGCCTCCAAAGCCTTCAGTTTTATTGAGATAGAATCTTTGTATTCCAAGCTACTCCTAGGGATTGTTTTGTATTCTTTTTTGTATTATATATGTTCATTAGTCATTTATTCTGGATCCCATCTTCCCTATTAACAATTCCTCACATAATACTGATAAATTCCAGTTCAGAGTATGTATTTTGTATTTGTGTATTTCTTTGTATGTGTGTATGTGTATATATATTACATAGGTCTATATCCCATATACATGCTCATCACCACTTCTTCTTTCATCTTCCCTTTCTTGAGATCCTGTTCTCATTCAATTGCCATATTTCCAGTGTTTTCTTTAAGTAGGATACATGCAAAGTATATTCCCTAAATCCTTATATATAGACAAATGTCTATCTTTTCATTGAACACTAAAAATGCAAAATATCTTGACTGGATAAAGGAATCTTGGGACACAGTCTTCTTTTCTTGATAGCTGGTGGATGTTATTCTACTATCTTCTAATTTCTATTGTAACATAGGAAAAATTATATGTAAGCTGATCTTCTTTCTTTTGTTCTCTCTCTGGAAATTTGAAATTTTTAATACTCTAAGCATTGGACTTTATCTACTAATCTTGCCAGGAACTAATGGAACTTTTCAATACATAAAACTGCATTTTCATTGGTTAATCTTTCCTCATATCTTCCTTTTTCCTTTGTTTGCTTGTAAAATCTTCTAGATATGTATTCCAACTCTTAAATGATTTAGGGGATAGATTTCTATTAGGCATTTTTAGACATTTACAAGTGTCTTTTAAAATAGTATCTATTTCTCATTACAACCACCACTCTAAGTAGGATTTGTTTTTTCCAAAGAGACATATGGGAGGATTGGGTCCTGAATCCTAGAACTTGATGGCAGATGTGAAAAGAATAGACCAAAGTACCAGTGTCAGAACCAAAGGGACCAGCACTGGAGGGCACCAATTTATTGCTCTTTATGTTTCTACCATAGTGCCCCTCATATTTTTTTATTAATTCATTCATATACTTATGTAAATATGAGTACTTATAATACTTTACAGATAAATTTTCCAAGCATTTCATTTGTCTTCAAAAGAACCCTAAGAGGTAATGTTGTTGTTCACTCAGTCATGTCCAGCTCTTTGCGACCCCATGGACTGCAGCAGGCCAGGCTTCCCTGTCTATCACCATCTACTGGAGCTTGCTGAAGGTCATGTCCATTGAGTCAGTGACGCCATCTGACCATCTCATCCTCTATCGTCCCCTTCTCCTCTTGCCTTCAATCTTTTCCAGCATCAGGGTCTTTTCCAAAGAGTCGGCATTAGGTGGCCAAAGTATTGGAGTTTCAGCATCGGTCCTTCCAGTGAATATTCAGGGTTGATTTCTTTTAGGATTGACTGGTTTGATCTCCTTGCTGTCCAAGGGACTCTCAAGAGTCTTTTCCAACACCACAGTTCAAAAGTATCAATTCTTTGGCACTCAGCCTTCTTTACTATTTAACAGGTAATGGTAGATATTTTTAACATCATTTTGCAGATAAGTAGATTGAAGTCCATATATTTATTTTTAATTCAACTGGCATCCATCACAGACCTACCCTGCATCAGGCACTATACTCAAGTACAAGAAGCTAAATGACTCTCGTGATCGTAAAATGAGGAAATGCCAGAATTGGGAATTGAAATCACTTTTCTAATTTTTGCCCACTATTCACATCTACCACATTCTGTTTCAAGCTTCTTGCTTATTTTCATCAAACTCTGAAAAGAGTATAGCTCTAGTGATATGAGCATGTAAAAAAGAACAAAACAAATTCCTTTTATAACACAGATTGTTGGCCTACTTTAAAAATTTTTCATTTATTTATTTTTGACTGTGCTGGGTCTTCATTGCAACCCAGGCTTTCCTCTAATAGTAGCAAGTGGGAGCTACTCCCTACTCACAAGGTGCAGGCTTCTCGTTACAGTGGCTTCTCTTGTTGAGGAGCATGGACTTGGGCACACGGGCTTAGTTGCTCCACGGCACGTGGGGTCTTCCCAGATCAGGGATCAAACCCATTTCTCCTGCACTGGCAGGCAGATTCTTTACCACTGAGCCACCAGGGGAGCCCCTGTTAGTTCACTTCTGAATGGATTATGGGTTATATCATGGATTATATCATGCCCCTCACACTTAACCAAATTATTAAGACAAGTTAGTGTCAGAATTACCAGGAAGTAAAAATACATCTCCCCAGGTCCTTCTTTTAATTTACTGATTCAGACTATCTGGGATTGGGTGTATGATTCTGGCTTTTTTTTTTAAGTCCTCCAGCTTGCAACTGAAGTGACTTAGCAGCAGCAACAGCAGCAGCTTGCTCTAATATCATATCCAGGATTGGAAATGACTGCCCAAAAATATAGTCAAAGATGAGGAGAGAAATGGAGGTGTTGAAATATATATGTGCGTGTGTGTGTATGTGTTGTAGTCCCTCAGTCGTGTCCAACTCTTTGTGATCCCATGGACTGTCGCCCACCGGGCTCCTCTGTTCATGGAATTTGCCAGGCAAGAATACTGGAGTGGATATCCATTCCTTTCGCCAAGAAATCTTCCCAACCCAGGGATTGAACTCAGGTCTCCTGCATTGCAGGCAGGTTTCTTTTATTGAATGAGCCACACGTGTGTGTGTGTGTGTGTGTGTGTGTGTGTGTGTGTGTGTGTATCTACACAGACACATACATACACCAGCTTCCCTGGTGGCTCAGAGGGTAAAGCATCTGCCCGCAATTTGGGAGACCTGGATTCGATCCCTGGATTGGGAGGATACCCTGGAGAAGGAAAAGGCAACCCACTCCAGTACTCTTGCCTGGAAAATCCCATGGACCGAGAAGCCTGGTAGCCTACAGTCCATAGGGTTGCAAAGAGTCAGACAAGACTGAGCGACTTCACTTTCGCTTTCAATATTAAGATTTGCTTCTCAGAATCGGTTTCTAAATGTCTCAAACATGCTAGAGAATACTTACAAAACTCTTATCTGTAGGTAAACAGCTTTTATTTGATCCTTTAATATCTGCCTCGAAGTGGAAACATTTCAGACTATTCACAGTATCAGATTCAAACATATGAAATTGCTGATATTCAACCATTTTTGACTTACAAGATTGGCAACTTTGTATGGTTCAACCCAACATCTTTGATTAGATCTGAACGGAATCAGGATATCTCAGGTTAAATAGAAAATGCTTCTGTAAACCTCTCTTAATCTTCAAATACTGAAAACAAGGTCCCACAAGCTTGAAAATCATTTCAAGCCCTTCAGTGGCGCTCAATGCTTTATTTTGTCAAGCACAGATCTCACTAAACATTGGTTGGTCAGACAGTCTGCTTCAAAGTCAAAATACTATTCAGTGAGTTTTTGGAATTGCTTTACAAAACTGAACCAACAAAAAGATAGTTAAAATAATGCAAGATCTCACAAAATGTTGAAATAGATCATACATAGTTAATAACTTGCTGTCAGGTAATTTTTTAGTCCAAAATAGCCAGTTCTAGCCATCAGAAACTAGCAAATGGAGCACCAGGGAGATGTTTGTGCTAAGCCGAGTTACCAAAATTTCACTTCTATTTCCCACAATTTCGTTTTTAAAGTGACCTGAAAATTTTGAACAGCCTATTTCAATGAGCATAACTAAACAGATATTTCAGATATTCAGGGAGTAAGAGTGCTTCTTCCTAAGAGCACAATGTCCCTCTATCTTTCCAAGGCCACACCTCCATGACAAAATTCAAGTATTAAACCTACAGTTAATGGACACTTAAAATGTAAGCTCCACAAAGGCATGCATTTTTCTGCCTTGCTCACATTTGTGTCCACTGCCTCTGAGATAGCTGAGAGAAACGTATTGAAGGGAAGAAGGGAGCAAGGAGAAAGGGAGAGGAGGAGGGAGGAAGAGCAAGAGGGAAACAGAGAGGGAGGGGAACGAATGTTGTCTCTTCCTCAGGCTTTGTGGTGTTTTTTTCTTTTTCCCCTTCTGTGTTAATAGTCATTTTGTGCCATAATTATAGCACATGGGAAGATAGCTGTTTAATAATTTGCAGCCATAATAATGACAGGTTTAACAATTTAACTAATACAGATTTTTGGCTAAAATATGCCCCTCTCTTTTTATTACTTAAACATTACAATTTGCTAAAACTAAGACATCAGTTACAATATCTAAAATTTTTTAAAACAACAGTATATGTGGATATACTCATAAAACTCAGTGTCTATGGAATAGGACAATTTAATGGAATGAAATTTGGGGCAGCTACCAACCACATAATCCTAAATTTACCTGACATAACAAGAGATGATTAAAGAAAAAAAAAACCTCCAAACAAACAGTTCTGTTTGTGGATGGAGGACAGAGGATACAAACAATTTTGCTTAATTTTACCGCCTAAGTAATTTTGAGTCATAGCATCTTGGAGTTGAAAGGAGTGTGAAGTGTCACAGATGAAGGCTGTGCACAGGTGACTTTTCCCGGACAACTGAGGCCCAGAGAATTGATATGCTTTCCCCAGCTGGTGGACAAAGCTACGACTTGAATCTCATTGTGTAACTTCCAGCTAAAAATGTATACAATATTTTTTCAATTATTTGCATTAGCAAGACTTTCTAAATAAAAATGCAGTAGGGATGCACCCATGATTGACCATCAAGAAAGCAAGACTGACTTTTTGATCCTTGATTTCTTTTTGGCAGACAGCATATCCCTCCATCACACAATCTACATGATTGAGGTTATCTTATCTGTTTAGCGTTTTGAATATCTAAGGAAACTGAACTGAAGGAAAAGGTACTGGAAAAATAAGATGAAAATTATCATTTTGTGTGTGGGAACATTCAATGGACAGTTAACAATTATAATACTATGGGTACAATGAAGCTGACAATAAACATTTAATGTTTGATACCTCAAGCTTTCATTACCTTTAATCATTTTTTTTTCACTTCTTTCTTCTTTTCCATTTAGGCTTCCAGTTTTATTAGGATCCATAAAGTCATACAAGTCTTAAACTTCACAATGAAAACTAAAGATCTGCAGCTTTCTGATGTCTTCTTGAAAGCACTTAACCATCTGCCTCTAGAATACAACTCTGCTTTATACAGCCGGATCTTTGATGAGTTCGGGACTCACTATTTCACCTCTGGCTCCCTGGGAGGCGTGTATGACGTCCTTTATCAGTTTAGCAAGGAGGAACTAAAGAACTCAGGTTCGATTTCTTCAACACTTATTTTTAACTGATAAGATACTGTGAATTGCATTTTTCTCTTACTCTATCCTTTCAGTTCTTTATCGACTTTATTTCGACCGTGCTTAATTTCCAAAATGATATGAAGAACAACCAAAATGTACGTACTCAAGAAAATAAAAATGGAAAATTCAGGTCAAAAGAAGAAGGAGAAATAAATAGGTTTTGCCTCTGGGCATCAGATTTGTCTCAGAATTTCCTGACATTTAAGAACATCATAAACTGCCTAGCAGTGGTAAACTAAAAAGAGATACATGCCATCAACTAGGAAAACAAAATTTGTCTTGGAACTAAACTCCAAAAAATAATTTACTTATAGAATTTTTATAGAAGATAATTTTATAAAATTGAAATTACAACAAATCCACTGACAGTTGGTTTCTTTTTCTTTCTTTTTTTTTTTTGCCACATGGCTTGTGGGATTTCAGTTCCCCCAACAGAGACTGAACCTGGCCCCCTAGGCAATGAAAGCACTGAGTCCTAAAGACTGGACCTAGTCTTTTTCTTTTAATGACTTTAACTAAAAGCCAAGGGCAAAAGATGAAAAGCAATTAATAATTGGACAAGGGACTAAGTTAATATGAGCCAGACATGCCCCTACTGGTGGCGAAACTTGAAACCAGATGGGAGGCACTTTTCTTTGAGGAAAAGTTGCAATTTTATATCTGGGGATATAATCTGTGATATTTTCTGCTTACATATAAAATAATAATATAAATCTTGGTTTAAAAAATAACTTTTGATTTCTTAACTAATATCTTGCTGCTGCTGCTAAGTTGCTTCTGTCGTGTCCGACTCTGTGTGACCCCATAGACGGCAGCCCACCAGTCTCCCCCGTCCCTGGGATTCTCCAGAAAAGAACACTGGAGTGGGTTGCCATTTCCTTCTCCAATGCATGAAAGTGAAAAGGGAAAGTGAAGTTGCTCAGTCACCAATATTCATTTCTATTAGAGCTTAAGTACCTTTTTATAAATTTGTTTTCAGGCTTCAATGTGAAATGACACAGCATTCTTGTGATGCTTCTGTCTTGAAAACATGATTAGTAACTGTGTAATAACCAGAACCCAAGTGTCCAATTCTCATAAATAAATCAGAATTCTTGATCATTTGACTCTTCTACAAAAGAAATCAGGAATTTATTTTTAAAAGACACCAAGCCAACCCTGGGGTCAGTAGAATTTCAATGCCTCTATTCTTATATCTCATTATGGCAAATAGTTACATTTAATGTGGGTTCCCTAAGTCTTTCCTACTTTAAATCAGCAGATATCCATCATGATCTGCTTTTACAGAGAGGAGATGGGATATATGTCTTTGAAAAGGATTTTCAGTAAGAAGGTCTTCAAAATTTTTTGCCTGACAGAGTTAACTGAAATCCCAGAGATTTACACTATGATGGGCTTTCCACATCGCCTCTTACATTTCATTACAGTTATCCTTTCCACTGGAGTAATATTTGCTCACTGAATTTGATGTCTTTGCCACTGAGAACAGCACCAACATTAAAGCTGAGCAAAAATGATTGGGGGAAGTCTCTGGCCCTTGTCTTGGTTTCATCTCACTCTAGGGATGAAATTATTCTGGTCACTGCTGCTGTAGCCCAGAGAATAATTTCTCATTCGATAAGCTATACTCATGCATTTACAGCAAAGCTGCTAAAGGCTTAGAGTTCAGGTCCGTTAAAGAACTATGTGAATCTTTAATCAAACATCCAGGATTTTAATAGTTGAAGCCCCATAACTAAAATGAAGAGTGATGAGCTGTATTTTCTTCCTGAAATATTCTCACTTTCCTTCTCTTTCTCTTTTAATAAAGGTAGAGACTTTAGACACACAGATATACATAATAAGAGAAAGAAAGGGAGTCTGAGGTGTCATATAAAACTGGAAACATATAACCATGCACACCTACGTACACATACAAACACTACACATTATACATAATATATATGCATATAAGACATATTCTCATGTTTTATATGTAATATGTAATCTTATAGTCATAATATATATATACTTCTCTGAGTCACAATAATAATATTGGAACTCAGTTTTAACTGTGGTTTAAGATGAAACAGAAAAAAATCTCATTAAAATGGAATTCTCCGGTGGATGTGCTTGTCTGTTTTTGCCCACTCTCTAGATGAATCCATATTTCAGCCTCCTCCCTTTTCCCCTTTTTAGTTCTTTTCCCCTTACTTCGCCACAATGTAGAGCTAGAGTTTAGGCTTAGTTTTATTTGCTTTATTCAATAAGAATTATATCCCTTGTCATTAATTTTAAAAAAAAATGACTCGAATACCTCAGAGTACTTTCTCTAGTGCAAGAAGAATAAAACAAAATTAAATTGCTTTTTATTTGCATCTCTTGATGTATTCCTCTATTCTGCAGTGTTCCACAGTCAATTTAAAACACTGAATAAAAAGTTGACCTTGCTCCAGTGTGCAAGGTAAAAAGAACTTCAGGGACACAGAGAAACAGTAAACAATTAGAATATCATGTTATACAACATGCTAATTTTAAATTTCTTTTGCTGGGAAGTCATGTTCTGCTCTGATTGAAGAAGAAAAACTATTCACCCCACTGTTTATCAGTATGACATTTTTGATTGACACTGTTGATCTTTGCCCAGTCAGAGGAGCTGAGGACATTTCCAGAATACTCATTCCTGTGGCCACATCAAACTCAGGTTTGAGACTGCAAGCGCTTCAGCATCAAGCAACTCCTTTGTCAGTGTGGATAGGGTCAGACGTAAGCTACAGCGCGTCTTGTGGGGAAGAAAAGGCCAGTACAGAAATTCACTGATAACACATTGATATTTTCAACACTGTGTGAGCAATACTGCGGCTCATAAGAGAGATTCATCATTCAAATCTTGAAGGATTCCCCTGTAACCATCAGAAACTGAAAGGAATGAGGTTTATAGTTCATTAATTATGCTATAGTTGATGAATTGGTCACATGCAATTGGATTTTCACTTATAAGTCATAGAAGCTAGGGACTTGCCCGGCGGTCCAGTGGTTAAGACTCTGCCTGCCAATGCAGAGGATATAAGTTTGATCTCCGGTCAGGGAGCTAAGACCCTACATGCCTCAAGGCCAGAAAACCAAAGCAAAACAAAAAACCCAGAAGCAACATTGCAACAAATTCAATAAAGTCTTTAAAAATGGTCCACTTCAAAAAATTGTTTAAAATAAATCATAGAAATCTAATGAAAGAATAAGAAAGGGTTCAGTTCAGTTCAGTTCAGTCACTCAGTTGTGTCCAACTCTTTGTGACCCCGGAATCGCAGCACGCCAGGCCTCCCTGTCCATCACCAACTCCCGGAATTCACTCAAACTCACGTCCATTGAGTCGGTGATGCCATCCAGCCCTCTCATCCTCTGTCATCCCCTTCTCCTCCTGCCCCCAATCCCTCCCAGCATCAGGGTCTTTTCCAATGAGTCAACTCTTTGCATGAGGTGGCCAAAGTTCAGCTTTAGCATCATTCCCTCCAAAGAAATCCCAGGGCTGATCTCCTTCAGAATGGACTGGTTGGATCTCCTTGTAGTCCAAGGAACTCTCAAGAGTCTTCTCCAACACCACAGTTCAAAAGCATCAATTCTTCAGTGCTCAGCTTTCTTCACAGTCCAACTCTCACATCCATACCTGGCCACTGGAAAAACCATAGCCTTGACTAGATGGAAGGGTTAGGGGACCATTAAATTCCTTACACTGCCTGAACATTTGACTGACCCATTTATAAGAACAATGCCACCGGAAGAAAAATGAGTCATATTTATTCAGCCTAATCAAAACAGCCATCTTTTTTGTTAGAAATTAAAATGCCAGGTACACACGAGGGCCTCAAACCAAGACATTTTTTACTCCCAATCTTTGATTCATCTCTTTCAATGTGTCAAACTATTGAAAAAACTACGAAGTAGGAAGCCTCATCTGCATCTATTCAGCTTCATTCCTTGATAAGCTGCACACTCGGGTTTATATTGCAGCATCACACACTCACATGGTGCCTCTGGCTCTGATAACACTCTTGCCTGGCTCTTGTAACCTGCAATCCTAAGAATCAGTATTTGATAAACTACTTTGCTTTCAAGTGCTTAATAGTTCACATAACAGCTCTATCTCTTATGTGCTTGTATTTTGCAAAGCAATTTTAAACTAAACAGCAAAAAAATTGGATTCTAATTTTGGTGTTTTTGCGTACCAGGTCAGGTGACTGAGGAAGCTGTTTAAAAAGAATAAAGGAAACACTTTTCAAACTACCCTAGAGAGACAGTACCAAGTCAGCCTCCAAACAGCCAGACCTGTTTCCCTGCCTCTGTCCCACTCAATCCCTGACATCCCCCACCAATTTTGAAGTCCTTAAGGATAATGGACTAGCATTAGGGCGGGAAAGACTGATTCAGATACCAAAATCTTCAACAAATGAGGAAGTTTGGCAAAAGATCAGAACAATGAGGACCAAAGGTATTAGAACTGGATACTCTGAGTCTTAGAGCATAAGGATTTTTACAAGACTTGTACAACTGTGGTGTGTCTTCCTGTGCAAGCAGTCCTGGGAAACGAGGAAGGTATCAAGCCCAGCTCCCACTCCTAAAGAGACTGGGAACCAGGCAGCATCAACCTCCCTTGAAGACAACAGGGAAAATGTATCAAGTATGGGCTTGAATTAAGATAAGGAGAAAGAGCGAACAGTCCCGAAGGACACTGAAGAGTTCATGAGTCAGGAAGGCAGTTTCTGAGACAAAAGAAAGGGTTTTGGAGGTAGAGGTTGAGTGAACGGCCAAGTCAGGGAGAGGGAGCTTAGATGAGTATGGGAATGAGTGTTCAGGGAAGGAGAAGTGACCTGCGAGATTTACATTTGCGGTGGTGAACAGGGGGAGAAATGAAACGGACTCAGTCCTCACAGAATCAGCTGTGGCCCCCAAAGAATGGTGCCTCCTGACGATGGGGCACCAAACAGAGCAAGTGTACAGGGGCAGTGGCCAATAGCATGGGCAAGCTTAGAGGTTTACTGTGTGCAGGCAACATGGAGAGGCCAACATGATCCCCACAGGGAAGATGGCAGGGACTCATAAATACCTTTCCTCTTCAGGATGTCCCATGGCCTGTGAAGAACCACCTTTGTAGTAAAAGCCATTCATCATTCAAGCTCACGGGAAGGAAAGGAGCTGGATGCTGGTACAGAGTACCTGTAGCTTCCAGAGTGCTCAGAATCTCATGCTCTTCTCTGAATTCTCCAGGGTGCGTTCTCAGGGGTTTTTTCTTGTACTTTATTTCCCAGGTTTAACAAAGGAAGAAGCCAAAAATTGTATCCGGATTGAAACAAAGAAACGCTTCCTTTTTGTTAAAAAAACAAAAGTGGAACACCGGTGCACCACTAACAAACTGTCAGAGAAATACGAAGGTAACAGTACTCTCTTAGCAGCTTACCTAGCGGGTTCTGACTGGCAATAACTTAAGTACCATATTGCACTTGACTGCGACTGCACTATTTTCCTATTTCAGTTGTTTCATTTATCTGCCTCAGAGTCCTATGTGTGGTATGGAGGAAGAAAATCAAATATTGGTACTACTCAAAACAGGACATGGTTAGGATTTTCTTTATCTCTTATTTAGGTTGTCTGAATGCACATTTATTGATTCTTCCTATGCATCTGCCTGCAATGCAGGAGACCCGGGTTCAATCCTTGGGTTGGGACAATCCCCTGAAGAAGGAACTGGCAATCCACTCCAGTATTCTTGCCTGGAGAATCCCATGGAGAGAGGAGCCTGGCAGCCTACAGTCCACGGGGTCGCAAAGAGTCAGACACGACTGAGCGACTTCACACATGTGGGCCAAACCCAGTACTGCTGCTGCTGCTGCTGCCAAGTCGCTTCAGTCGTGTCCGACTCTGTGCGACCCCATAGATGGCAGCCCACCAGGCTCCCCCGTCCCTGGGATTCTCCAGGCAAGAACACTGCAGTGGGTTCCCATTTCCCTCTCCAGTGCATGGAAGTGAAAAACGAAAGTGAAGTCGCTCAGTCGTGTCCGACTCTGTGCGACCCCATGGACTGCAGCCTACCAGGCTCCTCCATCCATGGGACCCTCCAGGCAAGAGTACTAGACATTGTAAAGTAAGGACGGACATGAACTAGGTTTTCCATTCAAGGAGTTTACAAAGTAAGGATACATATAGACAACCATTAAAAACACAGGAGATGTAGTACACACATACAATGAAATACTATGCAGCCATAAAAAGAATGAAATAATGCCACTTGCATCAACATGGATGGACCTAGAGATTGTCATACTAAGTGAAGCCAAAGATAAACAACATATGATATCATTTCTATGTGGAATCTAAAATAAGATACAAATGGACTTATCTACAGAACAGAAACAGACTCAGGGGCATAGAAAACAAACTTATGATTATCAAATGGGAAGCAGAGGTAGGGATAAATTAGGAGTTTTGGATTAGAAGATACAAACTAGTCTGTGTGTGCAGAGTCACTCAGTTGTGTCTGACTCTTGTGACTCAACTGACTGTAGCTCCTCTGTCCAACAGAATCCTCTGCCCTTGGGATTCTCCAGGCAAGATTACTGGAGTGGCTTGCCATTTTCTCCTCCAAGAGATCTTCCCAACTCAGGGATCAAACCTGGGTCTCCTGCATTTCAGGTGGACTCTTTACCATCTGAGCCACCAGGAAAGACCTAAACTACTATACATAAAATAGCTAAACAACAAGGTCATACTGTATAGCACAAGAAACTACATTCAATATATTATAATAAACCATAATGGAAAAAACTATGAAAAAAAAATATATATATACATGTGTGTGCTCAGTTGTGTCTGATTCTTTGCAACCCCATGGACTATAGCCCTCCAGGCCCCTTTGTCCAAGGAATTTTCTAGGCAAAAATACTGGAGTGGGTTGCCATTTCCTACTCCAATATTTACATATATATATATATTTAATATATATGTAAAACAGAATGATTTTGTTGTACACTAGAAACTAACACAAAATTGTATATCAACTATATTTCAATTAAAAAAAAAAACAGACTGATAAGTTCTAAGAGGGGGGATTCCCAGACGGCTTAGTGGTAAAGAATCTGCCTGCCAATGCAAGAGACACAGGTTTGATCCCTCGGTCAGGAGCCTCCTATGGAGGAGGAAATGGCAACCCACTCCAGAATTCTTGCCTGGGAAAGCCCATGGACAGAGGAGCCTAGCAGGCTACTACAGTCCATGAGGTCGCAAAGAGTCAGACGCATGCACAGAAGCTCTAAAAGTAGTACATTAAAAACACTCAGACAACCAAGTGAGAAACCTGAGTGCTGTCTTTGATTTCTCCCTCTCTCTTTCTTGCCTCTAGATGCAGTAAGCAGTCATTCCTCCTTCTTAATATGTCTCCCACTTCTCCCCATTTCCTCATTTCCATGCACATACCTTCCATTCATCATTTCCAACTTGGATTACCACAGAGCCCTCCCAACTGGTCCCTTTGCCTCTGGTCTTGCCTTATTCTACACATTTGCTGTGAGAGGAATATTCTCCAAGGCAAATCTTATCATGAAACACTCAGGCCTTAAACATGTCAATGGCTTCACATAGCCTTGAAGATAAGTTCCTGCCTCAATTTCTGCCTAGCTAAGTTTTTGCCTCTCTTTCCTAAATAAGTCATGCTCTCGACTGTGCCTTGTCATTATAAATAACTCCTTCTCTGTGTAAAATTCTCTTATTCCCTTACTTTTTCTGACTGATGACTGCTTCTGCTCAGAACAAAGGGAATCACAGAAACTCCCCAAATATGAAGCTTATATTGTCACTGGGGGACAGCCAAGGTCCCCCGGTATTATAAGTAGCTAAGCTACTTATAATAATAAGTAGATAGTTTTAAGTATCAGAGGCTATTGATGGTTTACATATGGATGCCCATGTTGAGCATAAGCAAAACGAGAGCTGATTTGATAACTATACATTTGTATTACAGCCAAAAAAAGCAGTATGCAATCAACCTAGTAATGTAAATTAGAGAATATACAGATTCTATACCAGTTTGTCTTGCAATAGAATAGTTTAATAAGAATGAGAATTCAATAAATCAAGACCTCAGAGTTTGAAAAGATTAAATACAAGAATTAACTGAAAAGGAAGATTTCAAAACTAAGGTACAAGGACACAAATATTGAAAAGAATCACCATTATAGTTATAAATAGACACTGAAAATTCAAGATATTATTGTCTGAAAGTAAAATTAATAAAAGAAAGATCTAAAGTAATTCATAATAAATGCAGACAAATTCAGATATTAACCATTATTAAAGAATATCTAATGGAAATAGAATGACAAATATAATTTAATATATGGGAATTAATGTTCCTGAAATAGAGAGCTCAAGAAATGAAAGAGAAAAACTATTTTAATAAATAACTAAATATATGAACATGTCCCAGAAAGAAAGGACGAAATTTGTCTTGATTAATTGTATCAGAAATATGGTTCAAATATACAATTTCAAGGCAAATTCTAGCTAATTAACTAAATTCAAAGATTTTTAAAATGAATTCAAGTACCTTAGCTGAAAAAATAATTTCCCTATAGAATAACAACAAAATCTGGCTGGCGTCAGACTTACCCACAAAATGCAAAGCTAAGACAATAAAGGAATGTTCACAAACTTCTAAAACAGAAAAGAAAATGTGTTCATATGTAAACATAACAGAAAGATGTCTCAAAACCTGAGAGCATTCTGTAAACGTTCATTCTTGAGTACTCAATGAATAAAAACTACTCAGCTGTAAAATCCATCCAACATAGAGATGAGAAAATGTCCAAAATGGATTCATAACAGGAAGACACTGCAAAACCAGAGACTATTGCAGTAGTATCCAAACCGATTAATCAACCCAACCATCCATCCTACCCTGCTTACACATCGCTGATATTCCTGAACTGTGTCAACTCTCCAACCCAAGTTTTTAGTGCCTGGTTTACAGAACATTGTCAACTAACACTGATCAATCACAATGACAGTTTGCCTAAAAACAAAGACGTATTTATGTTGTTTTCTAAAAGCACACTTAAGAATACAGATATGTCTATTTCTAACCCTGAGCTAGTTTCAAAAGATGGTCTATATAAAATAGAATTTTTCATAATCTTGCTCATCATAGTTGTTACTGAGTCTCTCAGTCAAGTCTAACTTTTCTGTGACCCCATGGACTATAGCCCGCCAGATTCTTCTGTCTATGGGGTTTTCCAGGCAAGAATACCTGAGTGGGTTGCCATTTCCTTCTCCAGGGGACCTTTCCAACCCAGGAATCAGACCCGACTACCCTGCATTCTAGTGTACTCTTTGCCTCTGAACCACTAGAAAACCCCTAGCGGGTTTTACTTCATAAAACTCCTTGAAACTTTTGATATGTTTTGAGGCAGCTTTGGTATCAAACTCATGTTGTGACAACGAGAAGCTTGCATAAGAAAGAGAAGGATCTGTTCTTCCTTCCACTAGTTGTTTTGCTTATGTTTGCACTATAGGTATCATCTTCAGTCTGAATTTTCTTTCTGGAATCTTTTTAAGCCATTTATTCACTTGTGAGCATTCTGTTCATAGTAGTTAATGAATAATAAACAGACTTAACTCTAGGTCTTTCTTCAAGATTCCAAGTTTATCATATATAACTCTTACCATAGTGTCATTCCACTTATGACATATATGATATCAATCTAGCAAGTCAGAATCACTGTCACTAGGTATATGGTATATTGGCAAATGATCACTTCTCTCATATTTCACATGAAAAATAAATGCAAGAAAAAAAAAACCTTCTAAAATGTTCTTCCTATATCCCTCTTAAGCAGCTCACTTTGAAAAAGACCATAGTTTTTTCATAGACAGAGTATTTCATCCATTGTTTTAATCATCCTAGTCTCCCTCACTGCAGAATTTCTAAATAGGGGCATGGCTGAACCCTACTGAAACTCCAGAACAGACATCAAATCCATGTCATTAACTATTACCCATATCACTAACCTCTTTACCATTTGATTTTCTCATTACAATTTCTTATCACCAAGCTGGGCTTCCCAGGAGTGTAGTGGTAAAAATCCACGGGCCAATACAGGAGCCTCAGGAGACCCAGGTTTGATCCCAGGGTCAGGAAGATCCCCTGGAGAAGGAAATGGCAACCCACTCCAGTATTCTTGACTGGAAAATTCCATCAACAGAGGAGCCTGGCAGGCTAGAGTCTATGGGGTCGCAAAGAGTCAGACACGACTGAGCACACACACACACTCATATTAAAGACACTATGAGTTAATAGGAATTGTCCTGAAAATGTATGTAAAAGATCTTTGCTATATACAGTAAATGCATTACCTCTAAAGCAACATTGTGCCAACTCTTCTGTTTAATTTTTCCCTTTGATTAGTTGTACTTTTACTCCTATCTTTAGGCTTAAAAGCATTCTATCACCTTTTTCTGTAATTGTAGTCAATTATGGCATGGTGGTCCACTGAATGGGTTCCAGAAACCATGTGATTTATGTTATTCTGAGGCCCAAGACATATGCTTATATAAGTCAAAAGTGAGAGGTTTGGCATTCAAAGAGCAAGAGGCAGAGTCCTTAGGCCTTGGGTTACATCTGTATCCCGCCCCCTCTCTCTCCTTAGTAACCACGTGTTCCAGGCCAAATTACTTCTGGCTTCAAAGTCCATGTTTATTATAACACCTACTTCTCAGGATTGTTATGAGAATTACATGAATAATGAGAGTAGAGTGCCGGGCATACACGAGTCGCTTAATAAATGGTAGCTGTTAGCACTATGGTTATCATTTCTATTATTAAACTCCCTTTAGGGACAGGAGGTGTGTTCCAGAGCTTTCACTTAGCTGACTTAATGGAGCTACAAGGTTCTGCCATCTGCTTCTTTCTCCTGTGTAAATAGGCTTTACTTTCCAGTTTGAATTTGCAATAAAATTAAACAAGTCATTTTCTTGAAATACCTTGCAGGTTCCTTTATGCAGGGATCAGAGAAATCCATATCGCTGGTTCAAGGCGGGAGGAGTGAGTATGCGGCGGCTTTGGCTTGGGAGAAAGGGAGCTCTGCTCCGGAAGAGAGGGTATTTTCTGACTGGTTAGAATCAGTAAAGGAAAATCCTTCTGTGATCGACTTTGCGGTAAGATCGAAAAGCATTATGGGTAGGAGCTAAAGCTGTTGTCTGGCAGCCCAAACTATGCATCACACAATTCCTTTTCCATTTCCTTCTCAGATGGAAAAAGAAATGTGTTTCTTTGGTGTGCACGCACACTATACCTTTTTAGAAAACACTGAATTACACATCTCTTGTTTTTGCTGTTGGAACAAGCATTCTGTAGTAAGGCATTTAGAATTCGTAGCATACATAAAATACCAAAAGAGGGAATTTGATGCATAAAACTGCCTAAACTTGCCTAGAGTACTGCTCTTTATCTTCCCATGTATATAATACATTTGATTTCTGTATTTTTCTTGCAATTCTTTAGTTGATGAGCACTCCTAAATCTTCATTTATAGTTCTATGGAATATATGAGATTTTAGATCCATTTGAAATTCTGTTTCTAAAACCACTGATTAAATTTACCAGTCTTATATTTGTTGTAATTACATTAAAGGGTGTTTTTTATTATGTCTGAAATACTTTGTCCACAAATCAGTCATACGCCACTTAAACCAGTTTTGCCTGGAACATAAGCACATTTTTTAAAGCCCCTAAAGGAACTATTCTGCTCATTTCATTCAAATGAAAATAAAGGAATTCAATCATCATGAAAGTAGGATGATTTACATGCAATGTGAAGATATTTGGAATTCTACAGGTTATGGTAGGAAAATGTGGTCCAGCCATCCATCTGGGCACTTGTGAGTCATACACTGCATAGAGAGTCATTCCTCTGGGGTTTTAAAATATTGATGAGCCTTGATTTTTGTGTTAGCCCCCATATTTGTTATTGTAATTCTTCTATTGATTCTACCAGAAAGTTCATTTCTTTGTGTTCTCTCTCCACATTTTTTCACCTGGTTCACCAAAAGCCAGTATTATTGTCCCTGGAAAAACAAAGAACACAGAAAGCCTCTCTTCACTCTTCCCAGATCTTTCTCCATGAGTCAAACTTGTTGAAGTTTCACCAAAACATTCCTGAGCTGCCTGACTCTTAGTCACTTATCTCCAGACGTTGATGCTTAATAAGTAAGATGATGTAAATTCTCATAAGTGACACCTCATCTGAGGCTTCCTCCATAGTAGAAGCTCAGGGAAAGGAAACTCCATGTACATTACACCTGCTGTACTTTAAGGACAGTGGAAGACAGCTAATCTTGAAGACAGCTGGTCTACCCAGCATAGAAGGGAAGAAGTTCCCTGCCCTCCCCTTCCCTGGAGAGGGCTTTTCTCTACTGGTTCAATAGACAGATATGCCATATTCTACAATAATCGCTTTGAAGCATACGATTGCCCAAGTCTTGCCTCTGATTCCATGAGAACTAGGTGGTGATATCAACATATGCCAAAGAGGTGATTCTGACTAGAGCTTCCCCCTCCCA
This sequence comes from Capra hircus, assembly GCF_001704415.2. Lineage (NCBI taxonomy): Eukaryota > Metazoa > Chordata > Mammalia > Artiodactyla > Bovidae > Capra > Capra hircus. The sequence goes on from NC_030827.1 coordinate 33,350,410, forward strand.
TCTGCTCTTAGCTTGCTCCCATCACGGACCTGGTCAGAAACATCCCCTGTGCAGTGACAAGACGGAACAACCTCAGGAGAGCTTTTCAAGAGTATGCAGCCAAGTTTGACCCTTGTCGGTGTGCTCAATGCCCTAACAATGGCCGCCCCGTGCTCTCAGGGACCGAATGTCTGTGTGTTTGCCAGAGCGGCACCTATGGCGAGAACTGTGAGAGGCGCTCCCCGGATTACAAATCTAGTAAGTGTCAGTAATTTACTAGGAGGCAGGAAGCTTTCCCCTCCCCAAGGTATTCTAGGTTGGTTAATGAAAACAGCAAAACAAAACAAAACTTGTCCTTGCAATTTCCACCTTACGCAAATTCACAAGGAAATTAGGCCTGGAGAAAATTAGACTCAAAAGTCAAACAGTTTGATGTCAGTCTCAGCTGTAACCTATCAGCTGTGTGACCTTGGAAAAGTCACCTAACCTCTCTGTGCCTAAATCGATTTTCCATAAAATGGAGATAAGGCCACTATACACTTGAAAGTTATATACGTGTGTTTATGTAGTCGGGCTTCCCCGGTGGTGCTAGTGGTAAAGAACCCACCTGGCAGTGCAGGAAACATAAGAGAAGTAGGTTTGATCCTTGAGTCAGGAAAATCCCCTGGAGAAGGAAATGGCAACCCACTCCAGTATTCTTGCCTGGAGAACCCCATGGACAAAGGAGCCTGGCAGGCTACAGTCCATCAGGTCACACAGAATCAGACACAACTGTTGTTGACTAAACAACAACAACAACATATGTATATGAAATAAACAGCACAATGCCTTTAACATAAGATAAATAAAATAAAAAACATAATATAAAGTAAACTATATGATACTGATGTTATGAGTCTCTTATGCATTGTAATGTAGAATAAGGATAGCTTGTAATAAGGGACAAATTAAGCCACAATCAAAATTTTCATACTGGACTAAGATATATTCAGGGCTACCTCTAATCCTCTTTAGAAAGAGGATATGTCATGGGAGTAAGAATATAGTCTATTACCTTTAGAAATGTATTTTAATGTATATATTAGATATATATCCTTTTCAGAAGATGTTAATATGTATACATAGATGTATGCATATATGTACTGTGTGACACATTGCTGATAGTTGAAAATTTTTCAGAGCTGTTGCCATTTTATTCCTGCGGGAACAGGAAAGTAAAAACAGATGTTGTATCAGCCTCGTTACACGGAGAATTTCTTCTAATCCTGACAACAACGCTATGATATCCTGCAAAGGATCCCACAGCTAAAATGCGAGGCAACCAAGTTGGCCTGGCTTCAAAGCCCCAGTTCTCTGGGCTGCACTGAGATCGGTGGGTGGATGTCCCTGTCTTCCAGATGCTGTGGACGGCAACTGGGGCTGCTGGTCCTCCTGGAGCTCGTGTGATGCTACTTACAGGAGATCAAGAACCCGCGAATGTAACAACCCTGCCCCTCAGCAAGGAGGAAAACGCTGTGAGGGGGAGAGGCGGCAAGAGGAACACTGCACGTTCTCCATAATACAGAACGAGTAAGGATGGAAAGACGGGAGCCGGGGAGAGTGGGCAGCCCCCACCCCCACTGTTAGAGACTTGCAGTATTTATTTTTTTATTGCTAAGTGAAGAAATACTTAGAATTTTACCTATTTCAACATATCAGTGAGGTGTTAGGTATGCTACTACCCCTTTTCCTCTCTAATATTTTCTCTCTTTTTTATCTGTTTTATATACATATATATATGGGCTTCCCAAGTGGCGCTAGTGGCAAAGAACCCACCTGCCGATGCAGGAGACATAAGAGACACAGGTTCTATCTATGGGTCGGAAGATCCCCTGGAGGAGGTCATGGCAACCCACCCTAGTAGTCTTGCCTGGGAAATCCCATGGACAGAGGAGCCTGGTGGGCTACAGTCCATGGGGTTGCAAAGAGTCAGACACAATTAAAGCAACTTAGCATGCTCTAAAGTATACATATATACACACACTTTAGAGCATATATATGCTCTAAAGTATATATATATATATGCATCCATATATGTACATACATAGACATTTAGGTATGTGTACATATTTATTTTATTATACATATCTTTTTTTTTCCCTTCTAGTGGACAACCATGCATCAGTGATGATGAGTACATGAAAGAAACTGATCTCCCTGAATTAGAATCAGATTCAGGGTGTCCTCAACCAGTCCCTCCAGAAAATGGGTTTATTCGGGTAAGCATCCTGACCTTCACTTTAGGTTTGGAATCCTAAAAGGAGAACTTAGGAAGCATGCATTTTCTTTTATGTGGAGTTGTTTTTTTCATAGTTTGATAACCTATTGACTTAAAAGGTAAAAAAGGTATGTAGAAAGGCTCCACCACTTCCCCTCTTGAATTCCCTGAAGACGTCCTCATACCTAGTTAGACCAAAGGCTGACAGGGTCTTTTGTGCTCCTTGGCACTAACCCATGTGCTGATGACACATTTATGTGAGTAAAGAATGGTTTGGATGACTTCTCTGCTGCTGCTGCTGCTGCTGCTAAGTCGCCTCAGTCGTGTCCGACTCTGTGCCACCCCAGAGACGGCAGCCCACCAGGCTCCCCTGTCCCTGGGATTCTCAAGGCAAGAATACTGGAGTGGGTTGCCATTGCCTTCTCCGGATGGCTTCTCTAAGAGTCTACAAATAAGATCTGACTGTTTATTTCTGAATCTAAACAAACTAACCCCCTATCTAAGGCACATTATCAGGGAAACAAACTAGTTTGACTATAACATAGGTGGTGCTGAGCCTATAATGATTTATTAGGCTAAATACCTATAGAACTCTTAAGCAATCAAAGTTTTATTACCTTTTATCTTTTTTCTTTAAACCACTGTATATTTCTATGATTAAAAACAACTTTTTTCGTTAGACAGCTCTGTGACTTTAGATATAAATTTTCAGGAGATACATAATACTTAAAATTGATCACAGGAGGCATGTGCCTTAATCAATTTCACATTTTTAAAAGAAATTTTACCTTTCTTAAACCCAGTAAAGCCTTTCATCTGTTTCCAACTATGTCATATTTATGATTAAAGAGAAATAACCTTCGATTCTCCAAAGCCAGCAAATAAATAGCCACAGAACAGTGTCTGCACTAATATATCTTCCCTGTTCATTCATCTTCTGTTCATGTATAAGGTGCTAGGCCTAGAGGTGTGAAGGGGGAGAAATGTTTTGGAGGGGAGTAATGTCTTTGGCCACCTAATGTGAAGAGCTGAATCATTAGAAAAGACCCTGATGCTGTAAACGATTGAAGGCAGGAGGAGAAAGGGATGGCATCACCAACTCGATGGACATGAGTTTGAGCAAGCTCCAGGAGTTGGTGATGGACAGGGAAACCTGGCGTGCTGCAGTCCACGGGGTCACAAAGAGTCGGACATGACTGAGTGATTGAACTGAATGTTCATTAGTCCTTACTGGAGAACCAGAGGTTCTCAAACTCCAAAGTCTTAAGCAAGGCCCAGAAACTTCCATAACAAGCAAGATCTCCTATAATACTGGTGCTGCTAGTTGGGGAGCCACACTTCGGGAACAAATCCTTTAGGACAGGGATCAGCAAACTATACCCAGGAGCCAAATCTGGTCTGCCCTCTGTTTTTCTTTTTCTTTTCTTTTTTAGTATTTATTTATTCACGTTTGGCTGTGCTGAGTCTTTGTTGCTGCTCCATTTTTTTCTCTAGTTGCAGCAAGCAGGGCTTACTCTTCATCGTGGTGAATGGGCTTCTCATTGCCATGATGTCTCTTGTTGAGAAACAAGCTCTAGAGTGAGCAGGTTTCAGTAGTTGTGGCTTCCAGGCTTTAGAGCTCAGGCTCAATAGTTGGGATGCACAGACTTCCAGGGCGTGTGGGATCTTCCTGGACCAGGGGTCGAAACGTGTCCCTTGCATTGGCAGGTGGATTCTTTACCACAGAGCCACCAGGGAGACCCTGCTCGTCCTTTTTCAAGTGAATTTTTTGGAACACAACTACATTCCTTTGTTTACATAATAACTATGACTTTTTTGTGCAACAATGGCACAAGGTGACAGATGCTACCTGGCCTGTAATTGATTCTCAAGGCCCTTTACAGAAATAGTTTGTCAATCCCTGCCCTTTTCAACATTATCCTCAAAATTGCTCTTTGTCACATCCAGATTTCTAAATAATTTTTAATCTGTTTGCGTCAGTTGCTTACATAAAGCGTTAAAATGATTGATGTTCTAATTTTAAAAACACACAAAAGGTTTAAACAGTGATTCATTATTCCAATGACTGTTCACAAAATTAGAATATATGTTTCCATTTCTATGAATAAGTTCACTCCTTGTTTCAATTTACGCTTTATTAAAGGCCTAATTCCTACCTAACAAGAGTTTTTGCTCAAAAGTAAGACAATTTTGACTTTCCTAATGAGCACTTTCTAGAATTCCAAGTAGCAAAATGCCCCTTTTATGGAATCAAAGGCAGATATGCCTCATTCCAGGCTAGGGCAATCATGCCCCTGCATGTGAAGATATCTGTTTAGTGACCAAAGGCACTTACCCCAGAGGCAAGTGACACTGACTTTGGGTAAAGGCCTTTGCTAAGTTGGTCTAGCAGATGTGTTGACCAAAGCTTGATGGCTGCAGCATATCCTTATAGGTTATAGCTTCATAAGAGAAATGAAGCAGAAGCTTGTGACAATAACTTATTTCAGAATGATTGTGAGGGAAAATGTGCAGCCTTTGAACAAAATATCCAGATCATTAATACTAGCCATCATGCCATTCCCCTTGGAAACACAGCCATATCCATAATAACCAATGATGGGATACTCTTTTTGTATTCAGAAAATTAATCATCTTCTGGGAGACAAGTTGTATCTCATGGCCACGTAGTAACAAAGGTTGATAACTGAACTTTCACCTCCCTCAAAAGTCCCATCTTCAATTCTCAGAGAATAACTTCCTAGTCAGTTCTTTGTACTTGCCTCCCATTCAGTAAGGAGAGACCATTACATTACTGTCTTCCTCAAAAGGAGAGTGTTTTTCATTTTATTCAGCATAGTTATCAAGCCCTGTGTAAGGCTCAGGTGGTAAAGAATCTGCTTCCAATGCAGGAGACCGGGGTTCGATCCTTGGGTCAGGAAGATATCGTGGAGAAGAGAATGGCAACTTACGCCAGTATTCTTGCCTGGAGAATCCCGTAGACAGAGGGGCTTGGCGGGCTAGAGTCCATGGAATTGCAAAGAGTCAGTCTCAACTGAGTGACTAACACACAAAGATTTGTGAGGCAGAGATCTGGTAGAAGAAATACCACTCAGGCAGAGGTGTGGGGCTGATAAATGTGATAAACATAAAATAGAGCTTATACAAGTTTAAGCGTAGGGGTGGGGCTGATAAATGTGATCAAATAGAACTTTGTGCAAGTTTCTCTCCAAAACCGAAAGGATAATACACGTGATGAAACTGGTAAATGAAAGAGATTTCCCACACAGGAAATTCTACTTGAGTTGGGTCTCAGGACAATGGAAGAGAGAAGATGTTGAGGACAGAGGAAACAGCTAACAAAGATATGGAGGCATGAAAGAGGATATTATGTGCAAAGAATGGTAGATGCCTTTGTTTTCCCAGAGCATAGATTCTATGGGAAGAAATGGCAAGAGGTGAGGATGGGGAAGTAGGTCAAGTTTCATATTCTAAGTTAAGAGTATAAAATCCACTTTATCTTAAAATCTTTTCGTGAACTCCCACATGCCAATAGTTGCACTTTATTTACACATTAAGTGGGAAAATATGTAATGCCCAATAGGTTATTAGGAACACTTTCAAATGATTTGTAGTCAATTTGTTACCATAGCGATTGCATATATTTGCTGCATATGTAGAATACATTACTCACTCAGTTTATAGCCGCAGGATAGTATATAGTTTTCTTATTCTTGCAATAGTAAGCCATCACATATACAGAGTAGAGTAAGTTATTAAGTAAATATAGGTATATATACATATATATATATAGTCTAATCAATTTAAACTAGAAATATGGAAGAAGGATTAGAAGAGGGACTAGTTGGTTGTTAGATAGCTCAATAGTTATGGTGAGTGAAGTCGCTCAATCGTGTCCAACTCTTTGTGACCCGGTGAACTGTAGACCACCAGGCTCCGCTGTCCATGGGATTCTCGAGGCAAGAATACTGGAATGGGTTGCCATTTCCTTCTCCAGGGGATCTTGTTGGTCCAGGGATCGAGTTGTGATAAGAGAGAATATGTACTGTGAGCAAAGGCAGTGATGATGGCAAAGGAAAGGAGTGAACTTTGAGAGATATTTAGAAGTACACATTTAGCAGACTCTGAGTATATACAGGAATGAAGGAACAAAAGAGATCTAGGAGGGCCCTGAGGTGTTTGAAGATATTATTCATCACATTAGTAATGTGCTGATTTTGATTTTAATTCTAGAATGAAAAGAAACAGTACTCAGTTGGAGAAGAAGTTGAAATTTTATGCTTTACTGGATTCAAAGCTGTTGGATACCAGTACTTCAGATGCTTACCAGACAGGAGCTGGAGGCAAGGAGATGTGGAATGCCAACGTGAGAACTGGGCAGACCCTCTATGTGACTGCTAAAGAATGAAAGTGCCCAAAATAAATAAAGAAAAGTCACACCCTTAGATTAGTACATTTTACCATTTTTCAGTAACTCTGGTGAAACGATTTAGTGAAACAGAAAATAGGATTCATCTGCTAAAGTTAGATTTCAAACTGTCTTCATATTTTAATTCTCACCCCTGCATGTTAGCCGGACTATGAGGCTTGTGCTTAAAAAGAAATTGGGGACTTCTGCTAACTGCATCCAACCACAGACATCGGCCTGGCCCAGAGTACAAAGAGATGCAAGCTAATGGGTCCCAGGGAAATGATGCTTAACTCTTAGGTGTCAGAGATGGCATATCATGTGAAATGCAGTTTTCCCCTTGGAGCACATTGGCATGCTTTGCTGGAAAAGAGAGCAAGAGTTTGTAGGCTCCACACATACCCATGCTTCATCAGAGTCAAAATGTGATTCAAACAAGGTTCAGATGGGAACTCCAAAGAGTTATTATGGAATACCATGACACAAAGTTGAAATCAGTGTCAATTAGAACATCCTGCCTCTGTGTCACCCACAGTGCAGCCACCTGCTTTTGGGAAAACTCACTGGGGAGAAGAGTGAAAAGATTATTTCTTGAAAATGTCCCAATGATGTAGTGAAAGTTACGAGTATCTGAAATCATTTCCATAGCAAGTTCTTCCGTTAATGGAACTAAAGGCAGTTTCTCAGTGGAAGCCTGGGATCCTCAAGCCCCCATTTTTCTGCTCAAAAGGCAGCATTAACACTGAACCGATGTGGTCAATCACATCAAATCATTTAGTGGAATGCACAAAATCTGCCTGTATCCCTTGAGTGTTCTGCTCCACCAAATGCATCTGAAATGTTTCTCTATCTGCAGGGACAGAGTGCCTCAAGCCAACAGTGCCGGAAGGACTGACGCTGTCACCATTTCAGACATTATATAAAATTGGTGACTCCATTGTGCTAACCTGTCCCAGAGGTTTGGTTGTCAATGGGCCATCGAGGTACACATGCAGTGGGGATTCCTGGACACCACCTATTTTGGACTCACTCAGCTGTGAAGAAGGTAACAGCTCAGGATCCTGGGATCTGCTAAGGTGGTGTCCTTTGAGATTATCTGTGTAGCATCCACAGAGATGCTGTTGTTTATGAAGGGCTAAGTTGTATTTCACCTTGTATTGATGAAGAGCTCAGGCACACATAAGTAGCTGTTGGTCAAGTGGATACTTTCAAATCTTGGAGAGTGAGGTCAATTTTATTTTCCAATCTAATACTTCAATATTCTGATAGAGCACAGTGCTCTTATATAACAAGATCAGAATTGAGGGTTAACTGAAATTTTAGCTCAACTGGAGAGTGACAAAAAAGAAATACACACTGCTTTTTAATTAATTAAACATTTTATATTAACTTATTTGCTTGTTTGATGAGTCGCTTCAGTCCTGTCTGACTTTTTGCAACTCCCTGGACTGTAGCCTGCCAGGCTCCTCCATCCATGGGATTCTCCAAGCAAGAAGACTGGAGTGGGTTGCCATTTCCTCCTCCAGGGGATCTTCTCGACCCAGGGATCATACCCACATCTCCTGTAGTCCCTTCATTGCAGGTGGATTCTTTACTGCTGAGCCACTGGGAGCCTGTTATTTTTAATTTAGAACATAGAAATATATAAATATTCACCAATTTTCTAACATAGGACCAACCTCTTATTTCCTAAAGGGTCTCCTGATCTGAGTTCCAAGATTTCTTTCTTGAATAAAACAAATACCTAATTCATCATTTGCTATCCCATAGATGGCAATTTTGCTATCCCATATCAATTTCTCTAAAACAATAAGTTTTTAAACTCCAAGTAGGGCACTTCTTTGAAAACCACCTCTGCTTAAGTCCCTTTCTCTGATTCTGATGTCGTTGAGCTAGGAGGGCCAGTATTTGTGTTTATACAAATCTTTCCGAGTTAATCTGGATACAGCCAAAGTTGAGAGTTACTGTTTTGAAGAGAGGTGAAAGCTTAAAGGCAACTTTTGCAGCAAATTTGACTAGAAAATGCTTTAAAATTGTTTTATGTATTTTTTTCCTTAATCTTTTACAGTAGCTTCATCCACAGTTAATTCAGAGAAACATTTTTGCAAACCATTTTAAATTATTCAATGTTTTCAACTTCGTTTTTATAAAAATAATTTTTCCTCCTTTATTTTATCAGTTGATATATTTATCAACTTATACGTAAGTTTGATATATTATGGAAGTTGATATGTTTAATTAGCGTACACAATTACAATAGGAATTGGCATAAATAGACTTGGAAACAAATAAAACTGACTCTTGGTAAGTCTATAACTGGACTAGTGGTGCAGAAGAGTGAAGCTGTGAAAGACAGGAACATATAAACCTGGAAGTTCAGTTTCTGACAGGCAGCTAGCTGGCAGCAGGAGCTGAGAACTCCCATTAGTCTGGTGTGTTGGTTACTTGGAGGAAAAGGAAGGGAGTTTCAACTATTTCATATCTTCCAAATTTCTCAACACGCTTGTTCAAGTTATGTCTCATTTTTAATCAGAGAATCCTGGAGGGTTTATCTGAGCTCAGCTATGATTAGGCCTATTTTGCCTATGAAAAAACTAAAGGCAAAGAGATGCTAAATTAGACCCAAAACCAGACAGTTTGGGTCAAACAAGCAGCTCTGCTAATTCCTCAAGCTCTCTGCTACCTTGCCTTCTTTATCCTGTTCTGTGTTTTTATAATGTCTGAAGGAAAAGGAGAAACTTAATCTCTTACATGGGTTTCCCTGGTGGCTCAGATGGTAAAGAATCTGCCTGCAATGCAAGAGACCTGGGTTCAGTCCCTGGGTTGGGAAGATCCCCTGGAGAAGGAAATGGTAACCCACTCCAGCATTCTTGCTTGGAGAATCCCATGGACAGAGGAGCCTGGTAGGCAACAGTCCATGGAGTCACAAAGAGTTGAACATGATTGAGTGACTTTCACTTTTCAATGGTTATATAACCTTAAAACTATTGATAAAGAGATTATATGGAAATCTGTGAGAGAACTTCAGGTTGATATTGTGGCTTAGCTTCACCTGATTCTTGATCATACATGTAAGAGAGATGAATGTGTTTAGGGACTACACAGTTTACAAAATTAAGACTTTCTGGGCATCTTAGGTAGATCCTTCTCTTTATACAAATAACAGCATATGTATACACATACACACACGCCTCCATGTTTTTAAAAGAAATTGCAATTATAATTCAAACTGAGAGATAACAAAATGCTCTACATCGAGATAAAAGAAAGAAATACTCCATCTCATCTACTTTCTCTCCGACAATGTTGGCAGAAAGATCAATGAAAGGAGTCACAGAAAAAGAAAGTCATCAGTAAAACTGAACCTCTTTACTCTCAATGTAGTGGGAGATGTGTGATACAGATATGTCCGGGTCATTGGTTGGCCAGAAAGACTTTTCATTCTTTTAATGTGAAAAAGAATTTTGCTTCCTGAAGAAATGAGATGCCATACACCTCCCCTGTCATTTTTATCCCTTCCTGTAAGAAATTAACACCTCCAAAGATCCCCTTGCCTTCATCACTCTTTAAAGATTGCAATGTTTTCATTTCCACATTGCTCACAAATTGTGCAGGGCAGAAAGTGTGAGCAGCTGAGGACCAGTTCTGGCTTCCACCTGATTCTTAGTGAGGGAGCAAAGAATCCTTGTATGTGGTCACTGATGACGTCAAACTGGTAGGCAGGGAGCAAAGCTCTGTGTGCTTGAAAACGGATGCTCTTTGGAAATGTATAGCTTAGAGTCCCTCCTTGACCTGAGTAAGTGTGGATTTATTTACAAAAGCCAAAGAGGCATAGCCACACAAGACACCAAAGAAAAACAAGCCCATGTCAATGGAAATCTTAGTATCTGAGAACTTAGCAGCAGTTATAGGTCTCCATGTTCATGAAAGCTCTGAGCCAAATTTCACCAGCTAGAATGAGGGTCCTAAAAGAGGAGAATAGCAGGGAATGGAAATGCATAGCAGCAAAGAAGAAAATGTACCAATTTTTTAAATCTTTATTTTTGCCTGTAACATAAACCTGCTTCCCTACCAAACCTCCTGCCTGATATACGTTTCTACTTCCCTCCTTTGTCAGTTACCTGCTTTCAGAGGCCATTGTGGTCATATGGATGCCTGATTAGTCAGATCCAGTCTAGGGACGTGTGTTTCATCCAGGAGGCTCGGGATGTCAGCTCCTTGTTTAATTCAATCAGTCTAAAGCTTCTTTGGGTGAGCCTCAACATAAGCGAAGATAACCAAGATTTCCCCTTCCATATACCTACTGTAATGCGGGTATATAATTCGCATGGAATGTGGAAGACCTGGGTTCCATCCCTGGGTTGGGAAGTTCCCCTGGAGGAGGGCATGGCAACCCACTCCAGTATCCTGGAGAATCCCCATGGACAGAGGAGACTGGTAGGCTACAGTCCATAGGGCCGCAAAGAGCTGGACATGACTGAGCAACTAAGCACAGCATTTAGCACGTAATATACCCGTGTTCTTCATTCTACTTTAATCTCCCGTCCTCATATTCAGTATTTAATTGCTCATCTTAGCACAAGCATCATTTCCTTATAAATCTTCCTTACCTTTCTCAGTTTTTATTTTTTGCTGATACAGTCTCCTGAAATATTTCTTCCAAATACCTATCTCAGCTTTTAATTATAAACTCATCCCTATGATTATTTGATTAATGTCTCTTTTTCCACTATTGCTTAGATTCATGGGAAAAGAGGATAACTGCTGTTTTCATTTTTCTACTTCTCTTTTTCCCACTATAACATCCTAGTACCTAGAATATCGGGCAGGGATAAATAGCTACATTTGGGAGCTGTCCATTTCTCCAATGATTATTCTTATAAGAAAAATCTGGCTTTTCATTATCCCCTAAAATCCATTTGCACAGTTGTTGACACTGACATCCATATTGCTAAACCCAATGGACAATATTTCGGTCTTCATTTGCTTTGGTCTCAGCAACATTCAACAGAGCTGACCTTCTGCAGATGTATTCTTTCCCTGCTTCCAACACACAATGCCATCTGGTTTAACTTCTACCCCTCTGGCTGCTGCCCTGCATCTTTAGCAGGCTCCTGCCTGTGCATGGGCTTTAAATGCTGGAGTTCCTCAAGACTCGGACCTGTGCCCTAACCTCATGCTACACTCTCCTGCTGAGGAATCTCACCCATACCCAGGGCGTCAATGATCCCTCCATAGGCTAATAACAAATTTAAATCTTTCCCACAGACTTCTCCACTGAGCTTTAGGCCTGAGTATCCAAGTTCCTATACATCTGTTTTGTTTGGCTGTCTTAAAGAGATCGCAGATTCAGCATTTGCAGAGAGGAATTCCCGAGTCATCACCCTTGCCTCCCTACCACTAACTTTTTCTAATATTTACTGTTTCAGTTTAGGCACCAACATCTATTCTCTTATGCAAACCAGAAATCTAAGAATTACACTTGACAGTTCTTATAACCTACCCACAATATGCAATCTCATGCATTTTACATGGTTGAAATGTCTCGGATTCACCCACTTCTCTCCATTTCCACCTCTGGCACTTTGATCCAAATGACCATTCTCTTTCACCCAAACTACTATAGTGAAAGTTGCTCAGTCATGTCAGATTCTTTTCGACCCCATGGACCGTACAGTCCATGGAATTCTCCAGGCCAGAATACTGGAGTGGGTAGCCTTTTCCCTCCTCTAGAGGATCTTCCCAATAATAACCTCATAAATTGTCTACTGTCTTGACCACCTTGCCTCTCCAAATGCATTCTCTACACAGAAGCCAGAATTAAATTCTTTTCCATATCCAGACCTGATTTTGTCACACCACCCCCTGCTAAAACCTATCAAAGATTTACCACTGGTTATAAAATAAGACAAAAATCCTTCAAAAGCCCTTTATGACCCTACACAGTCCACCGCACAGCCATTTCTCTGGCCATTTCTTGTTGCTTGCCCTTGTTTCCCTGGCTTTCTTTCAATTCCAAGAAAGTCAAATGTTCTCTCTCTTTTGAGCACGTTCATGTCTGCTATTTCCTTTGCTTCCATCATACTCCATTTTCTCTTCCCATTTTACCATTCATAACCTTCCTGGCTACATCAATTTTCTTGATTATATGCTTTCTCTTTAATAGCACTAATAACAGCAGAAATTCTATGTGTAGAGTGTGTTTGTTTGATTAATGTCTGTCTGCCCACAAGACTAGAATTTCTGTGAGCATGGGATCTGGGTCAAATTTTGCTCAACTCACTATCGCCAGAATCTATCATAGTGCTGGTAAATCATAGTCGTTCAATAAATATTTGAAAAACGAACAAAAATTTCACCAATTGCAATTTCTTGAACTTAATAGCAGTTTTAGGTTGGAAACGTGACAGCTCACAAGGGCTAGAAAGGACTTTTCAGATGGACTATTTCATAACAACAGATTTGAAAAAGCTAAAATGAGTGCTCTAGCTCTAGGAGACAAGTGAGAACATTTCACCATAGCCTTTTCTCCTAAATTCAAACTGACCACTTGAAATCCATGCTGTGAACTGTTCTTGTCTTCATTTTCTTTTGTTTCAGATATCCTGACAGGCTTAAGGGGTCACTGTCAACCAGGACAAAAACAGCTGGGATCTGAATGTGTTTGCATGTCTCCAGAAGAAGACTGTGGGTAAGAGATACTCTCTGGACTGTGCTTAGGAACTGAGAAAACCAGTCTAGTGTAACCAACTTCATGAAGGAGCCGGGCTTCTTAAAGCATGAATACAAAGCATATTAATTTTTAATATAACTGATACCCCTTGTGCCCTGTTGAATTCTTCCTTCCCCACTGAGTGGCAAGCAGTCTTAATTATCTCTCAGCCTTGTTCCCTAAGTTTGCATAGCTTTTGTACTAAAACAATCTCATTCTGGTGATAAAGACATTTCTATCCTGTTTAAAGCATCAGACACAATTATCTCAAAGCCTTCTTCTTCCCCCTAAGTATAGGAGCGAAGTTGTGACTCCAAGAGGTTGGAGTAGAGAAAGAGGTGTGAGCATGGACTTCACACACACATACACACACATCTCTTTGTCAGTTTATTCTTTCACATGGTGGCAGAGAGCGTAAAGAAAAATGATATATCCTTATATGGCTGCCATGACTCTCTGTAATTATAACTGCCTTTTTCTAAATAAACAAACCCAGGCGTGTCGAGAGTACTTATTAATTTCAGGACTACTTTCGTGGGAGAAAAATCCTAAGTAAGATTCGCTTAAAGTAAAATTTTGTTTCTCTATCTTACAAAATAAACGCAGGGGGAAGGCAGTCTAGGGATGGTCTGGTGATTCTCTTCTTGCAGATAGGACTGGAGCCCCTTCCTGCTGTCTGTTCTGCTATGCTTTTTTTAAATCTAATATTCATACTTTATTTTTTATTGAGGTATAGCTGATACTTTATTTCTCTTTATTAAAATAAAATTGTCTGGTCTGACATTCTTGAAGTTATATCATGGTGCAAGATTTCTCTGCTGGAGTACAAAGGAACGAAGATCAGAAATGGACACATGCTCTGTTTTTAAGGAGAGTTCCTGGGGGTTCATCACAGCTCCCGTTTCACTACTCTTCTCTTGTTCACATGGCCATGTGACCCTGCAAGGGAGGCGATGAAATGCCTAGAAGCAAAATCATTGGCTAGAAGCAAAAGCATTTTTTTCAGTAAAATTCAGTTCAGTTCAGTTCAGTCCCTTAATCATGTCCGACACCTTGCAACCCCATGGACCACAGCACGACAGGCCTCCCTGTCCATCACCAACTCCCAGCGTTTACTCAAACTCATGTCCATTGACTCGGTGATGCCATCCAACCATCTCATCCTCTGTCGTCCCCTTCTTCTCCTGCCCTCAAACTTTCCTAGCATCAGGGTCTTTTCCAATGAGCCAGCTGTTCGCATCAGGGGGCCAAAGTATTGGAGTTTCAGCTTCAACATCACTCCTTCCAATGAACAACCAGGACTGATCTCCTCTAGGATGGACCGGTCGGATCTCCTTCCAGTCCAAGGAACTCACAAGAGTCTTCTCCAACACCGCAGTTCAAAAGCATCAATTCTTCAGCGCTCAGCTTTCTTCACAGTCCGACCCTCACATCCATACATGGCCACTGGAAAAACCATAGCCTTGACTAGATGGACCTTAGTTGGCAAAGGAATGTCTCTGCGTTTTAATATGCTGTCTAAGTTGGTCATAACTTTTCTTCCAAGGAGTAAGCATCTTTTAATTTCATGGCTTCAATCATCATCTGCAGTGATTTTGGAGCCCCCAAAAATAAAGTCTGACACTGTTTCCACTGTTTCCCCATCTATTTCCCATGAAGTCATGGGACCGGATGCCATGATGTTCGTTTTCTGAATGTTGAGCTTTAAGCCAACTTTTTCACTCTCCGCTTTCACTTTCATCAAGAGGCTCTTTAGTTCTTCACTTTCTGCCATAAGGGTGGTGTCATCTGCATATCTGAGGTTATTGATATTTCTCCCGGCAATCTTGATTCCAGCTGTGCTTCATCCAGCCCAGCGTTTCTCATGATGTACTCTGCATATAGGTTACATAAGCCGGATGACAATATACAGCCTTGATGTACTCCTTTTCCTATTTGGAACCAGTCTGTTGTTCCATGTCCAGTTCTAACTGTTGCTTCCTGACCTGCATACAGATTTCTCAACAGGCAGGTCAGGTGGTCTGGTATTCCCATCTCTTTGAGAGTTTTCCATAGACATTGTGATCTACACAGTCAAAGGCTTTGGCATAGTCAATAAAATAGAAATAGATGTTTTTCTGGACCTCTCTTGCTTTTTCAATGATCCAGTGGATATTGGCAATTTGATCTCTGGTTCCTCTGCCTTTTCTAAAACCATCTTGAACATCTGGAAGTTCATGGTTCACGTATTGCTGAAGCCTGGCTTGGAGAATTTTGAGTATTACTTTACTAGCGTTGAGATGAGTGCAATTCTGCGGTAGTCTGAGCATTCTTTGGCATTGCCTTTCTTTGGGATTGGAATGAAAACTGACCTTTTCCAGTCCTGTGGCCACTGCTGAGTTTTCCAAATTTGCTGGCATATTGGGTGCAGCATTTTCACAGCATAATCTTTTAGGGTTTGAAATAGCTCAGCTGGAATTCCTCACCTCCACTAGCTTTGTTCCTAATGATGCTTCCTTAAGACCCACTTGATTTCACATTCTAGGATGTCTGATTCTAGGTGAGTGATCACACCATCGTGATTATCTAGGTCATGAAGATCTTTTTTGTACAGTTCTTCTGTGTATTCTTGCCACCTCTTCTTAATATCTTCTGCTTCTGTTAGGTCCATACCATTTCTGTCATTTATCGAGCCCATCTTTGCATGAAATATTCCCTTAGTATCTCTAATTTTCTCAAAGAGCTCTCTAGTCTTTGCCATTCTATTATTTTCTTCTATTTCTTTGCACTAATCACTGAGGAAGACTTTTCCTTGCTATTCTTTGGAACTCTGCCTTCCAATGGGTTTATCGTTCCTTCTCTCCTTTGCTTTTTGCTTCTCTTCTTTTCACAGCTATTTTTAATGCCTCCTCAGATAGCCGTTTTGCTTTTCTGCATTTCTTTTTCTTGGGGATGGTCTTGATCCCTATCTCCTGTACAATGTCACGAACCTCCATCCATAGTTCATCAGGCACTCTATCAGATCTAGTCCCTTAAATCTATTTCTCACTTCCACTGTATAATCATAAGGGATTTGACTTAGGTCATACTTGAATGGTCTAGTGGTTTTCCCTACTTTCTTCAATTTAAGTCTGAATTTGGTAATAAGGAGTTCATGATCTGAGCCACAGTCAGCTTCTGGTCTTGTTTTGGCTGACTGTATAGAGCTTCTCTATACATCTCTTTGTATAGAGCTTCTCTATACATCTCTTTGTATAGAGCTTCTCTATACATCTCTTTGTATAGAGCTTCTCTATACATCATTTCTATACATTTTTTGACTGCAAAGAATATAACCAGTCTAATTTCGGTGTTGGCCATCTTGTGATGCCCATGTGTAGAGTCTTCTCTTGTGTTGTTGGAAGAGGGTGTTTGCTATGACCAGTGCGTTCTCTTTGCAAAATTTTATTAGCCTTTGCCCTGGTTCATTCTATACTCCAAGGCCATTTGCCTGTTATTCCAGGTGTTTCCTGACTTCCTACTTTTGCATTCCAGTCCCCTATAATGAAAAGGACACCTTTTAGGGTGTTAGTTCTAAAAGGTCTTGTAAGTCTTCACAGAACTGTTCAACTTCAGCTTCTTCAGCATTACAGGCCCAGGCATAGACTTGGATTACCGTGAATTGAATGGTTTGCCTTAGAAACGAACAGAGATCATTCTGTCGTTTTTGAGATTGCATCCAAGTACTGCATTTCGGACTCTTTTGTTGACTATCATGGCTAATCCATTTCTTCTAAGGGATTCCTGCCCACAGTAGTAGATATAATGGTCATCTGAGTTAAACTCACCCATTCCAGTCCATTTTAGTTCACTGATTCCTTTAGAATGTCGACATTCACTCTTGCCGTTTCCTGTCTGACCACTTCCAATTTGCCTTGATTCATGGACCTGACATTCCAGGTTCCTATGCAGTATTGCTCTTTACAGCATCAGATCTTGCTTCTATCACCAGTCACATCCACAACTGGGTGTTGTTTTTGCTTTGGCTCCTTCCCTTCATTCTTTCTGGAATTATTTCTCCACTGATCTCTAGTAGCATATTGCACACCCATCTTTCAGTATCCTATCATTTTGCCTTTTCATACTGTTCATGGGGTTCTCAAGGCAAGAATACTGAAGTGATTTGCCATTCCTTTCTCCAGTGGACCACATTTTGTCAGAACTCTCCACCATGACCTGTCTGTCTTGGGTAGTCCTACGTGGTAAATAAAATTAGAATTAAGTTATCAAAGAAGAGAATGAATAAATGGTGAAATAGGAAGTCAACAGACTGTGTCCAGTTGTGATATTTCACTTTTTATATATTTTAAACAATGGAGGCTGTTCTAGGGCAATTTTCATCTTCAAAAACACATGTACATAATTGTTGGGGCTTCCCAGGTGGCTCAGTGATAAAGAATTCGCCTACCAATGCAGGAGGCACAGTTTCAATCCCTGGGTCAAGAAGATCCCCTGAAGAGGGGAATGGCAACCCACTGCAGTATTCTTGCCTGGAAAATCCCGTGGACAAGGAGCCTGCTGGGCCACAGTTCATGGAGTCACAAAGGGTTAGACATAACTTGGCGACTAAACAGCAGCAGCAGCAGTTCATAATTGCTACTTTGGAATTTTTCTTCTATTTCTTTGCACCAAGGTTTTTTTCAGCTTTAACACTGATTGCCTCTCACATTCTTCTGAGTTCCAAGTAAACAAACACTTGTAGGGACACTTTGTTTATTTATTTACGAGACCACTACAGGGACTTTTTCTGTAACATTCCACTGTTGTAATTCAGCCCAAAGATGGCTCTGTCTATCTTCCTAAGAATCGACCACAAGTGGTCCACCTTGTATGAGCTACCTGCTGCTGGGGTCTCCTCACCCAGAAAATGGCCTTCTAGGGAGAACTCACAACATTCACATTGTCCGTGTAACCCGGAGGGAACTTCTTTCTTTGTTTGCAATACCAGACTATGAGAGCACAGACTGTCCTCTAGAACTGTCTGAATTTCAGCTCAGCCCTCCCTCTCCAGCCTCTTCCTATACGCCTCAGTCCTCTTTGATATGGCATCGAAGGTGTTTGTGAGAGTGACTGGCCCCACAGCTTAAATTCTCTGAACTTAGAAAGTGGCTTTTTGTTCTGTCTCTGGGCTTCAGTTCCTGGAAACAAATTTACACACTGGTGCACTGATTTTTAACTCTGAAGTTGACATCAGAGAAGAAACTCAGGTTTGGAGTAATCAAGTTCTTGTCCTCTCAGCAAGAAAAAGACTATGGCTATCTTCTTGTTAACCCATCCCTTTACTTAGATTTAGTGAGTTAATCAGAGATTGACCTAAAAACTCATGCTGTTAGTCACAATACAAACACACTTGCAATGCTATATAATTATATTTAAGACTTTGGTGTTGCAAATGAGTTCAGGGGAAGTGCAGACTAAAATAGACTAGGTTGATCAGAATTAGCTTCAAAATGTAGCCAAGAATTGATCTGGACATAGACAGCTGGAGATGGGAGACAGTGCAACATGGATTGAGCAGGGCATGGGATGGTAGCAAAGGAAGAATAATCTTGTCAGTCTAGAAAATGCTCAATACAATTGTCAGGTGATAAAAAGGGATTAAGGAGGATGGGAAACTGATTCTAGAAAGGAAAGTTGATTGGATGAATTCAAAATAGAAGATTTTGATTATCAGAATTAATGAATTCAGACTTTAATTTGAAGGCAATTGTGAGTAGTAACAAGCTTAAAATGATTTGGTTTTTTCTTAGGAAGATGAATCCCAGAGCATGCAAGATTAAATGAGACTGAAAGGAGAGAAACTGGGGGGAAGAGAGAAACTGGGGTACAGAACTAGGTGGAAAGTTAACATATGAGTTGGCTACACACCATCTTTTCTAGTCTTCATGTATAAATGCTTGCTTTTCTCTCCCGTATAGCCATTATTCAGAAGAAATCTGTGTGCTTGATACAACATCCAGCCATCACTTTACTTCATCTGCTTGTAAGCTTTTGGCTGAGAAATGTTTAAATAATCAGCAGCTCCATTTTCTACATATTGGTTCATGCGAAGAGGGTCCACAGTTAAAATGGGGTCTGGAAAGGATAAAACTTTCCTCCAGTAGCACAAAGAATGAATCCTGTGGTTATGACACCTGCTACAACTGGGAAAAATGTTCAGGTAAGCTCCAGTGGTAATTCATACTAAAAAAGCTATCACTTAACCTTCATCTCAGCTAGTACATCTTATTTGTATTTACACATTGTTTCTTATAAATAACCTTTCCTTAATCAAAACTAATTCTTTTTCATTGTAAAAAATGTTAGGAAATGATTTAAATAGAAGGAAAAATTAGAACCCAACAGACCCACAATTAGAAATAACTACTTTAACAACTTTGGTGAAAATCTTTCCAGTCTTTTTCTGTACATACATAATCAGACTCACCTTTCATCCCCAAGTAAGAACACCCATCCTGATCTCATGCTTCAGCACCCCCACTTCCCCACCCTTTGGAGGGCCTTTATCAAATTGTCTAAGTTTCCTCTGGCAGATGGAACCAGCTGGGGCCAGCATAGGTAGAGTGCCCTGAGCCTGGACTGGGTTCCTCATCAATACCAATTACCAGAAATATCTGCCTCAAGTATTTTGAAGTCCCCTTGTAGTGCCTGGGATCAGCCCATGCTGGTAGGGTTCCATAGGCAGGATGCCTTGAACCCACATGAGGTTCCTTGTGAGCCCAAGCCCTATTCCCCCCTTGTGGAACATTCTCCTACCCTCTACTCCTTCTCTCCTCAT
This sequence comes from Capra hircus, assembly GCF_001704415.2. Lineage (NCBI taxonomy): Eukaryota > Metazoa > Chordata > Mammalia > Artiodactyla > Bovidae > Capra > Capra hircus. The sequence continues at coordinate 33,370,562 of NC_030827.1, forward strand.
TAGATGTGATGTTCCAAGAAGCTCTGGGACTGTATCTACAGTGTCTTCCCTGGCTCAGAGCTAGACCCTCATTCCCAGAGAGCAGCCTGGTGAGCCACTGGCCAGCAGGGTAGTCTTTCTCAAAATTGCTTGAGATCGGAATGCTAGCATGGAGTTGACACTATTTAGAATGGCTTCAATCATTTATATAAAAGAAACACCCCATTAAAAAATTCCCTGGAGCCTCACACACCTCAGGGATAGCACTGATTATATTACTTGAAAACAATAGGATCAAATACTACATCTTATTTATATATTGTGGTTTTTTTCACTTTGATATATCATGAAATTATTTCCATATCATTATATATTACTCTGCCACATAATTTTCAATGTCTGCAAAAACTTATATGGGCATTTTGTGATTTTACTTAATCAATCTTCAATTTGATATTGAGATTTTCCCCCAGATTTTGCTATTAGAAACAGTGCTGTGATAGACAAATCTATCACAGGTAAATCTATACTCTAAGATTCTATCCTTAGATTTTACTTAAATGGAATGTTTCTAGATAAATACTATTTTAAAATAGAAAGTCTTTGTTGATGCAATGTATCAACTTGCTTTCTAGAAATGTCTTTATCATATTATATTCATATTTACAGTGTGTGATAAAAACTGCCTTTCACACCCTCACCAAACCTTGGAGCTATTACCTGTTTATATCTCTGCCTATTTGATACTTAAAAAATAGTATTACATTTCTATTTTCGGTAAGTGTATTGCCTATTGGCATTTCATTTGTGAACTGCTTAAAAGCAGAAACTTCACAGCAGTGCATTTGCGCTAAGGTGAAATTGGAACCTGAAATAGTTCAACTGAGCTTCATATAATACATAAATATGGGTTGAAGATTAGGACTTAGCAGAACTCAAATAGGCAGCTAGATTTCCCTCATGCCCATCTTCAAAAAATCATCTGAAATCGAGGCATAAAGTAAGCAACGGGAACTTACTGAATTGTTAACTTCTACCTTTAGCTGAAGCCACTTTAGTTTTGCAAAAACAAAGATAAAAACCTTATTATTACCCTTGACTTCTCTTTCACTTTTCAACCCAGTTCTTTGAGTCAGTCCTGGAAAAAGGGAGATGCTTTATAAACCAAATCCAGGCTTTTCTTGATCCACTTAAAGCTGATTATCAAGGTCCAGCTCCCTTGACAGGTGGCAGGATGAAATCCATGACAGAAGGTCACCATGATTGGCACAGCCAACAGGCCATCTGATGGTGGCTACTCAGCAAGTCACTCTCTGGGGCTTCTCACCTTGTGCCTCGAATAAGGCAATTTCACATCAGTTCAGTTCAGTCACTTAGTCATGTCTGACTCTGTGACCCCTTGGACCACAGCAAGCCAGGCCTCCCTGTCCTTCACCAGCTCCTGGAGTTTACCCAAACTCATGTCCATTGAGTCAGTGATGCCATCCAACCATCTCATCCTCCATCCCCTTTTCCTCCTGCCTTCAATATTTCCCAAAATAAGGGTATTTTCAAAAGAGTCAGCTGTTCGCATCAGGGGGCCAAAATATTGGAGCTTCAGCCTCAACATCAGTCCCTCCAATGAACACCCAGGACCGATTTCCTTTAGGATGGACTGGTTGGATCTCCTTGCAGTCCAAGGGACTCACAAGAGTCTTCTCCAACACCGCAGTTCAAAAGCATCAATTCTTCGGCACTCAGCTTTCTTCACAGTCCAACTCTCATATCCATACATGACTACTGGAAACACCATAGCCTTGACTAGATGGACCTTTGTTGACAAAGTAATGTCTCTGCTTTTGAATATGCTATCTAGGTTGGTCATAACTTTTCTTCCAAGAAGTAAGTGTCTTTTAATTTCATGGCTGCAATCATCATCTGCAGTGAGTTTGGAGCCCCCAAAAATAAAGTCTGACACTGTTTCCACTGTTTCCCCATCTATTTCCCATGAAGTCATGGGACCGGATGCCATGATCTTCGTTTTCTGAATGTTGAGCTTTAAGCCAACTTTTTCACTCTCCGCTTTCACTTTCATCAAGAGGCTCTTTAGTTCTTCACTTTCTGCCATAAGGGTGGTGTCATCTGCATATCTGAGGTTTTTGATATTTCTCCCGGCAATCTTGATTCCAGCTGTGCTTCATCCAGCCCAGCGTTTCTCATGATGTACTCTGCATGTAGGTTACATAAGCAGGGTGACAATATACAGCCTTGATGTATTCCTTTTCCTATTGGGAACCAGTGTGTTGTTCCATGTCCAGTTCTAACTGTTATTTCCTGACCTGCATATAGGTTTCTCAAGAGGCAGGTCAGGTGGTCTGGTATTCCCATCTCTGTCAGAATTTTCCAGTTTCTCGTGATCCACACAGTCAAAGGCTTTGGCATAGTCAATAAAGCAGAAATAGATGTTTTTCTGGAACTCTCTTACTTTTTCGATTATCCAGGGAATATTGGCAATTTGATCTCTGGTTCCTCTGCCTTTTCTAAAACCATCTTGAGCATCTGGAAGTTCACATATTGCTGAAGCCTGGCTTGGAGAATTTTGAGCATTACTTTACTAGCATGTGAGATGAGTACAATTAGTTTGAGCATTCCAATTTTACATAGAAGATGGAAAACCAGGCCTAAATACTTACATTGCTTGACTCTAATCATTGTTCAATCATCATGAACACTACTATTCATTTTTTTGTTGCCTGACCAATACCATCACCTAACTGACATCTCTCTCAGAGACAATAATTTGTGATAGATAAGAGCTGAAAGTACTGTACAACTATGTATTTATTTAAATTTTGGATGTAAAAAATAAACTTTTTCTCTAAAAATTATAATGTAAGAACATTATTGTCAAAAATACATACAAAAAATAAAAGGGATTTGGACAGCAGGAAGAACAAATGGTGCCTGTCTGTACCACAATAGGTAACACAGATGTTCGGGGATGTGTTTACTGTTAACATCTATTTTCCTTGTTTATCATGGAGAAAGGTCTTCATGGAACTCCTCTGTTTCAAAGAGTTTCTTCCCCCCCCCGACCCTTTTTCTTTTCCTACAAATTATTCTTTCCAAATTTGGCTGAGTAACAATACATGACTTAACGATTTAGTCCAAATATATCTTTATTTTTAGCCCTTTGCTTAGTGCGTGCGTGCTTAGCCCCTAGGTTAGGTCCGACTCTTTGTGACCCCTACGTATATCTAAATCCCATAGTCACCAGGATCCTAAGCTTGTCTTTAAAAAAGAGCAGTCAACTAAAACTATAGTCACAACCTGAAAGTAGAGAATTATTTTATTTGGTGGGAACATCTAGGACCACGAGCCTGAGCCCAGGAGACAGGATCTCAGTAGCTCTGAGAAAGCTGCTCCAAGGATGCAGGCGGGGGAATCTGGCTATATACAAGTTTGCAACAAAGGGAGCAGGCCCTCTGAATGTCAAAGATCAGATATCAAGTTAAGGAATTTAACATGCTTTGTATGGGAAGATGCAAGCCTCTCGGCTCACTGAACTCATTCCTTTCATATGCACCTCTATCTGGAGCCAATCCTGTTTCCTTCCTTGTTCACCTTAAGGAATGGCAGATGGCTGCTTCTTGCATTTCCCCAGCTCCTCAGCAATCACCACAGGTGGTGGCAGCATCTGCTAGATCTCAGTTTGGGGAGACCTCATTCACATTCGGAAGCTAGAAATCGCTGATGGCTGTGACTGTGCTTAAGTCATTCAGTCGTGTCCAACTCTTTGTGACCTCATGGACTGTAGCCTACCAGGCTCCTCTGTCCCTGGGGATTCTCCAGGAAGAACCCCTTCAGGGGAACTTCTCAACCCAGGGATCAAACTCAGGTCTCCTGAATTGCAAGCAGATTCTTTACCTGCTGAGCCACCAGGAAAGCCCAATGGCTGTGACATTTCTTGTTTGTTGATATGGCAGGAGATATTTTCATTTCACAGAACATATAAAGTTTGAATACTTAACAAATATTGGTCAAATTAGCAGAATGTCTTGGGGCAGTAAAAATAAAGCATGAACATTACTTAATAAGAGAGTTAAGTCATTTAAAATATCCTTTGATCCTACACACAGTCCAAAAACTGAAAGCATTTTTCCCCTAAAGATATGATCTGCCTGTGCCAGTCTTCTTTAGCTGGTGAGCAAAAGTCAGTGTCACAGAGATATCTGTTCATGTGGCACTCCAGAACAAAAGTATGAACCACAGCATTTATGAAAAGAGGAAACTAAAAAGGTATTTCTTACTCAATCTAACTCAGATATTTTGGCAACATAAATTATCCCTCAAATACTTTTCTTTTTGAATACTTATACCTGCACCCCAAATTCAGAATTGAAACCAATTGATGAAGCAGAATTAACTGAGCACCTTGTTAAGAGCTGGTTGGGACAAACAGATGGATGAGTCGTGGTTACTGCTCTCTCACAAAGCAGTTGTAAGAGGCTTGGGAGAAAGACATATGAAAAGCTAGCTTTTTCCAGGAGAATCTACCCAATCCAGAGATTGAACCCCAATCTCCCGCATTGCAGGCAAATTCTTTACCATCCAAGCCACCAGGGAAGCTAATTAACAAAAGACTATAAAAATGTCAGATGTGGTACTGAGAAATTTACACCATTAAAATTTAGTTATAGAAAACCTTGGTGGGGGATGTGTGGCTATACAATGCTTCATGGAGGAGTTAAGGCTTATAGACATTGGACATGGGCAGGAATATTGGAAAGAGCATACCAGTCTAGCAAAAGAAGGGAATAGGATGGGCAGTGGACAAAAACTGGACCACGCTTGGGGTCCTTATTGGGAAACAGAGAGAGAGTCACTCTATCTGGGATGAAGAAAGCAGAGAATATCTGCTGCAAAAGGACATTGAGGCCAAATGGTGGAAGACCTTGAACTTTGATCAAATGAGCTTATATCCTTTTACTCTAAATTGATTTAATATACTTGGCTTCGGTAACTTTACCCCAAATGGTCATTTTAAAACTCTTTCATGAATACAAGATTTATATGAATTATGAAGTGATGGGGTGGTTTTGAAGCCAAGCCTGAGAAAAGTATCACCCAACTTCACTGCTTATCAAAATCCAGATTCCCAGTCATAATCTAGGAATATTCTAGGAAGAAATAAAAAATGTGGTACAGAATTATAAGAGGTGTCAGACTTTATTTTGGGGGGTTCCAAAATCACTGCAGAAGGTGTTTGCAGCCATGAAATTAAAAGACGCTTACTCCTTGGAAGGAAAATTATGACCAACCTAGATAGCATATTCAAAAGCAGAGATATTACTTTGCCAACGAAGGTCCGTCTAGTCAAGGCTATGGTTTTTCCAATGGCCATGTATGGATGTGAGAGTTGGACTGTGAAAAAAGCTGAGCACTGAAGAATTGATGCTTTTGAACTGTGGTGTTGGAGAAGACTCTTGAGAGTCCCTTGGACTGCAAGGAGATCCAACCAGTCCATCCTAAAGGAGATCAGTCCTGGGTGTTCATTGGAAGGACTGACGTTGAAGCTGAAACTCCAATACTTTGGCCACCTCATGCAAAGTGTTGTCTCATTGGAAAAGACCCTGATGCTGGGAGGGATTGGGGGCAGGAGGAGAAGGGGATGACAGAGGATGAGATGGCTGGATGGCATCACCGACTCGATGCACATGAGTTTGAGTGAACTCCGGGAGTTGGTGATGGACAGGCAGGCCTGGCGTGCTGTGATTCATGGGGTTGCAAAGAGTCGGACACGACTGAGCGACTGAACTGAACTGAGCAGCTGATTGGATGTGGCTAGTGAGGGAGAGGAGGCGTCAGAGGTAGCCTGGCTCCTACATCTTACTGACTTACCAGCTGCCTCTCCTCGCTTACATCCAGATGACTCCATTCAACCACAGTTGGGTCTTTTGAGTCAGTCCCTTTGTGCCCACATTCTCACTCATTGCCACCAAAGTGCTCGCTGCACTGGGGAGGAGTCAGGTAAAATCCAATCCTAAAGCCCTGTAGAGAGTCACACTGTCTCTCTCCTTGCAGCCACCACCTCCAAGTGTGTCTGCCTGTTACCCTCCCGGTGCACCAAGGGCGGAGACCAACTCTTCTGCGTCAAAATAGGATCATCAGTGAGCGGGAAAACAATGAACACATGTGAAGTAGGAGCTGTAAAATGTGCCAAAAGGGAAATGGAAATACTGCATTCTGGGAGGTGTTAGACCTAATACAATTACCCATAAAAACAGAGTTACTGCCCTCTCCCCCCCCCCCCGCCCCCACCGCAAATAACCCCTACAAAAGGACACTGTTGAATAAACAGCAGACTGGCACATTCAGGAATTACTGACAAAAATCCTTAGGTGTTAGTTTCACACAATAATTCTCCCTGCTTCTCTCATGTCTTCTCCCTCATCCACTTCCCATCCATGCAGCTCTATAGCATATCTCTACGTAATAACTTCCACATCAATCTAGTAAATTATTCAGTTCATGTCACACTAAAATGATTGGACTTCTGAAGACCTTATGATGCCTGCGGTATTAATCATACTGACAAGAAGAAATCAGAATAAAAACGATAATTTTCTTCAATGAATCAATAAACATAGAAATTTAAACAACTTGTACAACACATTCTTTGCACTCATTGTTTAAAAGTGCATGAAAGTTTGTACAACACTTTCATGCACTCATTCAATAAATAATTGGGAACGTCTGTAATAAACCTAGCACTATTTAGGGAAACCAGCACTGAATAAACCAGACAAAAGCCCTGGTCTTCATGAAGCTCCCATTCTTGTGGAGGAAGACATACAGAACATAATAGAAGCATACAAAATATATAGTATGTTGGATGGTGATGATTCTTATGGAGAAGACAATACAGGGAAAAGTGAGTCCCATCCTTAAACCTCATCTTATGTGAGGAAATATTCCATAGTTAATAATCATCATAGTAAGGACAACTGAATCCAAGTAGAAATTGCCTTGCTTAAAGTAGTTAAATTCCTGAAGTTTCCTCCTTCTTAGGAGACTCTTTTTGCTTCAGCTAAAGTGCATCAGAAAGCTTTTAAGCTAAAAGTGCGTGATGGATGGAGAAATCATCAGAAAATTTCAAACGAATAATTCGTAAGGTAAGTCATATCTATTATACTAGGCTCTACCAAGTAGACACTCATTTCTTAGAGAGGCTAGGGTGTCATTTTGAGTTGGAGAAGAGAAACATCTTTGGAACAGTGGTTCTCCAGCATGAGAGTGCACTGAAGTCACTTGGAGCACTTTTTAATATAGATGCCTGCAGCCCACCCCCAGTTCCTGGTTCAATAGGTCTGGGGTGGGGCCTGAGAACCTGTCTTCCTACCAACTTTCCAGGTGGGGCTGCTGATGATGATCACATTTTGAAAACTTTCAGTCTAGAAGTAAAGCCATCAAGCAGCTTATCCAATCACTAAAGTAACTGATCCCAACTTGAGCCAGTCAGTCTCTAAGCAGGTGAGTAGAAGCAGATTCCCTTCCTCTAAATCTCACTGGGATGCTCACCTAAGGGAAGGGGCTATGAGTCACAGCCATCCAGCAACACTCTTATTAGGCTTACACATTAAACGTCACTCCTCCTCCATCTCATTAAGATCTCAGCCAAAATCTAAACCATCTTACAGAGTTCCCTGGCAGTCCAGTGATTAGGACTCTGCATCCCCACTGCAGGGGGCACAGGTTCAATCCCTGGTCAGGTAACTAAGATCTCACATGCTGAGCAGCACAGCCCCAACCCCCCCCCCCAAAAAAAAATCCCAAATCTTAAAAAAAAAAAACCCTCTAAAACATCTTGCAATATCAAAGGATAAATATGAGGAAGGAAAAGCCTAGAAACAGAAAACCCATTTTCCTGGTATAATGGCAACTGAGTGGGAATTGATCTTTGTCCAAGAGTCAGTGACCCATCTTTTCCCATCATACAGCCCCACTCCCTTCTCACTACCAAAGTGGCACAGGCTACTCTTGTAAGTTTTGTGCCCTCAGCACTCCCAAGATGCCAGAATGAAGGCAAAGTTTAGGCATTAAATAGTCCCACATTCAAAGGAGAGACACCAACAACTGAGTCGGGAAACTTTGCTCAGGACTGACTTGGCTCTGCTCTGCCAGCTCTCACACCAGCACCACACCTTTCCAGGCTGTACAGCAGGACTAGGGCTGACAGGGGTGGGGGAACCGGGGGCTAGGGGGCTCTGCAGGTACAGGGAGGAGTGCTCATAGTGAAGATCCTGTTACCTCCCCAAAGTCCTTTTCTTCCCCTTGATGAGGGGGAGGGAGATGCTCTAAGTATCCCCTGAGGCCAGGCAACCAAAGCCTTGAGAGAATCACTTGTCAGGGCACCCGTATCCAGGATATGTGATGCCACCCTCACTGGCTGGAGGCTGTGGAATCTTAGAACTACCGCTGGTGAGCAGGTTGCTGGAGGAGTTTCTGGGAGGTATGGATCCGCACCAGAGGAATTCTCTCTTACATGAGCCCAAGACCCCTTGCTGTCCAGGGCATGTGGGAGGCAGGGTGTTGACAAAATGGTCTGATTGTTTCCATAGTGACAAGGGAGTGGTGTGGCATGACTTGGAAAAAAGATGGATGCAACCCTTTCTCCACCTCAATCCCAAGGCACAGAGAAGAAATGGAGGACTTTGGTGGGTTACATGGCTCCATAGGAAGGAGCACAGAGAAGAAGAAAGGCAGGAACTCTGAGGCCACCTGTGTCTTGAACATGAACCTATTGGGAACACCAAAAGGAAGCATAGCTGCCTCTCTCACAGAAAGTTCTGGGAGACAGCATGGGTAAGAGTAAAGCAGAATACCACCCCAAGAAAACACAGGGAACACCAATATCATAGAGTCAGATTTAGTAAGAACAAGTGCAGGGGGCATGCCCCATCACTGACTGTTGTATCAAGAAGCTTCTGCCATCTTTCCAAGTCCACTTCCTTCCAACAGCAGAGAACCAGATCCAACATATGCAGGGGACAAGGGTGTCCTAGAATGAGACATGCCTCTGCCCATCACTTCTAAGAGGGTTGGGAAATTTGCAAGAACCATTCTCATCCCTTCCCTCTCTGAGTCCTCTGACCAACAGGCCTGGCTGATACTGGAGGCAGGGAAGGAGATGAGATATAAATTGGATCTGAGATTAGAAACATAACCTGAACTGAATTTTAAAAATAGTAACTGATCAGAAATCTATGTGACCTGTCTCAGACTTAATTGAGGCAAGAGAAGAATGGGGTTTGGCAGAGCATAGAGGAAAACTATGACTATTGCTAGCTTGCTGAAGCTGTCATAACAAAGCACTGCAAACTGGGCAGCTTAGAAATACATTGTCTCACAGACCGAGGGGGCTAGACATCCAAAATCAGCCTGTCCACTGGACTATGTTCCTTCTGAAGCTTATGGGAGAGAACTCTTCCCTGCTTCCTCTGGCTTCTGGCGTTTGCCAGAAATGCTGCCCATTCCTTAGTTTGTGGGTGCATCACTCTAGTCTTTGCTTCCAGCATCTCATGGCCCTCTTCATTGCCTTCCCTCTGTGCACACCTGTCTGCCTAAATGTGCATTACCATATGCGGACAGCAATCTTGGGTCAGGCCCCCTCTAATGACCTCACCTTAACTGTATTACATCTGTGAAGACCCTATTTCTAAATAAGGTTATGTTTGCAGGTACTAGGTGTTTGGACTTCAACTTGTCTTTTACTGCAGACACAATCAATCCAGAGCACCCTGACTGGGGGAAAAAATATATATATTTTCTATTTATACCCCATAATATAATCAAAGGTTTATTCTAGCTATTATATTCATATTGTTTGATTAAAATCAGTCAAGCTTGCTTGCTTGAAAGTATTTTGTTCTTGTGCTTGTAGTAATATTCCCTTTTAATGGTGATTAGTTGGTCTTTTTATCACTTTCGTTACCTTTGTTTCAAAGGATTTTTTGAGTGCATGAATCCATTAAAGTTTGCATTAGGCTAATTTGCATACCACTTACCCGTTGAATTTTTCACACTCTGACATTAATATTAATATAGCAATTTAGTACAATAAGTGTAAAAAGCTAGTGATAAAACTGTCACCACGAAGCAGAGAGCAAAACTGAGACATATTAAATACCTGGAATTTGGACCTAGAGTCTCCAGTGCTGTCCTAGAAGATTAAATAAATTCTAGATCAAAGGTAAAAGCTTTATCCTCTTAAGCTAGAGATGAATGCAAAGCATTCATACTGGTAGCTTAAGTAACTGGAAACCAACTCAAGTCCATTTTTTATATGGATTTTAATTTTTTGTTGATTCTACAGAATAAATGGGACCCCAGTTTAAAGAACTTTATAAATAGACGTGCTATAAATCTCAAATGTCCTAGAAGCAGAGTTCTAAGACTATGAAATTTTCCAGTCCTCTCGTGTGGTGACATTCAGGTTTAACCAAATATTTCCTCTTTTTGGCAATCTTCAGTAACGCTCACTAAATTTTAGACTACATCGTTACTCTTTCTACAAAGGCCTACAACTCCCACAACCAACATTCCTTAGAGTTAAAATTTAAGCTATTCTGTTTTTTCTCCTGAAGAGCACCCACAACTAAATGGAACCCATATCCCTTCCTACATTCTGAGTAACAAGGATCTAACAGATCATGCTGGGTCTGGTCGGTACTGGGCACCAAATATCCTGAGGCTGGATTAATTGGATTCTTGATGGCTGGCTGTCTCCAAGGTCACCTTCATTCTTTAGGGATACATTGTGTATGGAATCAATGAAGCATCTAGCTGTTAGCCAAATAAATGGTCTGAAGAATTGTGGTTGTAACCATTTTATTTTATGAGCGTGAGACAGGCCACTGATACACTATTTGTCTTCTTGACAAGTTCTAGCTACACAGCCTTAGCCCCACATGTCAAATATCAGTTAGTAGAGGTGTGCGTCACCAATCAAGGGACTCCAAGGGAAGGACGGTGCACTGAAAATCATGCTGACAGAGATTTATATAGAAAGATGTTCATCACAACATTATTTATAGTCGCAAAAAATTGACAGAGCCTAAACGTCCAATAATAAATCATGCACCTTCCAGACGATAGAACAGTATGAGGCCACTGACAAGCATCCTTTAAAAAGATTTTAAAGGACATGATAATGTGAAAAGTCAGGCTGCAATACTACGTATGCTTACAGTTGTGTAAGTTTTGTGTGTCCACATGCCCTTAGAAAGAATGATTGAGAGAACAAGTCTCTGGAATTTGGAATTATTTTTATTTTCTTATTTATATCTTTCTGCATTTCCTAGATTTTCTAGAATCAGCCTGTATTTTTTAATCTTTTTTCTTTTTATTCCAATCATGAAAGTAGCACGAGCTTATTGTAGATGTTTAGAAAATACAGTACAAATAATTGACACTTAATAAATTATTTTCATATTGATCTGTTCTTATGCTTACACGTTTGCTGCTATTATTCATTACATATATTACTCAGCATGAATTTTTATATATGATCAATCATGAAAATTGTTCTTGAAATGTTCTTTCCAACTTAAGTAGAAAAACCAGACAACTGATTCTACTTGTATAGAAAACTGATAGCAAATTGGCATTGGAGTTCAGACAGCTTGTCTGGTCTAAATTTGCACACATGGTAGTCTTCAGCTAGGCTAGACATGTGAGCCTCACACGGATGCACTCATTCATTCATAAGCATTGTCTGAATACCTGCCAAGTCACAAGGGTTAGACCTATAGTTGTGCAAAGATTTTGGAGGTACTTACAGTACCCTGTGGAGATTTTAAAGGTGTATTTAAATCAGCATTATATAATATAGAAAGCTATTTTAAAATTAGAAGTAAGGATAACATCAGAGAATTAAAAATACTGGACAGTCAATAAAATAAAATAAAATCTAAATTCCAAAGTTTTATTACAATTGGAGACACTGAACAGCTGTTTGAACTTGAATAAATATCTAAGACTGTTTCCTCACATAAAAACAGGAAAATACCAGCCAATTCTCTATTTGTTCTGAAATAGGCTAGAACATATAATACACACAACTACTAAATAGCCTAGAATGCAATGTGCATTCACCTACTCAAACACTATTATTATTATCATTTAACACCAGTGGATAAGAGTGGCTGGACTTCTCCCTTTATTTCCTGCTGTATGAGACCCTTCATCTATTGCCATTCTTTCCACTGAATTGTGATTTATTAAAGAGCCTGCGGGCTTACTTAGATTGTTCAGGGGAGAGAAATGGGTAGAATACTCCAACTAAGCATGCAGACTAAGCTGATGAAATGTGCTTATTCACTGTGCTCACGCAGGCATGACCACAATGAGCAACACCAGCAGTAAAGGTTTTTTAAGTTCTCTTTAGAATGAGTCATGCTTCATACCATATAAAGGGAGATGGCTCGATGTTTGAAGTCAAAAACCTAACAATCTATGATATCAAAAGCAATGTGGACAGAAGACCCATGATTAGAAAATGAAGAGGAAATTAGACTGGGCAGCTGGAAATACCCTCCAAGATTATTTGCTTGATACCACCCTACCAGTATTGGGGGCAGGAGAAGGGGAGACAGAGGATGAGATGGCTGGATGGCATCACCGACTCGATGGACGTGAGTTTGAGTGAACTCCGGGAGTTGGTGATGGACAGGGAGGCCTGGCGTGCTGCAATTTATTAGGTCACAAAGAGTCAGACACAACTGAGCGACTGAACTGAACTGAACCTTACCAGTATGCAGTGACAGAGTAGATTTTGAAAAAGGCTACATTTTACCTAAAATATGACCCTTAATGTGAGGGAAAAGCCATACCACAGTTCCAGTTCATGAGGTGAGATTCTGTTGTCCTTTATAAATCTGTATTTGTAGTAACACTAGGGTATAGAGCACACCCTAACTGAAGCATTTCCATTTCAGTTATAACAACTGAACACTAATTGTTCCTTTACGGCATGTCTCCCCTTCTACTGAAAGGCAATGATTCACACTGGTACATCTTTGCCATTGTCAAAAATACTGCTCACCATTGCTGGCTCTCCATTTCCCAGGGACCTGGTAGGAACACACTTAGTAGCCCCCATTGGTTAGGGTGCCAGGTAATTGATTCTGACAAATAAAATGTGATCAGAAGTATGTGTGTAGCTTCTGGACAAAACAAGGAATTGCTGGCATGAAGACCTCCCAACACTCCTTTGTGGCACATTTGAAATGGTAGCTCCTCTATCAACCTGATTCACTAGCATGAGCAGAGTCCTCTATAGGTCGTCAAACTTCTGTGGGTATATGGCATGAGCAAAATATAAACCTTTCCGAGGTGTGGGGGTGATATACTTGTTACATTGTTACTACCTGTCTGATCCTAACTATAACAGATGACATGATGACATAGGAAGCTGATCTCTTTCACTTGCCCAGATTGCATCTAGAACACTCAGTTTCCTGTGGGCATTACTAAGTAAATAGGAATTGCTTTTGGTCTGAATGGAGCCTATAATCACTAATATGATTGGAAAAAAAATACAGAACAAATTAAAATTAGTGAAGAGAAGTGATCATGCTTAGTTCTTAAATACATTCATAATTGCATCCCTCATTTTATAGAGAAATTGATTAGTGGAAAATTAAAATTAAAAGAAAATAAATCCTTCCATAGAGAGTTTACCAGCTAGGACTATAAAGAAACATAAATGCAAATGCAAAAATGGTGAACATACTTTTAACAATCTCTTTATTATATTTGGGAAATTTTTTAGAATCTTAGAAACATTTACTATTTAAAAAAGCATTTCAAAGTTAATTAAATCTACTTCATTTTTCTTGATTACCAAATCATTCTTATTATGTTTCATGCCAATTGCTTATCAAAACTGCTTTCTAAAGAACATCAGGAATTTGCTAATGATGCAAATGTACCAAATGGATTTTTTTATTCTAGTTTCTAATGCTTGGTTATAACACAATCTAACTAGTATACTGTAGCAGGTAGTATTTACTGCTCCTCCCCCACCAATTTATTCAGCTCCTGACCAATGGCCAGTATTTCGGAAAAGGTTAGTACCAGCCCCAACACTAGATGCAAAAAGTAAACTACAATTGATTTAAGTCAATCTACAGGGTTGCATTTCCCTCCCCAGGTGGTTTGGACATGTACAGGTGATGCAAATCTGATGAATGGGAGATGAGGAGCATCTTCTGGAGGGCTTCTTAGAAGGAGTTTCTCACTCTGAAAGAGTTCACAGGAAGGATGCTCTCTTCTGAATGTTGCCATGTCTGAATGTGATGCTCGAAACTGCTACAGCCATCTTGCCACCATGAGGAGGTTTACATTTGTGGTCCAGCCAACATATGGAAGAGACTCCACTAGAGACATAGAAAGAACCCTTTGTGGACCCTTGTGAAATCATTGATCTACTGATTTACCCAGTTCTGGGGGATCCATGTTTCTGGTCTTCCTGTTATAATAATGTCTCTATAGCATAACCTATTTTTGAGTTGTTGCTCTGCTACATTAGCCAAAGGTATCCTGATTCAGAAATTAGTCAAGTTCTTGAGGTTTGTACCTTCATGATATTAATATATTGTATTAACATGTTAGATTGGTAATACATTTTTCTTTTAAATGAGTATAAATTGTTTTTTAAAAATAGAGAATTCTATCTCTTGGTTGATAATACTAAACTTGCATGTGATAAAGAAAGATGAACCTTCAGAAATAGAAACTCATAAGGCAACAATTTAAGCATATAACGAATTTCATCATTTTTGAGAAAACTGAAGTTGCCTCTAAAGCTTTCCAACCAGCCAATAATTAATTGTAGGCTTCGTGAGCACTCAGTGGTATGTTTAATTCTATGAGGTCAAAGGGAAATCTAAAGCTTTCTAAGCCACTACTGGGCGCCAGAATCATGGTAGTTTATTAGGCTTCACAGCCACCTAAGACATAGGTATTATTGGCCTCATTTAGAGATGAGGAGACTAAAGATCAGAGGCCAGAATTACTTGCCAAGTCTATACCTTGTAGAAAGCAGAGACAAGAGACAGACTTCAAACCTGCCCAGTCTAACTCAAGGACTCAAGGACCAATGGTACTGTAACAATGTTAAAAATTTGTTGGTTTTTATAATTACACTGTGGTTATCAGACAGTAAAGCATCTGCCTGCAATGTGGGAGACCTGGGTTCGATTCCTGGGTTGGGAAGATCCCCTGGAGAAGGAAATGGCAATCCACTCCAGCACTCTTGCCTAGAAAATCCCATGGATGGAGGAGCCTGAGAGGCTACAGTCCATGGGGTCACAAAGAGTCAGACACGACTGAGTGACTTCACTTACTGTAGTGATAATAATAGAGATGGCTGCCAATGTTTTACTCTCTCTCATTAAGATGTGGGTTCTACAACTGTCCATCAATCGATGAATGAATGAACAAAACATATATATACATACAAGAGAATATTATTCATCTTTTGAAAAGAAGGAAATTCTGACATATGCTGGATTAACTTTGAAGACATTATGCCAAGTGAAGTAAATATTGTGTGATTCTGCTTATATGAATTACCTCAAACAGTCAAATCTGTTGAGACCAGGATGAGAGCATATCAGAAAAACAAACAACAACAAGAAAAAAGCTGGATTCTATTAAATTATTAACAAGAATCATTTAGGACTCTCTGACTGCACTTAAGGGCTAATGGCCACTGATCATTCCACACAGAACATTAGTGATCGCAGCCCTGACTCTTTCTTGTGACTCTAGGAGCAAATCCCTTTCCTTGTCATTTCTAGCCCCTAGAGATTGTCTGCTTCCCTTGGCACCTGGTTCTCTCCCACTGTATTTGAACCTAGAAATTTCATCACCCCTACCTCTGCTTCTGGCATCACGTCTTCCTCCTCCTCTTTTCTCTTCCCACTTTCTCTTATCAGAACCTTTGTGATTACACTGATCCCACCCAGACAGTCCAGAGTCATCTCTCTTTCTCATCATCCTTAATTTAATAACATCAGCAAATTCCCTTTGTGCATGTAAGGTCACACAGTCACAGGTTCTGGAGATCAGAACATAGACATCTTTAGGGAGACCTGATTCTGTCTGCCACATCTGGTATACTCCAAACATCATTAGCCATAAGAGATTCAGAGTTCTCCATAAACCTGAAAGCTTTTTTTTTAAAAATTAAAGAGAAATCATTTCACAAAGTAGAAGACCAATATCATTCCTGCAAATAGTAAGGATATCCTATCCTCTTTGTTTCTGACCCCATAACATGGGACCAGAGATGTTAGAACCTTCCAAAATACTCATGTTTGAATATAATCAGGACTGTCTCCTTATCTCGTATTTAAGTTTCTTTATGCATTCTGCCTTATTCTCTATCTCCACAGATGAGCTCGATCGCATAGTAGAAAACATGACAGCCAAATTTTAAGGAAATGAGTGGATAAATCTTGGCTCTCTGTGTCTCAAGTTAAAACCCCCAGGAAGACTCTCATTAATCTTGCTTCAGTAAGATGGTTATGTGTAGACCAATGAACTGTGATCAGAAGGCAAGGTCGCACAGAGTAAAGCAGCTTGGACACTAGCCCTCTGGAAGAAAGAGAGATGGAGGGAGGGGTGCAATTCCCTTGAGATTGGTCACCATACCTAATACAATAGTTCTGTGTCATAGCAAAGCTTCAAAATTTCCATTGAGTTACAAGAATGTAAAGTCTTGAATCAGAGTAGTGATAACTCACTCAGAAAGTGGAGACACTGTTACAGCAATAAGAAATCTACTAACAGTGGTTCCCAAACCTAGCAATCATCAAAACCATTTAGAGAGCTTTTTAAAAAGATTGATTCCCAAGTCCCACCCAGAGTTACTACATCAGAATGTCCAGAGCAGATAAAAGCACACACTCAATTAGAAACCCAGTCAGGAAAACTGTTTCAGCTCTAGGCTGAGGCGTACAATTTATTATATAACAGGAATCATACTCCCTATGTGCTCTGAGTCCTTGGACACTGGCGCTAATCCAAACCCTATCCCTTACCCACTCTCTCACACCCTCTTCAAGGCTTCCACAGCTTTCCTAGGCTTGTGCCAGTAAGATCATGTGGCAGTAAGATCACATGGCCAGCATTTTCTGCAAGTTTGTTCCTTCAAGCATTGTGCTTAAGTCCTCTGCCTTGGCTGGCCCTGCTGGCTGATTCTAGCTTTAATCTTAGGAATCTCGAAAATCCATACCCAGTGGTCAAGGAAACATTTCATTTCTCCTATTACCTCTAGAATGTTTATGGTTCTAAGATAGCAAGGAATGGAGGAAAAATAAGGAGACAAAAATGGTAGAGAATAAAATGACAGTCTGGGATGAAAGAAGAATGTGCCATGTCAAATGGTAGGCAATTTATCCTCCAACTCAAAACCTGGAACCAAGATCACCTGTACCAAAATTGACTCAAGCAGTGCTACTCAAAATGCTTATCTGTGAATTATCTGTTATGGTCTCCAGAAAGATAATGGGCTAGCACCAAAATACAAATCAACAAACTGCTTCCTTCATCCATAAAGTCTTGCTACCAAAAAAAAAGGTAGGGTAAAGTAAGCAGTGTAATTAGTACTGAAGTTTACATGCATTCTATCACAGGCTCCTTGTCCCATGAAAACCAGCAAGACTCAGTTCTCAGGAGACACTTCAAGCATACTTAACCTAGGGTACTTGTTTAAGTAACAACAACAACAACAATAATATACTGAATATTTAGTATATGCTTCAGTGTCATGTATAAAGAGATACTATCAATTTTATTAGTAGTCTACTAAAATTGATAGTGATATACATGAGCAAAGGAGCTAAGCTAAAATTCTTCTTAGTAAACTTCAACCTACATAGCAGAGAGCTATTGATACAGAAAGTGATACACTTACTTGAATAGAAGTAAAAGCATAAGAGAAATAAAGAAAATGGATTAGAAGGAGATTAGAAATATAGAAGTATACGTCATCTACCAGCAACACGAAAAACCATGTAAGTAAATAATTTCCCTAAGAGAATTAGGCCCGATTTTCTTTTTTGAATTATTCATCCACTAATTCATTTTAGTATTTATTCATTCAATTGAGAGTTTACTAAAAGCATTATTAGGGACAAGCATGCTTCTTATTCTCATGGAACATAAATTATTATGGAAGAAACAAACAGTAAATTATTAATGACTAGTAAGTAAGTTGCAGTATTATAAACTGCAATGAGAACCAAAGAGGTGGAAGAAGCCATACAGCATGTGAAGTCTGAGGGAGAGGAGAGAAGACGTGGAGAACAGCCCAAGCAAAGACCCTGAGCTGCGAGAGTGTCGGGACCTTTCCAAGAAGTGAGACTAATTTGACTTCTGCTTTCAAGCAGGTTGGAGGCCAATATGCTGTTAAAACAAAAAGAAAAGCCAGACATATTTTTAAAGTGTATCTATTAAGGTGTAAAAGGCTAGAGAAGCAACAAAGACTAAAAGGGCTAACATTTCAGAAAAGGGACTTTCACGAGGTGAGCTGGTGATTTGCCTCTGCCCCTGGGGACACATGCTGATCCTCAGCATCTCCTAGAGACCAAGAATCGGGGCAAAGACAGGCAGTGGGCCAATGCTGGGGCACAGGGAAACCAGTGGGATCGTTTGGTTGTACAGAATGGAGTGATAAATGGAGAAGTAAATGGCTTGAGGCATTTGGCCACTTTCTCTTTCAAAATACTGACAACCCAGAGATGTAGGACAGGAGGCTAAAACATTAAGCTGAGTCTTAGAAAAGCAGAGGGGTTTCTTGCAGTCTCCCAGCGCTTGGGAGCACAAGATCTGGGGAGAAAAGGCCAAGTAGGAGTCGGGAACCCTTGAGGAAGTGATGAGATGATCCTGGCAACTTCTTAACACATTTTATATGGGAGCACGTACCAATATGGAGCTTCCCTGATAGCTCAGCTGGTAAAGAATCTACCTACAATGCAGGAGACCTGAGTTCGATCCCTGGTTGCGAAGATCCCCTGGAGAAGGGATAGGCAACCGACTCCAGCTTTGGGCTTCCTTGGTGGTTCAGACAGTAAAGAATCCACCTGTAATGTGGGACACCTGGGTTCAATCCCTGGGTTGGGAAGATCCCCTGGAGGAGGGCATGGCAGCCCACTCCAATATTTGTGCTTGGAGAATCCCCATAGACAGAGAAACCTGGCGGGCTGCAGTCCATGGAGTCACAAATAGTGAGACACAACTGAGAGATTAAGCATAGCACAGCACATGTACCTATATAGGAACATCAGCACTTCTAAAGGCTGAAAATCCAGGCTGGTTCCTGGAAAAGAGTCACAGATGAGGTAAGGGAAAGCCAGCAGGACTTTGGCAGTCCTGTAGACTAGGAGTGACAAAAATGGAGATTTATGGGCTTTCAGCACTGAGTAAGTCTCTCCCTCAAGGCATCTGCCGACTGAAACTTCATAGGGTGGCAGGCTAAAGAGCTAAGTCAAAAACCTCTCATGTGTGTGTGCTCAGTGCTATCTGACTCTTTTGCAACCCCACGGACTGTAGCCCACCAGGCTTCTCTTCCCATGGGATTTTCCAGGCAAGAATACTGGAGTGGTTTACCATTTCCTACTCTGGGAGATCTTCCTGACCCAGGGATCAAACTTGTATCTCCTGCCTTGGCAGGTGGATTCTTTGCCACTGAGCCACCTGGGAAGACCATGCAAGCCACTAAAAAGGCCTAAAATTAGATTGAGGTGATGGCTGCACAACTCTGCCAAAACACTAAATTCCATTGTACATTTAACATGGGTGAATATTATAGCTTTAAAAAGCTGTTAAATAAAAACCTGTCAAAATCAGAGTGGAAGTTTCATACCATCAGCTCAGTTCAGTTCAGTCGCTCAATCGTGTCCGACTCTTTGCAACTCCATGAACTGCAGCACGCCAGTCCTCCCTGTCCATCACCAACTCCCGGAGTTTACCCAAACTCATGTGCATTGAGTCAGTGATGCCATCCAGCCATTTCATCCTCTGTCATCCCCTTCTCCTCCTGCCCCCAATCCCTCCCAGCATCAAGGTCTTTTCTAATGAGTCAACTCTTCTCATGAGGTGGCCAAAGTATTGGAGTTTCAGCTTCAGCATCAGTCCTCCCAATGAACACCCAGGACTGATCTCCTTTAGATTGGACTGGTTGGATCTCCTTGAAGTCCAAGGGACACACAAGAGTCTCCTCCCAGCACCGCAGTTCATACTATATCTCTCCACTAAGGAGATGCAAGTCCACAAGACTCACTGAAAAAGTCCCAAAGGACCAAGTCCTAAGAATGAGGGTCACCTGGGGGTAAACCACAATCCAACCTCAATCAAGCTCACCAATGAGTGGATTAAAGCCATCAGTTCTGCCCTCTATCTCCTTAACAAAGAAAAGAGAGAAAGTTCCCTGGTGAGTAATAACATCAACTGGAACCTCTAAGTTTTTTAAAATATATAGACTGTCTGATACTTAACTAAAAATTACTAGACAGGATCATATAAGGGTTATACAACCAATAACCAAGAGGAAAAATAGACAATAAATACAGACTCTCATGTGACCCAGATATTGACGTTAGGACATGGGTTGCTTAAGTAAGTATGATTATTATGTTCAAGAAAATCTTTTTAAAATAGACAAATAAGGCCAATATAGCTTTACCATAGAAGAGAATGAAATATAAGATTGAAGATATAAGCAGGGGCTATTCATGCAGACCCTTTTAGGCTATGGTGGAAAGTCTTAATTTTATTTTTTAAGATGCAAATACTCCCCAAATTTATTTATTTATTTATTTTTATTTTTTAATATAAATTTATTTATTTTAATTGGAGGCTAATTACTTTACAATATTGTATTGGTTTTGTCACACATCAACATGAATCTGTCACGGGTGTACACGTGCTCCCCATCTTGAACCCCCTTCCCACCTCCCTCCCCGTACCATCCCTCTGGGTCATCCCAGTGCACCAGCCCTAAAAGTCTTAATTCTATTCTGAGTTATAGTTTTAAGTAAGAGAGTGAAATAACTCAATTTGCATTTAAAAAAGAAGAATCAAGGAAATCATCTAAGAAGCCATAACTGTAACCCAGCTGAGAGATGATGGTAACTTGGACTGGAATTGTATAGGATATGAAGAGAAGGAAATAGATTCAAGATATATTTTGGAGGTAGATGCTACAGGACTTGCTGGTGGTTTGAATGTAATTGGTCAGAGAAAGAAAGATAGTGAAGATCTCTCGGGTTTCTGACTTGAGAGAAACCTCTCAAGCAAGATGGGGTAGAATGATAGTAGAATAGTTAGGGAGCTGACGGAAGTTGGGAGGCTTTCCTAAGACTACTCACTCAGCAGCGAAAGAAGGACTAGAATCCAAGTATCCTGATTCTTACTCCAGTACTTTCTACCACACTAAGCTAACTTTTCTCTAGGAATTATTTTCAGTAGTATGATGTCTGCCTGTTTTACACAGACTGAGCAAAAACATTTTGTATTTAGAAATCCAGTTTCCAGGTAGTCAAATATCAGTTTTGAGGCTTTAAACATGGGCGACAAATCCCAGTGCTTTCAGAGGCAGGGCATAAGATGGGTAAAGATCAGGCTTTTTGCTAATAGAGAATGGGGTGGGGGATCTTTTGATGAACCTGCAGCATATACACCATCTGCTGCTGCTGCTGGTGCTGCTAAGTCGCTTCAGTCGTGTCCAACTCTATGCGACACCACAGACGGCAGCCCACCAGGCTCCCCCGTCCCTGGGATTCTCCAGGCAAGAACACTGGAGTGGGTTGCCATTTCTTTCTCCAATACACCGTCTATAGCCATTCAAATACAATTTTTAAAATATTTTAATTACTCTCCTGCCAATTAAAACATATTTGTAGGCAGTTTACTAACTCCTGCTAATTAGATGCAAATGTGTTTGGAAACACCTTTGCTTTTGAATATGAGCAAAAAGATAGAAGAGCTCAGTTCAAGAACTCTGCTCTCATTTAGCCACTTATTGGAAATGGCAACATGCTCCTAGTTGCATGAATGTTTATATGTAAAATAGAAGTCTAAAGTTTATTCCATAAACAAATAACTAAAAGAATAAACCAATCATGTATTGTGATAAATAAACTGTGATAAATAAACCAACCATAATGTATTGTGATCCAGCAATTATGATTCTTCTAATCTTTTACAACAAAAATTCAAATAAATTAACTGGATTATCTTGCTTAATGCACTTATTGTTCCTTTGAGATATGATGCCAGGAAACTTCAACCTCATCACCTAGGAACAGAAAACAGAAAGAGGGAGAAAAGCATGTTTATAAAATAGAAGCTGCCAGTGACGTACTAGCATAGGAAGTTCAATAAAAAAAGCAGTGGTATGGGGAGGGAGGTGGGAGGGTTCAGGATTGGGAACCCATGTACACCCGTGGTGGATTCATGTTGATGTATGGCAAAACCAATACAATATTGTAAAGTAAAATAAAGTAAAATATAAAATAAATAAATAAAAATTTAAAAATTAAAAAAAACCACAAATATACATGAAGATAACCAAAAGGAATTCATGTGCACAAAGAGAGCAAGTTCAAGAATAGAAACATCTAGATAAACCTAGTGACTTAATAAAAATTAAAATGTGTAGCATCTCTGAAACTATAAAATCTTGTTTATGTGAATCAATAAGATTAATCTATAATTTAGTTTAAAAAAAGCAGTGGGGAAAAATTGTAACATAGAAAACCCTAGTTTATGTCTATTTCATGAAATTTCTTAAAATTTTAAGAAAATGTTTAATTTTTATATGTTTCAATTTGGAAGGCATTCAGCTGAAATGTTTCTTGCCAGTTTTGTAATTTCTAAAGTCATTAATATAGAAACACATTTGGCAGAATATCAGTGTAGTGTGTTTTTTGACAAAATGCCTGAATGTCTTTTACATGCTTATTTTTTGAAAATGTATTCAATGAAAGGACAAAAATTCAATTCATTATATAATACACAAGGCAAAATAATTCAATACCAATGAAATATCTTGAAGACGTAAGACCCGCAGGATTGTCATTGCCAAGTTTATATTTTAGAATTTTAATTTCACTTTGCATTTGTTTTTTCATAGCATGTTATCTTTTAGGGGAGAGAGGATCTCTCAAGATATCTGTTGTGACTTGATTAATTTATTTCCTTCCACTACATAATAAAATTGGGCTATTTGATCTATTTCTTCTGCTATTTTGCTATAAACGAAATAGTTTATATTTTAAATAGCTTTAATGAATGGAAGGAAAGTGAAGTCACTCAGTCGTGTCCGACTCTTTGTGACCCCATGGACTGTAGCCCTACCAGGCTCCTCCGTCCATGGGATTTTCCAGGCAAGAATACTGGAGTGGGTTGCCACTTCCTTCTCCAAAATAGCTTTAATATAACTATATAAACATAGTTGTTTCCCTTCATTGGCTTCCAAAAATGTATGAATGCACATCAAAAGTAGTGTTATGCACATAGAAAATCCAAATGCTGTCTTTAGAACAGTTTATATTTTTAAAAAAGTAGGCTTTTAGGTGCTGACAATCTTAATGTGAGCCTACACTGCAATAATTGCTAGCCTTATTTCTATTACTGCCATTGATAATAACAACAATACTTTATTCTAGTCAATTTGATGAATAATTGTAAGATTATTCATCAAATAAACAACTTTAATGTAAACATATAACAATGATAAAATATCTGCATATGTTTTAAAACATACGTATGTATTTGTTCTTAAAACAGTATTAACCAGATATTCATGAACCAGAAAGAGAATTACATTGGATTAGGACCCCAGACCTATTGAATTTCAGAGTGATACCAGGCCAAACATCTACATCAATTTCTAGGTAGCTCGTTAGAAACTATATTGTCAAAAAAAGAAAAAGAAACCATATTGTCACATTGGTTTTTGTTTGTTTGTTTATTTAGTTGCTAAGTCATGTGTGACTCTTTTGTGACCCCCGTGGACTGTGGCAGGCCAGGCTCCTCTGTCCATGGGATTTTCCAGGCAAGAACATGGCAGTGGGTTGCCATTTCCCTCTCCAAGGGATCTTCGCAATCCAGAGATCAAACCCATATCTCCTGCATTGACAGGCGAGTTCTTTTCCACTGAGCCAACAAGGAGACTCACATAATGTCGCATACGTTTTAGACAACCAGGGTCAGTTTTGTGACATAAATTCAGAGATGGGGCCTCTTGTCTGAACAAAGTCTTTCTTTTTTTTTAAGCCCATTCTATATGGAGAAAGTAGTAGCATTTGAGACCACAAACTTGGATCAAGCTATCCTGTTGCCTTACAAAATGTGTTTTTTTTTTTATTCTCCCAGCATAATAGACTCTTGTTAAAATACCAAAATGAAGCCAACTTAAAAATACTAACACAGAGGTATGCATGTGGCAAGGGAAAAAGAAAACACACACAAGGGCACACACACATACATCCTACACAACATAAACTTGCAAATAAAAACTTTGAAAGCAGTTAAGAATAATAATGACACCACCCTTATGGCAGAAAGTGGAGAGGAACTAAAAAGCCTCTTGATGAACGTGAAAGAGGAGAGTGAAAAAATTGGCTTAAAGCTCAACATTCAGAAAACGAAGATCATGGCATCTGGTTCCATCACTTCATGGGAAATAGATGGGGAAACAGTGGAAACAGTGGCAGACTTTATTATGGGGGGCTCCAAAATCACTGCAGATGGTGACTGCAGCCATGAAATTAAAAGACACTTATTCCTTGGAAGAAAAGTTATGACCAACCTAGATAGCATATTCAAAAGCAGAGACGTTACTTTGCCAACTAAGGTCCATCTAGTCAAGGCTATGGTTTTTCCAGTGGTCATATAAGGATGTGAGAGTTGGACTGTGAAGAAAGCTGAGCACTGAAGAATTGATGCTTTTGAACTGTGGTGTTGGAGAAGACTCTTGAGAGTCCCTTGGACTGCAAGGAGATCCAACCAGTCCATTCTGAAGGAGATCAGCCCTGGGATTTCTTTGGAAGGAATGATGCTAAAGCTCAAACTCCAGTACTTTGGCTACCTCATGCGAAGAGTTAACTCATCGGAAAAGACTGATGCTGGGAGGGATTGGGGGCAGGAGGAGAAGGGGATGACAGAGGATGAGATGGCTGGATGGATGGCATCACTGACTCGATGGACGTGAATCTGAGTGAACTCCGGGAGTTGGTGATGGACAGGGAGGCCTGGCTGCTGTGATTCATGGGGTAGCAAAGAGTCGGACACAACTGAGTGACTGCACTGGACTGAAGAATAATAAACATCATTAAGCTCAAAAAACAGAAAAATTATTCTAAAATAATGGCATATATTAAAACAGTCTTCCAAGGACTTCAAAATCTCCATTAAGAGGAGTGGAGTGATGAGGAGAATAATATTAACACTAAAGTCAACAACAAAATCATAGCAGTTAAAATGAATTGAGTACTTCTGCCACTATTCTCAAGTGGACTGATTCATTTACTACAACAAATCAATGAGTAAAATAAAGGAGAAAATTTCAAATTTTTACCTGACTCCCATTCAACAAAATCAATGCTTAACTTCTCAACCTCTTAACTTTGGAATCAACAAACACCTCAAGAGAAAACAAATGGTGCCAAATGCTGAACATTTATCTGTGAGCTTCTACTTTCTCCCCTGAATCTTGCTCTCGTCTCTATAATGCAAAATCAGTCATTATGAAACAAAACCAGGGAGATAGGAATCAAGAGTAACTAGAGCAAGAGGAAAACAAATCACAAAAATGAAAAATACAATCACTGTAATGGGAAAAGACAAATAAGGATGTAACTGATGAGATAACTGGTAAATTGAAGGATTATTCATTTGTGTTCAGTCATGTCTGGCTCCTGGAGACCCCATGGACTACAGCCCTCCAGGCTCTTCTGTCTACAGAATTTTCCAGGCAAGAATACTGGAGTGGGTTGCCATTTCCTCCTCCAAGGGATCTTTCTGATCCAGGGATCAAACCCACATCTCTTGCACCTCCTGCTTTGGCAGGTGGATTTTTCACCACTTCATCACCTGAGAAGTCCAAATTAGAGGACAGTGGTTAGGAATTTACCTGGAACCAGGGCAGCAATGGAGACACAGACATAATAAAGAACAGACTTATGGACTTGGGGTGAGGGAGTGGGGAGGGGGAAGGAGAGGGTGGGATGTATGGAGAGACTGAGATGGAAACTTACATTATCATACATAAAATAGATAGTCAATGGGAATTTGCTGTATGACTCAGGGAACTCAAACTGGGGCTCTGTAAGACTAGAGTGGTGGGATGGGCAGGGAGCCAGGAAGGAGGTTCAAGGAGGAGGGGACATATGCATATCTATGGCTGGTTTATGTTGATGGTTGATGTTGGCAGAAAGAAACACACTTTTGTAAAGCAATTATCCTTCAATTTAAAAATAAATAAATTTAAAATTAAAAAAGAATTTACCTGGAAGAAAATGCAGCACATAAGCAAAAATAAAAATGTAGAAGATAGGAGAGAATAGATAAGAAGTTCTAAGATATACCTGACCATTGTTCCACAATTTAAGACCAGAGATTTTTAAATTAAAAGACTAATGATTTTCCCAAATTAAACGAAGTCAGAAATTATCAGAGAGAAAATGCTTGGTGCACAACAGAACAAATCATATCAAGCCTACATCGATGAGTCTGATTACATTAAGAGTGACATTTCCATAGCACTTCACTGAGTGTCTCACATAGGGGTTCTGCTTCTAACAATCGCAATGAGGACAGCTGGGAAATCTAGTTAACTTGTTAACAAAATTTATGTGAAAGCATCAGAAAGCTACCATGAAGATGAGGATCTGTGGTAGCAAGATCTAGGCAGAGGGGACAGGCACAGAAACTGGCTCTTTCGTTGAGATAATTGCCAACTGTGAAAATGTCAGCTGAGGGCTGAGAAACTGAGCAGTAGTATAGAGCAATCTGTGGTGTTACTGCAGCTGAGTTCAAGGGTCACACAAAAAGACAGGCGCTACCACATATGCCAGGCTTTTGATTGAGCCTATGAAGAGCTGCATATTGTCACCCTGCTTATTTAACTTCTATGCAGAGTACATCATGAGAAATGCTGGACTGGAAGAAACACAAGCTGGAATCAAGATTGCCGGGAGAAATATCAATAACCTCAAATATGCAGATGACATCACCCTTATGGCAGAAAGTGAAGAGGAACTAAAAAGCCTCTTGATGAAAGTGAAAGTGGAGAATGAAAAAGTTGGCTTAAAGCTCAACATTCAGAAAACGAAGATCATGGCATCCAGTCCCATCACTTCATGGGAAATAGATGGGGAAACAGTGGAAACAGTGTCAGACTTTATTTTTGGGGGCTCCAAAATCACTGCAGATGGTGATTGCAGCCATGATATTAAAAGACGCTTACTCCTTGGAAGAAAAGTTATGACCAACCTAGATAGCATATTCAAAAGCAGAGACATTACTTTGCCGACTAAGGTCTGTCTAGTCAAGGCTATGGTTTTCCAGTGGTCATGTATGGGTGTGTGAGTTGGACTGTGAAGAAGGCTGAGCACTGAAGAATTGATGCTTTTGAACTGTGGTGTTGGAGAAGACTCTTGAGAGTCCCTGGGACTGCAAGGAGATTCAACCAGTCCATCCTAAAGGAGATCAGCCCTGGGATTTCTTTGGAAGGAATGATGCTGAAGCTGAAACTCCAGTACTTTGACCACCTCATGTGAAGAGTTGACTCACTGGAAAAGACTGATGCTGAGAGGGATTGGGGGCAGGAGGAGAAGGGGACGACCGAGGATGAGATGGCTGGATGGCATCACTGACTCGATGGACGTGAGTCTGAATGAACTCTGGGAGTTGGTGATGGACAGGGAGGCTTGGCATGCTGCGATTCATGGGGTCGCAAAGAGTCAGACACCACTGAGCGACTGAACTGAACTGAACTGAATGAAGAGC
The DNA here is from genome assembly GCF_001704415.2 of Capra hircus. Lineage (NCBI taxonomy): Eukaryota > Metazoa > Chordata > Mammalia > Artiodactyla > Bovidae > Capra > Capra hircus. Next base: position 33,398,606 of record NC_030827.1, read on the forward strand.
TGCACTCTAAGAATAATGCTGTGTTAGACCACATGTAGGTTAAACTGCTGAAAACTAAAGACAGAAAAAATCTTTAATGTCATTATAAAACGAAAAAAAAAAAAACTCCAAAAGAATAGAAATTAACCTTTCAGCTTACTTCTAAACAGAAATAATGGAAGCCAAAGATAATAGAATTGTAAAGGGATGGAAAGAAAATATCTATTAATATACAATAAAATACCTTTTGAAAATGAAAATGATGTAAATATGTTTTCTAAGAAACACAAAGAATTTATCACTGGCAGACCTACACCAAAACAAATGACAAAAGCTGTTCTTTAGATAGAAGGAAAATGAGGGGAAAGGGGTAAGTGGGTAAGTGAATAGAGAGTGTACATAATCAGGATGTGTGAAGATTGAACAAAAATGAAGAGAAAAATAAATGAAAAAACATTACATAATTAGAGAAAAGAATAAATAAGGTTTAAATGTTCTAAGATCCTTGCATTGTCTAGAAAGTGATGTGTGCATGCTTAGTCACTCAGTCGTGTCCAACTCTTTGGGACCCCAAGGGCTGTAGTCTACCAGGCTTCTCTCTCCATGGGGACTCTCCAGGAAAGAATACTGGAGTGGGTTTCCATGTCCTCCGCCAGGGGATTTTCCCAACCCAGGGATCGAACCTAGGTCTCCCGCATTGCAGGAGGATTCTTTACCAGCTGAGCCACCAGGGAAGCCCAAGAATACTGGAGTGGGTAGCATATTCCTTCTCCAGGGGATCTTCCCAAGCCAGGAATCTAACCAGGGTCTCCTGCATTGCAGATGGATTCTAGATCAGCTGAACTACAGGGAAGCCCAAGTAATTGGAATAAGGATAAATAAGGTTTAAATGTTCTAAGGTCCTTGCATTGTCTAGAAAGTGGTAAATGTATTAATTTATATTATACTTTAATAACTTAAGGATACAGATTGTAATCTCTAAACCCATAATGACTAAATAATAGTAAAAACATATAACTAACAAGGTAATAAGTGATTAAAAGTATAATTATGATTATATAAGTATAATATGACTAAATAAAATGTTATGATTTAAAATATAATTTGAAAGAAGTCAAAAGAAGCAAAATAAAATTTTATTTTGTAACTATTACTGTGATGAGCATCTTAGGAGATTACAACTAGGTCACATAAGAATGAACACTGTTGAAGCCCTTGGTATAAGCTGCCTAACCTTGGTGATGCTATTTAAATACAATATGACTTGAAAAGAAACCTGTAAAACATAGGAATCTGAAAACAAAAAATCATAGGTACAGCACAAATACAGCACTTTAACATTTAAAAACAATTTTCTTATTATATACTGTTTTATTTGATACTGAAAACAATTCTATAGAAGTGCTGTGACAGATATTATCATTGGTAATGTGTCCCAAACCCATCAGTTAATAATCTATATGAAAGTGAAAGTCGCTCAGTCGTGTCCAAAGCTTTGTGACCCCATGGACTGTACAGTCCATGGAACTCTCCAGGCCAGAATACTGGAGTGGATAGCCATTCCCTTCTCCAGGGGATCTTCCCAACCCAGGGATCAAACCCAGGTCTCCCACATTGCAGACAGACATTACCAACTGAGCCACCAGGGACACCTAAGAATACTGGAATGGGTAGCCTATCCCTTCTCCAGCAAATCTTCCTGATCCAGGAATAAAACCAGGGTCTCCTGCATTGCAGGTGGATTCTACACCAGCTGAGCTGCCAGGGAAGTATAACAATCTATATAGCTGAGACCAAAACAGGTCCTGTAAATGCATATGCTCTCTCCTTATTCCACAGTATTCAACTTGAAATAATACTGTATATATGTATATAGATCAATACTAACCCTTTTTAATGAGTGTTGCTGAAGTTTTACTCTCATCCTTGTGCTTAAGTTTTATATTACAAAAAAACACAAAAGAACCAGTTCTGGTTTTAACCAGGTAATGGCCATGCTATCCTTAAAGTCAGATGGTTTCTCTTCCATATGGATAAATAAGTTCCAAGTGCTGATGAGTTTAGACAAAATGTCATGGGTAATTTTCATCTCTAATAGAATAAAAGTGATTGTATTACTCCTACTCAGCACTGGAATAAAAATTACAGTGCTCCAGGAAAGGAAAATATGATAACATATTTAATGATTCTGGTGGAGAGGATATATGTCCCCAGAGATTTTTTTTTTACTTTGAGCAGAACTTTTACAAGGGCTCATCCTTCCTTTCTGCCTCAACTATACAGACTGGCATCCTTTCACAGCCAAAGCCTGTATTCTTTGCACTGAAAACCTTCTTTCCACATACATTTTTTGTTTGTTTCTTTGAAGGGAATTTGATACAGCTCATGACAATTCTGTCATGACAAAAAATGTGTTTCAATCCAGTTCTGTAAGGTCAATTTGGTTTCAAACATACTACCTCATGTATTCCCATCATGCAAAATCTCTGTGTTATTTTAAACTCCAATCTGCTGCAGACTCAGAGAATGCTGTGGTGTGTCTGTAATTCATGTTTATTTTTAGAGTTATATGGCTTTCATTAGAAATCACAAATCTGTCTTAAACCCAGTTTAGACTTACGTTCTGACAAAAGAACGCTCTTGCCAGGAGAGTTTCAATGAGCATGCTTTGAAAAATAATCAAAGGAATTATTCCTGGGGAGATATGACGATGGTGGAATATGTTCATTGGTATCCCTCTTATAGGGCTAAAAGCATCCTCCTAGGTAGTTGATTCATACCACCAAAGAATATCGGGCTTCCCTGGTGGCTCAGAGGTTAAAGCATCTGCCCGCAATGCAGGAGACCTGGGTTCGATCCCTGGGTCAGGAAGTTCCCCTGGAGAAGGAAATGGCAACCCACTTCAGTATTCTTTCCTGGAGAATTCCAAGGACTGAGGAGCCTGGTGGGCTACAGTTCATGGGGTCACAAAGAGTCAGACACGACTGAGTGACTTCACTTCACTCATCAAAGAATATCAGGTGAGGGTTTCACTAAAGATATAGATTATGAGTCTTAAAAAGAAAAATCTCCATAAAGCAAGATGAAGAGATATTTGAAAGAAAGCATGTTTGAAGAGGGAGGAACTAGCACTTAGTGTTTACCAGGTCCCAAGCACTTTCTGCACCATAACAAGTAAGTATTGTTAGCAGCTCCATTTTAGAGTTAACAAAACTGAGCAAATAAAGAGCAAAGCCAAGATGTGAATCCGTATCTGTTCCAAAAGCATTGCTTTCTCCAGCTTTTTGTACTATACTGCACAAGCTGAATGAGAGTGTGGTCTTGCTCATAGTGGTAGTCTGCCTTAATGCTCCCAAATTTTCACCACTTCCTGTACAACCACACTTTGCCATGTGGCTTTCAGCTTTTTACTACTTCCTGCATCCAGCATTTATTTATTTATTTTTGTCTGCTCTGGGTCTTCTTTGCTTTGCCTGGGCTTTCTCTGCTTGTGGCAAGCAGGGGCTACTCTCTAGTCGAGGTGCGTGGGCTTCTCATTGCAATGGCTTCTCTTGTTGTGGAGCACAGGCTCTAGGCACACAAGCTTCAGAAGTGACAATGCATGGGCTTAGTCGTTCCATTGCACATGGGATATTCCAGGACCAGGGATCTAGCTCTCATTCCCTCAATTGTCAGGCAGATTTTTTTTTTACCACTGGACCATCAGGGAGGTCTCTGCCAGGTAACTTTATAGGGCCAGGTAGCTCAAATGGTAAAAAATCTGCCTGCAGTGTAGGAAACCTGGGTTCAATCCCTGGGTCAGGAATATCCCCTGGAGAAGGGCATGGAAACCCACTGACAGAGGAATGTGGTAGGCTATAGTCCATGGGGTCAGTCACAAAGAGTCAGACATGACAGAGTAACTGACAGACTGTCTATAGGGGAGTCCATGCTTAGTTGCTCAGTCATGTCTGACTCTTTGCAACCCTTTGGACTGTAGCCCTCCAGACTCCTCTGTCTATGGGGATTCTCCAGGCAAGAATACTGGAGTGAGTTGCCATTTCCTCCTCCAGGGGATCTACCTGAAACCAAGGATTAAACCTGAGTCTTCTGCGTCTCATGCATTGCAGGCAGATTCTTTACCTACTGAACCATCGGTGGAGAGTAAGCCTCATATCTCAAGTCAGGTCTCAGCCATATGACTTGCTTTGTTCCATGCGATATTAACAGACATAATGCAAGCAGGCACTTTAAAGCATGTGCATGGTTGGGTCTGCCCTGTTTTACCTCTGCCAACACCATGAGAAAGACTGGTTCAGAGGGAAGATGAGAAAAACATGAACCAAATATACCCAGCCTGGACCAGCTGAACCCAGCAAACTTCAGACACATGAGTGAATGTAGTCAAGATCAATAGAACCATCCAGTCACACCCCTGCCTAACTCAACCACCCACAGCCAGCCTATAGACCTGTAAAAATAAATTCTATTGCTTTAAAGCATTGAATTCTGGGGTGATTTGTTACATAGCAGTTTTGTGGCTATAGCTGAATAATCTACCCCTCAAACCCTGTCCCCACATGACACACAAATTGGATTGTATTTTTCTTTTTAATCCTGCAGGTTGCAACACCTACAAAAGATTGAATATTGCTTGTATTCACAGTGAAGGAAAACCTTTCAGTTAAACAATTAATCCTAGACATGTTCCTTCAGAGTTCTTTAAATATTAAAATGCTAGCCACATTGCACAGTTAGGCAACTATGAAACAATAAGGCTCAAGATCAGCAGCTTCTGATTTCCTAGAATGTAATTAACATTCTAGGGGGGAAAGGCATGTTTCTAAGAGACACCAGCCAGCTATGACTCTGAAAGCAGGAAGTATGTAAAAATTGAAACCTGTAAAATTCACACTTTAAAATAACTGATAGGGAAAGTTAATTAGTTTTTATCGTCTATTCCTACAGTTTCATGGGGTCTCTCTTGCCCCAAAGAACTTACTGAATTCTCCTTTATGTTAGAGAAAAATAACTATGTAAAGATAAACAGATCAGTTATATCTCTGCTTTTTGCTTAGTATTACCCTTCTCCTAACACCCAGAGCATGCTTCTGTTTCACACATTCTATAGTGTCTGCACACCACTTATTAGAACAAGACTTTTTTGTTATATAGTGAAATTTACCCATGCTTTGGGACTCTGATCCAATTTTTGCTCTTTAATAAAGAGTTTCATAGACTGTTCACTCTTTCTAGCCTAATGGCTTGCCATCAACCAAAAATAATCCCTGTCCCAGAGTTCTCCCCTGGTGATTTATTTTAAAGTAGTTTTATGATACTTTCCAGTTGGATTTTGAGGCATTTTGTGTGTGTTTGCATTTTGCCCCATCTGCAATATGACGGGCCATAATTTGAATTGCCTCCAAACGCCAGAAGGGTAATGATGAGTAAAGCGAACTGACGAATGGCAATCGTGGGTGGTGGAGTTCCTGACTAACTGAAAGAGCACATCCTTTCTGAAGGGAAAAAGCTCTACTCAGACCCACCACGTTTTTGCCAATAAAAGAATATAGGCTCAGATGTGACAAGTCCACTAATCTCTAAGATTTGAGAATACAGGTTTTTATTTAAGATCGTCCAACTTTGTGTGCAAGTTTAAATGATTTTAAATGTTGCTGTGATAGAGATTTCCTTGTTGTTCTGAATTACACACCCACTGCCTTGACATGTGTGAAATTCCTGGCCCCTCTGAGGAAGGGCTTGGCCATGTGACTTGCTCCAATGAGTGATCCTCGTACTCCATGTCTAACCAGAGCTGTAAACTCAGTGCCACTGTAGCCGCTGATCCTAAAATGGAAGAGATCCCTCACCTGCAATCTAAGGCAGAACCACCCCAGCCAACCTGTGGACTCAGGAGTGATGGATATGGATGTTTGTTGTTGCATGCCCTGACATTTCCGGGTTGTTATTTCACCCAACATTATTGTACCTGAAATAGGACTAAAACATTTGGCCATAATTTTTTTTTTTTTTTAATTAAAGCACAAAACAATCTGGTAGCTAAGTTTGGCTCACAGGCCCACAGGTTTCAACCTTCCTTACTGGTGGTTTTTTGAAGGGCATTTATAGTGAGTGTATTTCCATTTTAACTCCTTCTCCTCCATCACTGCAAATCTAATATTGTTCATATAGAGTTTAAAAAAAAGTTTTTTATTTAATAGTAATCTCCCACTTTAAGTCAACTCTCTACTCTTTAAAAATAGAAACTTCTTGTCGAGTCAGATTATGGAGAGGTCAATCTCTAAAGGATGCTGAGTCATCACTAGAATAAACAAACATGTTTCCATGCACCGTTCCACACATAAACCCTACTAAAGTAGCACCTATGGAGGGAAATTTGAAAACATCCCTCCCACCACTGCTTTACCTCTTTTGAGGCTATTGGCCCAGATGGGGAATAGAAAGAACCCTGAGCTCACCTCCTCTAATGAGCACACCAAAATCACAGCGATCTGCAGAACAGACATCTATTAAAATAAAAGGCCAGAACTTGCCAGAAGAGCTCTACAACTAAAGACATACAGAGGAACCACAGCAAGACAGGTTGGAGGGGTGGACTCACAATATAATTAAGTCCCTGCACCCCCAGGTGGGAGACCCCCAAACTGGAGAATAATTATACTGCAGAGAATCTCCTACAAGAGGGAGAGGTCTGAGCCCCACATCCAGATCCCCAGCCTGGGTGTCTGGTATCAGGAGGAGGCACCCTCAGAGCATTTGGCTTTGAAGGCCAGTGGGGCTTAATTTCAGGTGTCTGAGGGTTGAGGGAAATAAAGGCTTTACTCTTAAAAGGCGCACACAAAATCTCACAGGCTCTGGGACCCAAGGTGAAAGCAGCAACTTGATAGGAATATGGGCAGGCCTTCTTGCTAGTCTGGAGAGTCCCTGGAGAGGTAGGGGTTGTGGGAGGGAGGAGGGTGCTGCAGCTCTCCCTGGGGACACAGACACTGGTGGCAGATGTATTTGGGAGACACTAGTGTGCCAGGGAGCCATCATGCGAACCTCTGTCGGGGTCATTAGTGACAAGACCTGGCCCCACCTAACAGCCAGTAGGGCCAGTGCTGGGACATTTCAGGGCAAGAAACTTATTGGTTGTGTTGGCTGTGTCCCTACCCAACAGCAGAGAAACTGCTCGCAGACTTCCTGAGCCCACAGCTGTTTCTAGACACACCTCTACCCATGGCCCTGCCCACCAGAGACTCACCACCCAATTCCATCAGCCAGTGGGCAGGCACCAGCCCCTCCCTCCAGGAAGCCTGTGCTAACCTCTAGACAAGCCTCATTCACGAGGGGGCAGATACCAGGTGAAAGAAAATCACAGTCCTGCTGCCTGTGCATCCAACCCACCCACCACAGGCCAGATTTGTCCAGACCAGCCTTGCCCACATTTCGAAAAGCTTTTTTTTTTTTTTTAATTGGAAGATAATTGCCTTACAACTTGTGTTGGTTTCTTCCCTACAACAAAATTAATCAGCCATAAGTACACATATATTCCCTCCCTCTTGAGCTTCCCTTCTACATCCCACCCCCACCCCACCCCTCTAGGTCATTTCAGAGCACCAGGCTGAGTTTGACAAGTTTTTAAACATTGATTCTGCTCTGGTCAGTGTATGTGAATTTATAAGTAAATCTGTCTCTTTAACAACAAGGAATCTAACTTCTTTAACAAAGACTGCTTTTTCCCCTTACTTCCATGAGTAAACATTGAAGACAGATATTTAAAGAAATAAAATTAAAGCAAGACCATAATTTTAGGCTGCCTGAAATGGCCAGAGGATTTAATCTAGTCTTTTGCTTCTTTACCACAGGGCTGATATTGTAAACTTCATTTTAAAATGAGAGTGGGCGAGTTTCACTAATTATATGCAGGCAGATGAGTTGTATTTATTCATTAAGTGGCTATTTATTGAAGGGTTCCTCTTCACTTCCTGCCATTAGAGTGGCAGAAACTAAACTAAAGAGCCTCTTGATGAGGGTGAAAGAGGAGAGTGAAAAAGGTGGTTTGAAACTCACCATTGAAAAAAACAAATCATGGCATCTGATCCCATCACTTCATGGCAAATGGAAGGGGAAAAAGTGGAAACAGTGACAGGCTTTCTTTTCTTGGGCTCCAAAATCACTGCAGGTTACTGCAGCCATGAAAATAAAAGAGGCTTGCTCCTCAGAAGGAAAGCTATGATAAACCTAGACAGCATACTAAAAAGCAGAGATATCATTTTGCTGACAAAGGTCCATATAATCGAAGCTATGGTTTTCCAGTCATCATGTACAGATGTGAGTTGGACCATAAAGAAGGCTGAGTTCTGCAGAATTGATGCTTTTGAAATGTGGTGCTGGAAAAGATGCTTGAGAGTCCCTTGGATGGCAAGGAGACCAAGTGAGTCAATCCTAAAGGAAATCAACCCTGAATACTCATTGGAAGGACTGATGCTGAAACTGAAGCTCAAATACTTTAGCCACCTGATGCAAAGAGCTGACTCATTGGAAAAGACCCTGATGCTGAGAAAGACTGAAGATAAAAGGAGAAGGGGAGGTAGAGGATGACATGGCTAGATAGCATCACTGACTCAATAGACATGAATTTGAGCAAACTCCAGGAGATAGTGGAGGACAGAGGGCCTGGTGTGCTGCAGTCCATGGGGTCACAAAGAGCTGGACATGACTCAGCAACTGAACAGCAACAACAACATTTGTTGAAGGACAACCATGGCAAGATACTTTGCTCAGCACAGAGGATACAAATGGATCCCAAAGCACACATGATCCTTGTCTTCATGGAGATGAGACAGACATGAATCACATCATCACACAAGCATGATGACATTGGGAGATTGGGATTGATGCATATATACTATTGATGCCATGTATAAATTAATTGTATAGCACAGGGAACCCAACTTAATGCACTGTGGTGATCTGAATGGGAAGGAAGTCCAAAAGAGAGGGGATATATGTATATGTATGGAGGATTCATTTTGCTGTATAGTAATAATAGAAGCTGAAAAATACTGTAAAGCAACTATACTCCAATAAAAATTAGTTTAAAATAAAGCAATTCTAAAAAAAGAAAAGAAATATGATGACAAATGGATATAAGTGCAACTAAAGTTGATACAGAACTCAGGGCAGTGTGTAGACAAAGGGAATATGAAGATAAGCCCTCAGATCAGTTCAGTTCAGTTCATTCACTCAGTCGTGCCTGGCTCTTTGTGACCCAATGGACTGCAGCATGCCAGGGTTCCTTGTCCATCACCAACTCCCAGAGCTCACTCAAACTCATGTCCATAGAGTCGGTGATATCATCCAACCATCTCATCCTCTGTCATCCCCTTCTCCTCCTGCCCTCAATCTTTCCCAGCATCAGGTTCTTTTCCAAAGAGTCAGTTCTTCGCATCAGGTGGCCAAAGTATCGGAGTTTCAGCTTCAGCAGCAGTTCTTCCAATGAACATTTAGGACAGATTTCCTTTAGGATTGACTGGTTGGACCTCTTTTCAGTCCATGGGACTCTCAGGAGTCTTTTCCAACACTACAGTTCAAAAGCACTAATTCTTTGGTGCTCAGTTTTCCTCATAGTCCAACTCTCACATCCATACATGTGAATGTGAAGTTGCTCAGTCATGTCCAACTCTTTGCGATCCCATGGACTGTAGCCTACCAGGCTCCTTAGTCCGTGGAATTTTCCAGGTAAGAGTACTGGAGTGGGTTGCCATTTCCTTCTCCACATGACTCCTGGAAAAACCATAGCTTTGACTAGAAGGGCATTGTACAGGAGGCAGTGATGTTGGAGGGCACAAACAAAATCTTGTGTGCACCAGGACCCAGGAGAAAGAAGCAGTGACCCCACAAGAGACTGACCCAGACTTGCTTGTGAGTGTCCAGGAGTCTCTGGCAAAAGCATGGGTCGGCGGTGGCTGCTGCAGGGTTGGTGGTACTGAGTACAGCACTGTGTGCATGGGACCTTTTGAAGGAGGTCACCATTATCTTCATTACCTCCACCATAGTTTGGCCTCAGGTCAAACAACAGGGAGGGAACACAGCCCCTCCCATCAATAGAAAATTGGATTAAAGATTTACTGAGCATGGCCCTGCCCATCAGAAAAAGACCCAGTTTCCCCTTCAGTCAGTTTCTCCCATCAGGAAGCTTCCATAAACCTCTTATCCTTACCCATCAGAGGACAGACAGAATGAAAACCACAATCACAAAACACTAATCAAACTGATCACATGGACCACAGCCTTGTCTAACTCAATGAAACTATGAGCCAGGCTATGTAGGGCCACCCAAGTCAGACAGGTCATGGTGGAGAGTTCCGATAAAACGTGGTCCACTGGAGAAGGGAATGGCATGCCACTTCGGTATTCTTGCCTTGAGATCCCTATGAACAGTATGAAAACACAAAAAGATAGGACACTGAAAGATGAACTCCCCAGGTCAGTAGGTGCCAAATATGCTACTGGAGAAAAGTGGAGAAATAAACTCCAGAAAGAATGAAGAGATGGAACCAAAGCAAAAACAACATCCAGTTGTTGATGTGACTGGTGATGGAAGTAAAGTCCAATGCTGTAAAGAACAATATTGCATAGGAACCTGGAATGTTAGGTCCATGAATCAAGGCAAATTGGAAGTGGTCAAACAGGAGATGACAACAGTGAACATTGACATTTTAGAAATTGGTGAACTAAAATGGACTGGAATGGGTGAATTTAACTCAGATGGCTATTATATCTACTACTGCAGACAAGAATCCTTTAGAAGAAATGGAGTAGCCATGATAGTCAACAAAAGAGTCCGAAATGCAGTACTTGGATGCAATCTCAAAAACGACAGAATGATCTCTGTTCGTTTCTAAGGCAAACCATTCAATTCACGGTAATCCAAGTCTATGCCCGGACCAGTAACACTGAAGAAGCTGAAGTTGAACAGTTCTGTGAAGACTTACAAGACCTTTTAGAATTAACACCCCCAAAAGATGTCTTTTTCATTACAGGGGACTGGAATGCAAAAGTAGGAAGTCTAGAAACACATGGGGTAACAGGCAAATTTGGTCTTGGAGTATAGAATGAAGCAGGGCAAAGGCTAATAGAGTTTTGCCAAGAGAATACACTGGTCATAGCAAACACCTTCTTCCAACAGCACAAGAGAAGACTCTACACAAGGATATTACCAGATGGTCAATACCGAAATCAGATTGCTTATATTCTTTGCAGCCAATGGAGAAGCTCTATACAGTCAGCAAAAACAAGACCAGGAGCTGACTGTGGCTCAGATCATGAACTCCTTATTGCAAAATTATGACTTAAATTGAAGAAAGTAGGGGAAACCACTACACCATTCAGGTACAACCTAAATCAAATCCCTTAGAATTATACAGTGGAAGTGACAAATAGATTCAAGGGATTAGATCTGATAGACAGAGTGCCTGAAAAGCTACGGATGGAGGTTTGTGACATGGTATGGAAGATAAGTCCTGCTGGCTGCTGCTGCTAAGTCACATCAGTCGTGTCCGACTCTGCGACCCCATAGACAGGAACCCACCAGGCTCCCCTGTCCCTGGGATTCTCCAGGCAAGAATACTAGAGTGAGTTGCCATTTCCTGATTCAATGCCTGAAAGTGAAAAGTGAAAAGTGAAAGTGAAGTCACTCAGTCGTGTCCGACCCTTTGCAACCCCATGGACTGTAGCCTATCAGGCTCCTGTCCATGGGATTTTCCAGGCAAGAGTACTGGAGTGGGGTGCCATTGCCTTCTCCAAGATAAGTCCTAAGAGAACACAAAGAGCTTTTTCTCAACACTCAAACACCAACACTAGCTCTCCTTGTTTATCTTTTGTTTTGAGGGAAAATCTAAGGGATTTGTGAAGAATATGCCACCCAGAAATGTAGTATATTGGCTTCTTGGCACCACAGTTATGCCTTTTATGCATGCTCTATTGATAGAACAATTAATTTTTACTCCAGTCTAGTTTTTTACTAAGAAAACTGAGTAGTCAGTATGAATAACAGGAAACAGCTTTGAGATGTGTTTGTCCCAAGCCATATTCTCTTCTTCTCTCATGAAAATCCTGTTGAGCTGCCAAAATGATAATAGACCTCATTAAAAGCATCCCACCAGTCAGCACTCAGCAGAAATTGAGGAGGAGGATGCTGGGAAATTACCATTGCTGTGCCAAGAGGCTGGGTGTAAATTAAAAGGAGTAGGCTTTTCCTGTCAGGAGCATCGGGTCCAAAATAAAGTAGCATTTCTGGATTACACAATATCCAAGATATTTTACAGAACTGTGGTTTCTACTTTAGGTTTCCATTTTGCACACTTTTTTGTCCTATTTTATTGTTTATATCTAATGACTATATTCCTACAAATTCCCACTCAGTCCCCTGCCTCCTTGGCTAGTTGCCCTTTTTTCTACACTGCTGCCTCCTCGACACCCAGATGCTCCCAAGAGGACGCTCACTCAACTCTCAGCTCTGCTTGTAAGCCCCTAGAAGTGCCCTGATCCTGTTCTACTCCTCAGTGTTCAGCAAAATAACAAAATTTTTAAACACCCAGAAAGTTGATTTTCCAGCTCACACTGAGCACCTGCTGGCTTTAGTACAGAACCTATTTGCAGGGCAGGAATAGCGGTGCAGATGTAGAGAGTGGACAGGTAGACACAGTGGGGAGGGTGAAATGAATTGAGGGATTAGGCTTGACATATATACACCACCATGTGCAAAATAGATAGCTTGTGTGAAGCCTCTCTATCCCACAGGGAACTCAGCTGGGTGCTCTGTGATGACCTAGATGGGTGAGATCGTGGTGGGCATGGGAGGGAAGTCCAAGAGGGAGGGGATATATGTACACATATACCTGATTCACTTCATAGTACAGTAGAAACTAACACAACGTTGTAAAGCAACTATATTTCAATTAAAGAAAAAGAAATTAAGAAAGAGAATTATTCATGAAGTCAGGAGATGTGAACAAGTTGCCATGTCAGTGGAAGCCTTGGTATTCTCAACAGTAAAATGTAGTTTAAAATAGCTGTCCTTCTTTACCCTGTGGAGTTTCAATGAGATGAAGTTTGTGAAAGCATTTTAAAGATGACAACATAAACTATATAAGCCAAAGGCATGAGAATCAAGGTATTCCCTGAGCACACTGGGTGTGGGATGCTTTAAAGACAATTAAAATTGTGCTGTGTTCATGACTTCACTCCACCTTTGAATCCCAGAATAACCCAATTTTTAATACCTGATATTCAAACAGTTGCCATTTTCAGGGGTCTCCAGAAATCCCCTAAAAATACCCAGAGGTACCCAGTACTGAAAACAGTTGAAACTTGAGAACAGATGCAGAAAGGGGATCAAATTATTTCATTCTGATCTTGCTATGCGGATGAAATAGCTTAGAGAATGGGATACAACTTGAGTAAATTTGGGCTGAATTCAGGTTTGAACTACTTACGTGCTTGAGTAAGACACGAGGAGGATAGACATTAGAATCGGTCCCAAAAGGGAAATGTGAAGGCAAGTGCTATAGAGAAACTTCCTCTGCTTAACCACTTGACTCAATTCTAGATCAGAAGGACAAGATTTGACTTTGAAACTTAATTATCTTTCTTTCAAAGTCCCTTTCATTACAACCTCTGTCAACTTTGGTTTCCTCACTTGTGAAATAAGAATAGCAATACCTTGTACTTTTGTTGGAAGATTAGATATTAAAATAATTAAATGCACCAAGACATCATATTTAGAATCTAGTATGTGCTCAATAACTTTCTTGTACAATGTTTTGATGTTTTTATGTTTAAGGGTGCAGAAGGAAGAATGGGCATAAAGGGAAAAAGTAAAAGTGATATGAGAACTAGGCTCAGAGAGAGTCACTTTGATAGATATGGAAAGTCATAAATAAATGTACAATCTCTATAAAACAGTAGCAAAAATATTATGAGTGCCTAAAAGAGCATAGTTTTATTTCAATTGGATAATTAGCAAAAATTCTCACAACCATATAGTCAAGAGAGAGAACTCTATAATGGAGACATACAGGAAGAAAAATTTGAAGAATTATTGAGCACAAATCCTCAAATAGCTGGTTCATCATTGTCAATATACATAGAATAATCTCTAGCCTCAAATTTCAATTCCTGCTTGATTTTCTTTGTTCCATCTGCCCTGTTTCTAGAAAGTGACTCTCCAAATTCTCCCTTTAAGCAGCCCAGAACCCTTACCCTTTCCCAAGCCAATCTTGACAGTAGAATATACACCAGCTTCTTGTTATGACCTCACATGGCAGAGAGAGGGCTAGGGAACTCTCTTGGGGTCTCTTTTATAAGGGCACTAATGCCATTCACGAGGGCTCCACCTTTACGACATAATTACCTACCAGAGGCTCCACTGCTTAATTGAAGGTTAGAATTTCAACATGCAAATTTTTAAATTTATTTTATTAAAGTACAGTTGATTTACAGTGTTGTGTTAATTTTTGCTATACAGCAAATTGATTCATATATATATATTCTTTTCCATTATGGGTCACCACAGGATACTGAATACAGTTCCCTGTGCTATATAGTAAGATCCTTTGTTTATCCATCCTATTTATAATAGTTAACAATTTGCATCTTAATCCCAAACTCCCAATCCATCCTCCTTTCCCTTGGCAACCACAAGTGTGTTCTCTGTGAGTCTGTTTGTTTCATAAATTAGTTCATCTGTATCATGTTTTAGATCCCACATATAAGTGATACCATATGGTATTTGTCTTTCTCTGACTTACTTCACTTAACTTGATAATCTCTAGGTCCATCTTCAACATAAGAATTTTGAGGGACTGCAAGTAATCAGTCCGCAACACTGACTCTCCTATCCCTCAAGGTCTTCTTTGAAGCCAATTACACCCAAATCTCAAGAACTAGGAGTAAATCTTGGGCACCTGGGTAGCAGTCCTCAAATTTCAGTGCTAGCCCCACTTTCTTCCCCATGAAGCCAAACCTATATGATCCTAAGCGTTTTCCATTAGTTGTGGTTCTGCTTTGTTCCTCTAGTAGCTACGTTTTGCCTGTTGGGTTGGGGTTGTGGAGGCCTCCAAACTCCTACTGTGCTCCTCCCTAGGACAGTCCTTGGCCCTCACAAACTCACTTCTCCTACCCACTAACAAGGATCTCTCTCCTCATGTCATCTGTAGCTATGATTTATTCTCTATTTGTCTGCCACCTGAAATCCCAGGATCCAGAAGTCTGCTCATCTTTCCAAATCAGTGTGAGCATATTTTCTTACTTCTCTAAGAATGTTTATCCTTCATCTCAATAAACATGTCTCTGGTGTCTTAATATTCTCTCCCTACTGGCTGGCCAGTGTTATCAGTTTCTAATTATTCCTATGGGTGAGATCATCCAATTTATGGGCTCTAAAATATTTTTGAAATGTTTATTTTTAATGTATTTATTCAACAAATATTTCCTGAGAACTTTCCTAGCACTATTCTAGGAACTAGAAACAGATGAATGAATAAACAAGTAAATTTCCCTGCCCTCACTTAAGGTAGATATACTTAATTTTAAAATTTTCTAAAATCTAGGAGGTATATTCAGTAAGTTAGGAGACAAAATGATCAAAGTAAATTTTATGACAAATCAAAATAAATAAACTGCTGGGCATACACACCGAGGAAACCAGAATTGAAAGAGACACATGTACCCCAATGTTTATCGCAGCACTGTTTATAATAGCCAGGACATGGAAACAACCTAGATGTCCATCAGCAGATGAATGGATAAGAAAGCTGTGGTACATATACACAATGGAGTATTACTCAGCTGTTAAAAAGAATTCATTTGAATCAGTTCTGATGAGATGGATGAAACTGGAGCCGATCATACAGAGTGAAGTAAGCCAGAAAGAAAAACACCAATACAGTATACTAACACATATATATGGAATTTAGAAAGATGGCAATGACAACCCTGTATGCAAGACGGCAAAAAAGACACAGATGTGTATAATGGACTTTTGGACTCAGAGGGAGAGGGGGAGGGTGGGATGATTTGGCAGAATGGCATTCTAACATGTATACTATCATGTAAGAATCGAATCGCCAGTCTATGTCTGACGCAGGATACAGCATGCTTGGGGCTGGTGCACGGGGATGACCCAGAGAGATGTTATATGGGGAGGGAGGTGGGAGAGGGGTTCATGTTTGGGAACACATGTAAGAATTAAAGATTTTAAAATTAAAAAAATAAAAAAAAATAGAAAAGTAATATATTTGGTGATAGGCTTTTAAAACTCCTTTGTTTAAATATAAGTTGGGAAGATCTGGTATGCTGGCAGTTCAAGTGAAAAAGGTCTGAGTTAACCACAGCATAGAAGCCCAACAACTACCAACAAACCAAAGCAAAAAAACACTGAAATAAGAGAAGTTCGGTGTCTATATCTGAATGAAATATTGGGATCCATTCTAAACAATGAAGAGGGGCTTTTAAACACTAGAAAGTAATCAGAAGGAAATGAGAAAGATGGTAAGAGACATGGAAATCATGTTATCTGGGGTGGGGAGTACGGAGAACTATGAAAGAGATCCTTTAGAGACATTTTCCTGGAAAACAGGAAATCAGCACGGGATAGCAAGGTTCTGGAAACCTTTCCAAATATTTGAAGTGCTATCATATGGAAGCGAGAACAGAATTTTCCTACTGCAAAAGACAGATCTGAAGCAAATGTAAGCTTTCAAAACCAAAGAAACTCATCAGCTGGGCTTTCCAATAACTTTGACTAAGTTGCGTCAAAGCAATGTAGTCTAGCTGTGTGGAAGCAGTAAAGTCTGTGTCCCTGGAAGGTTTCCAGCAGAGGTCAAGATGCCACCTGCTAGGAACTGAGGAGGAGGGAAGGAGTTCTGCCGTCAGACATATGTGAGTCTGTATGACCATCTAACATCCTCTCCAATTTTAAAGTCCGCTCATCAATACTTGCTACTCTACCAAATACCAAACGAAGGAGAGAGAGTCCCAGGCACTAAAAAATACTCAAAGAAACCTGATGATCATCCTGCAATGGAGAAAGCTATATCGAACAACAGAGCAGTCAGCGCAAAGTGAGGCAAAATGGCCCTTGTGAGGATTTCTAGTTCAGTCACTTAAATAAAAACTGTCTAAATTTAGATGTGCATATGGTATTCATTTAATAAATTTTTAAAGTGACATTTCTTGACAAGCAAGGGAAATATTTAAGTGCCAACTTCAGAACTACAAATCTGTCTGAATACTATAATTTATGAATGAGATACTTTGCCAATTTTTAATGCAAATAAGGTATATACGTACATATACAGACACAAACACATAGACACACATACATGCTTTTAGAAGTATTCCTTCTTATGTTGTATGCTTTATTTTTATAAAGCAAATATTTATAGCTTTAACTGTGTTGTGTTACTGTTTTCAAGATTATTTTCTCTTCTTTTCCTTAATATCATTTTTTTCTCCAGCTACACCAGTGTTTTGTAAATTGGGAAAAAGAATTATTTTGTCATAGCCCACATGTTGTTAAGTAATAGTGGGCAGTAGCAGATTTTGCTTCTTGTTGCCCTTAAAACAATAAGCAATATTGTTTATGTATTTAAAAATACATATTTTATCATGCAGATAAGAAAACATATTTATCATATATATTTGGTTTCTAGCCATTTTTCTGGCTCATGGCTTCCGAAACCTTTGGAATTTCCTAAGTACTGAGAGTAATAAAGAAGCTTTTGTTATGTCAGTGAGGTGGCTTCCAGAAAGCACCAAAGGATGGGGCAAGTTGCCAGTGGAGCCAACTTAAAAGGATTGAAACTCTCAGTCCCTGACCTCTGCGGAAGAGAGAGGAGTTGGAGATGGAATTCAGTCACCATTGGTCAACAATTTACTGAATTAAACCCCTGCAATAAAGCCTCCATAAAAACCCAACAAGAGAGGGTTCAGAGAGTTTCTGGTTTCATGCACGCTGGAAGATTAGGGCAGAAGTTATGTGCGCTTCCCCTGTACCTCTTCCAATGCGTCTCTTCCATCTGGCTGTTCCTGAGTTGTAACTTTTTCTAATGAATTGGTGATCCACTAAGTAAAACGTTTCACTGAGTTCTGTGAGCCACTGTAGTAAATCAGTGGAACCTGAAGAAGGGTTCATGGGAACCTCCGATCTATAGCTGGTGGGTCAGAATGTGCACACTCAGTCGTGTCTAGCACTTTGTGACCTCATGGACTATAGCCAGCCAGGCTCCTCTGTCCATGGAATTTTTCAGGCAAGAATACTAGAGTGGGTTGCCATTTCCTCCTCCAAAGGCTCTTCCTGACTCAAGGATCAAACCCGTGCCTCCTGCATTGGTAGGCAGATTCTTTACCACTAGCACCACCTGGAGCAGGTCAGCATGGACGGTAATCTGGGCTGGTGACTGGCATGTAGCAGTCTTGGAACTAAGCCCTCTGCCTATGGAATCTGATACTATCTTTGAGTAGGTAGTTTTACAGATGGGTTGAACTCTCGAAAAGAAACCAGCCAAAGTGGAAAACTTCATAACTCATGGGACCCAGATAGGACTCAGTGGGAATCACTTCAGTAGTGGGACCAAATTAGATCTTTATTAAGGTTGCCTGGCCTCCACACCTTATAAAACTTAAAAGTAAGCTTGAAAAGGATCAAATTGTTTCCAGGTGACTTGACTGTGTCACAGAACAAAGCTCAAAAATATTTAGTACCCAACAAGAAAAAATTAATAATGTCTGCCATCTAATGGGAAAAAATAAAAACATTTGAATAAGCAGGAAAATATGACCAATAAGAGAAATAACCATAATCAATAAAGAGAAACAGAAATCACATTCTTTAGGATGAAAACAGCAAGGAAAGTGATTTGTATCTTTGCTTTTATAGAATTAATATACCATCAGGAAGCAATGAAGATTTAAGGAATATTATTTAACAAAATATAATATAAATGAGGAATGCTTAAGAAGTAACCACAATTGGGTAAGGATTACATTCATGAGTATGATTATTTCATAAAATGTCCTGGAAAAGCATGTGTTTTTATGAAATCAGAAACCATACTCTTAAAACCTCAATAAGCATAATGCTGCTAGATTGGTGTGGTCTGACTAGTCTGTTCTTTGGTTACACTACAAATTTGACAAGAACCAGAAAAACACAAAACAACAGGAAATGATAACTTAAACAAAATTTAATCTTTTCACCTAACCATTTTACAGAAGATGTAAGTGAGCCTTGGGTAGATCAAGTAACTTTATTGCTAAACATCTCTATTATTTATTAATGAATATGTCTATTTTCTACTTTGCTGCTGCTAAGTCACTTCAGTCGTGTCCGACTCTGTGCGACCCCATAGACGGCAGCCCACCAGGCTCCCCTGTCCCTGGGATTCTCCAGGCAAGAGTACTGGAGTGGGGTGCCATTGCCTTCTCCAATTTTCTACTTTAGCCAGCACAAAATACTGTCATGAGCTCCAGGTTCCTCTTCTTGAATGTGTGTGTTCATCTCTGTGCCCTATAGCAGAAGAAGACTGACATACGTTAGCACGGGACCAGCCATGAAAGTTATGTTTTGTTTCTAAATCCTGGGTCCAGAATAGAGTCTTGTGATCCACCCTCTTTCTGGCAAAAATCCCTATTCTGTAACCAGAAATATCATTATTTGAAATTTTACCTAATAGCTGTTGATTAAAATGTTTTGAATAGTTTTATTTATTGTTGTTTTTACAAAATTCATTGAACATTTGTAGAATTGCAAAAGTTTCTAAACTGAAGATATCCACATTTTCCCCCCTAAGAGGTTTATTTGTTTAATTAATTTATTGATTTTAACTGAAGGATAATTACTTTACTATATTATGATGGTTTTTGCCATCTATCAACATGAATTGGCCACAGGTATACATGTGTCCCCCTCACCCTGAAGCATCCACCCTATCCCCACCCTATCCCTCTGGGTTGTCCCAGAGCACAGGAGTGCGGTGCCCTCCATTTATTGAACTTGCACTGGTCATCTATTCTGCATATGGTAATGTACATGTTTCAATGCTATTCTCTCAAATCACCCCATCATCGCCTTCTCCCATTGAGTGCAAAAGTCTGTTCTTCACATCCGAGTCTCCTTCGCTGCCCTGCATGTAGGATCGTCATTACCCTCTTTATAAATTGCAATATATGCATTGCTGCTGTTGCTGATAAGTAGCTTCAGTCGTGTCTGACTCTGTGTGACCCCATAGACGGCAGCCCACCAGGCGGCAGCCCACCAGGCTCCTCTGTCCCTGGGATTCTCCAGGGAAGAACACTGGAGTGGGTTGCCATCTCCTTCTCCAATGCATGCATGTGCGCTAAGTCACTTCAGTCGTGTCTGACTCTGTGAGACCCTATGGACAGCAGCCCATCAGGCTCCTCTGTCCACGGGATTTTCTAGGCAAGAATACTGGAGTGGGTTGCCATTTCCTTCTCCAATATATATGCGTTAATATACAGTAATTAATTGTCTCTATCTTCTGACTTACTTCATTCTGTATAATAGGCTCCAGGTTCATCCACCTCACTATAACTGACTCAAATGCCTTCCTTTTTGAGGCTGAGTGATATTCCGTTGTGTATATGTACAACTTTCTTACCCATTCATCTGCTGATGAACATCCAGGTTGCTTCTATGTCCTAGTTACTGTAAATAGTGCTGCAATAAGCATTGGGGGTACATGTGTCTCTTTCAATTCTAGTTTCCTCAGGGTGTACGCCCAGCAGTGGGATTACCAGGTCATATTGCAGTTCTATTCCCAGTTTTTTAAGGAGTCTTCATACTGTTCTCCATAGTGGCTGTACCAGTTTGCATTCCCACCAACAGTGTAAGAGGGTTCCCTTTTCTCCACACCCTCTCCAGCATTTGTCATTTGTAGACTTGTCGATGATGGCCATTCTGGCCAATGTGAGATGATACCTCATTGTGGTTTTGATTTGCATTTCTCTAATAAGGAGTAGAGTTAAGTATCTTTTCGTGTGCTTATTAGCCATCCATATGTCTTCTTTGGAGAAATGTCTGTTTGGGTCTTTTGAGCACTTTTGATTGAGTTGTTTTCCTGCTATGATATCCACATTTTTATGGCATATCTAGAAAGCATTGGAACTATTAAAATCATGAATTAGAAACATGTGTTTAATCTTACAAAACGTAGGATTCAGTTCAGTTCGGTTCAATTCAGTTCAGTTGACTAGATGGATCTTTGTTGGCAAAGTAATGTCTCTGGTTTTGAATATGCTCTCTAGGTTGGTCATAGCTTTTCTTCCAAGGAGAAAGTGTCTTTTAATTCCATGGCCACAGTCACCAACTGCAGTGATTTTGGAGCCCAAGAAAATGAAGTCTCTCCCTGTTTCCCCATCTATTTGCCATGAGGTGATGGGACCAGATGCCATGATCTTAGTTTTTTGAATGTTGAGTTTTAAGCCAACTTTTTCACTCTCCTCTTTCACTCCATCAAGAGGCTCTTTAGTTCCTCTTCACTTTCTGCCATAAGTAAGATTACTTATTACAAAAAATAACAGAATCCCATTTGTTTTTTCATAATCAAAGTAAAGGATTTTGTAAATACAAGATAATCACCTGTAGGCAATGGAATTGTCTCTTTTTGATGATACTTTTAATTTATTTTTCTCTATAGTAAAAAACAGTCAATTACAAAAATTAATACAGCAGAACTTAATTTGACAACAAAGGTCCATCTAGTCAAAACTATGGTTTTTCCAGTAGCCATGTATCGATGTGAAAGTTGAACTATAAAGAAGGCTGAACGCCAAAGACTTGATGCTTTCCAACTCTGGTGTTGGAGAAGACTCTTGAGAGGCCCTTGGACAGCAAGGAGATCAAACCAGTAAATCCTAAAGAAAATCAGTCCTGCATATTCGTTGGAAGGACTGGTGCTGAAGCTGAAACTCCAATACTTTGGCCACCTGATGCAAAGAACTGTCTCACTGAAAAAGACCCTGATGCTGGGCAAGATTGAAGGCAGGAGGAGAAGGGGATGACAGAGGATGAGATGGTTGGATGATGTCCCCGACTCAATGGACATGAGTTTGAGCAAGCTCCAGGAGTTGGTGGCAGGCAGGGGAGCCTGGTGTGCTATAGTCGATGAGGTCTCAAAGAGTCAGACATGACTGAGTGACTGAACTGAACTTAATTAAAAATATTTGTTGGCGATATAAGAGCACAATGAATGAAACAGTTGAAAAGAATATCACAGTATATTTTTAGAACTATTTTTCTATCCCTTAAAAATATACTGATGATTGTTTCTTCTAAGATTTATATACTTGGGCAGGTACAGGACCCAAGTAATCCATTCTGAAACACTGAGGTAATGCAAGAATCTTACTTTGAATTATCTAGCAACTGTTAAAGGTGAATTTCTCAACCAGAAAGATAATGTTGTATTTCTCACTAATGCAACCTGCAGAAGACTCTTGAGAGTCCCTTGGACTGCAAAGAGATCAAATCCATCAATCCTAAAGGAAATCACCCCTGAATATTCATTGGAATGTCTGATACTGAGGCTGAAGCTCCAATACTTTGGCCAGCTGACACGAAGAGCCAACTCATTAGAAAAGACCCCAATGCTGGGAAAGATTGAAGGCAAAAGAAGGGGGCAGCCGAGGATGACGTGGTTAGGTAGCTTACTAACTCAATGGACATGAATCTGAGTAAACTCTGAGAGACAGTGGAGGACCGAGGAGCCTGGTGTGCTGCCATCCATGGGGTTGCAAAGAGTTGTATACAACTTAGAGAATAAACAAACAACAAAACAACAACAAAAAAAATGCAACCAGGCTGTCCAAGAAGTCGCTGACAGTTAAAACTCAGTCCTTCTAAAATCTCTTAAGGGCAAACGGGCTCCAGAAAGCAGAAAGCAAACTCTCGTGATGCCAGACCACAAGAGAGGCAGGGTGTTTAGAGGCACAAAGGGCTCCTCTCGTGTCTCTCACTATTCCAAATTACAAAAACAGACTGCATTCTTCTCTTGACATCTGTTAGTAACAAAACTAAAATATAAATGCCTACTATGAGAAAGTGGAATTTTCTCTGTTATGTGTGACTCTTTGCAACCCCATGGCCTATACAGTCCATGGAATTCTCCAGGCCAGAACACTGGAGTGGGTAGCCTTTCCCTTCTCCAGGGGATCTTCCCAACCCAGGGATCAAACCCAGGCCTCCTGCATTGCAAGCCGATTCTTTACCAGCTGAGCCACCTGGGAAGCCCAAGGGGAAAGAATTTGCTAGAAAATTACTTACTCATCGGCAGGAGTTTAAATCATCTGTCACTTGAGAGTGAAGCCATTTTATAAATCCATCAGCAAGTTCCCTTGTCAAGACTAAACTCAAGCTTCTTCTGAATTTCTGAGAGATAACTTTAAAACCACAGTCTCAATTTTTAAATGCTGCATGATGAATAACATACAGAAGAGTAACTGCTGTTTATACGTGTTTCACATTAGCAATTCATAACTAATGTCTCCTGAGAGTTATTAATCAAGAATCACCAAATGAAGCTCAGTAATTTGTGAAAACTTGTTCATGTGCCTTCCCTTGCTGTCCATAGCGATGGTTGCCTTGTATTCAATCCTTAGATGCTCCTCCGACTTCCTCTCTGTACATCAGTGGTCCCCAACCTCCGGGATCTAATGCCTAACAATCTGAGGTGAAGCTGATATAATAATAACAGAAATAAAGTGTACAATAAATGTAATGTGTTTGAATCATCCTGAAAGCATCCCCCTGACCCAGTCCGTGGAAAAATTGTCTTTCAAGAAATCGGTCTCTGGTGCCCAAAAGGTTGGGGACCACTGCCCAACATCACTGTTGCCATCAGGGCAAGGAAGAAGGAAGGCTCCGTGCTGGGTTTATGTGGGGGAGAGGGTGAGAAATTCCCTGTCCACAAAAGGGTAGTCTAAACAATTCATTTATACATTTGTTGTTCAGTCGCTCAGTCATGTCTGACTTTTTGTGACCCCATGGACTGCAGCACTCCAGGCTTCCATGTCCTTCACCATCTCCTGGATTTTGCTCAAACTCATGTCCATTGAGTTGGTGATGCCATCCAACCATCTTATCCTCTGTCATCCCTTTATACATTTAGTGTTTGGAAATGCAAAACAACACTGCGCATGGTTTTGGTATCACTGAGAAAGTGAAAACAAAGTTGCTTCCTGCAGGGAAAGATTTTCAGGTTAACTAACCAGATCCTTTCATCTTTGCTACTAAAAAACTCAAATTCAGTCCAGAGAGATTGATTTTTCCCTGGGTAAAACAGCTAATGTGTAGCAGGATTTAGACATACTCCAAGTTCCTAAACTCCAAGTCTCATACTATTTCTTCATTTCACTTTTGTTTCCTATGTGAATTCTGCTCTGAAGAAAGAAAGAATTTTGAATATATATTTTATCACAGTATCATGGCTGAATACTTTACATTTGCATTGAAAAGAGTAGCAGTCTAAATCTTGTTAAATAAAAATCAAGAAATGCTATTACTTATGTTTACTATTCATGTTGATGACAAAATAAGTTAATTAGAATGTCTGTGGGCTTCTACTTAGAAAAAGCAGGAAGTGTGTTTCTCTGTATGTCATTCAGAGGACTCGTCTCCACTGTCATATGGACTATCTCAAGCACTACCCCGGTGCTCTGTGGACAGAGTTCACAATCCACCTGGGCTATTGGTTTATGCCTTTAGTGTAACTATCCCTACACTGGATCATTTGTCAGTCAGTTGTGTCAATGGGGTGGCTTCGCCCCTCTGATTGCAAGTTCCTTGAGGTTACAACATAGCCTCTCATCATGATACGTTCAAGCACCTCCATCATGGAGCTTCTTGCCCAACAAGTAGACAGTAAATGTGTGTTGAATTGAACCACAGTGAACTACACTGGACATCATTCTTTAGTTGTTATTGCTTACTACAAGAAGAAAAAGCAAAGAAAGAGAAAGAGAAACAAGACAGAAGAGAGACCAGAGAGGAGGAAAGGAGCAAAAAGAGGGCAAGAGGGAGAGGAGAGAGGGGGAAAGAGAAGGAAAGAAGGAAGGGAAAATAAAAAGAGGAAAATAGAAACTACTTACAACAAAGGCATACTTAATCTGTCTGTGAAATTACCATCTCATATTTCTTGCCCTTCTGGGTACTAGAGTACAAGGAATTAGGCTTATATCATGAACCTAGATAGCATATTCAAAAGCAGAGACATTACTTTGCTGACCAAGGTCCATCTAGTCTAGGCTATGGTTTTTCCTGTGGTCATGTATGGATGTGAGAGTTGGACTGTGAAGAAGGCTGAACGCTGAAGAATTGATGCTTTTGAACTGTGGTGTTGGAGAAGACTCTTGAGAGTCCCTTGGACTGCAAGGAGATCCAACCAGTACATTCTGAAGGAGATGAACCCTGGGATTTCTTTGGAAGGAATGATGCTAAAGCTGAAGCTCCAGTACTTTGGACACCTCGTGCGAAGAGTTGACTCATTGGAAAAGACTCTGATGCTGGGAGGGATTGAGGGCAGGAGGAGAAGGGGACGACCGAGGATGAGATGGCTGGATGGCATCACGGACTCGATGGACATGAGTCTGAGTGAGCTCCGGGAGATGGTGATGGACAGGGAGGCCTGGCGTGCTGCAATACATGGGGTCACAAAGAGTCGGACATGACTGAGCAACTGAACTGAACTGAACTGAACTGAACAAAAACTCAGAGCCTAAATTTCATTTTTGATATCTTTTATAAGATTCAATATTTCATTTAAAGAACAAAAGGATTTGTGTTAAGGTTTAAGGAATTGTACTC